>NW_006292588.1:902914-916699 GCF_000327345.1 Myotis davidii | reverse complement strand
CTCTCTCATCAGTGATGTTTCTATCTCTCTCTCCCTCTCCCTTCCTCTCTGAAATCAATTATGTGTGTGTGTGTGTGTGTGTGTGTGTATATTTTTTTTTTACCCTGCTGGAGGGACTCTTTCTTTTGAAGTTGACAAAGATGGAAAGGAAATTTTTGAAATGTCTGCTATTAAATAATTTAAACATGTGTCATGAATACCTTGAAATGTTGTTAGTATTGATTCTTACTGAATTCACTTAAAATCTATATGAATAATGGCACTTGGTGTGATATTTTGTTTAGGTAATGCCGATGGGCCTCTGATATGGAGACTTTGTGGACCTGTAGCATCTACAGTGCCATTGGTTATACCTTATTCTCAGGTATGGATACACTTTGTCACCAATGAACGTGTTGAACATACTGGATTCCATGCAGAGTATTTCTTTACAGGTAAGACTTCTGATTAAGCTCTCAAACTCTGGCAATAAAATAATAGATAAAATTTTTATAATAGTTTCTGTAAAGATCACATATATATTTTGTTAGATTTATTTCTAAGTTGCTATTAGTTTTGTTGCCAATGTCAATAAGACATTCTAAATTACATTTTCTGTTTGGTTGTTGTTGATATCTAGGAATTTTTAATTTTTTTACATTGATCTTTAGCACAGAGATCTTGCTATACGCTTATTAGTTTTAGTATTTTGTCTATAATTTTCTGTTTTTTTCTGTGTAAATCATCATATTTTCTGCAACTAATAGTGCTTTATTTTCAGCCCCAATATTTTATTTCTTTTTCTTATATTATTTCATTAGCTAAGCCATTATCATAATTTTGAATGGAAGAGATGATAGCATCTTTTTTTTTTTACCCTAATGTCAGTGCCTATGATATTTCATTGTTAAATATATTGGTTGTTCTTGGGTTTTCAATAAATACTCCTTGTCAGAATAAAGTAAGTTTTTTAAATTCTTAGTATATGAAAAGTTGTTTGCTCTTTTTTTTCTGTGAATGAGTATATAAGATTTTATCAAATAATTCTGCATCTATTGAGATGGTCCTATTTTCCCCTTTAATATGTTAATGTAATAAATTATATTGAAAGATTTTTTTCTCTTGTTAAACCCATTCTTTGATTTGTAGGATAAACCCAATCCAGAAATAAATCCAACATGGTCATGGTGTATGTTTTCAACATATTACTGGATATTACTTGCTAATGTTTTGTGTTGTATCTGTATCTGTGACATTCATTTTAATGCCTGAAAATTTCACCCAATACAGGCAGGACTTCTGTTGCTTCTTTGGACCATTAAAGTTTTTCTAGCTCCTTTTCACCAACATGGCAGTTCTTTTAGGTTCCCAACTTAAGTAAAACTCTCAACTCCATTCCTTGGTTTTGCGAGGTGCAAGGCAATGTGTTCTCTTGCTGTCTGGTCATCAAAACCTTAGACCCCTATCCCTGTGGCCCATATCTTGGCCCTACAGTCTCTCAGACTAATGCAACTTCAGTTTGAGATTACCCCTCAGAATTTGAGTACACTTATTGTTTGCTGATTTGGGAGATCCTCTTTCTTTCCATTATGTTTGGATATGAATCAAAAGGTTTTGGTTATGGTTTTATCTAACATCGTTTTTGTTACAATCACATGGTTGATTGGGAGGAGTGAGATTGATTACTCAATCAACCATTTTGTCAGTTTATTTTTCTTTATTAAATTAAAATAAAGAAGTCAGACTTCAGGAAGCAGTATTATTTGTATAAAACATCATACCATGCTATGCTTATTAAGTGTATCTGTTCTTCAAATTGTTATGCTAATGTATACTGTGAAAGCTTACTATAGACATATATATATATATGTTTATTAACAGGTGACAAAGTCTTTAATTATAGCACTAATCATATTTTTTTCACTGGCCTAGTTTTGTCCAGAAAGGCAATGTTATTTACTTTGTCTCTAGTACATTTACTCTCAGTTAGACACACACCTAATTATTCTCCATTTATGGTACAGATTATCTTCTTTTTGCTTCATACTAAACTTGAGCCTGTTTTCACTATGTGATTCTGTATATGGCATTCTGTGTATTTCTAATCTTTAACCCAGTTTTACTTTGCTTTTACCCAATTTCACATATTTATTCATTTATTGTATTTTTAAATCATAAAATATGACAGTTTTAAGTATTACTTTACCTTGGATTTGCAGGTATTTTTTCCTATCTTATTTAGAATGTCATAAATCTAATTTCAGACTGCGGTGGAATACAAACAGGTGAGAGTGGAGTGATCGCAAGCCCCAACTATCCAGCTTCGTATGACAGCTTGACCCACTGTGCTTGGTTGTTGGAAGTCCCAGAAGGTGACACCATCACTGTGAGTTCAGAAGCCTCAGTAAATTACTCCTGAGACCATTAGAACTACAATATCATGTCCTGTGTGGGAACAGAGTTCCTTTACTAAGTAAATATTAGGCTTTGATCTTGCAATCAGATCATTTTCTCCCTAAAATTCTCTCATTTGAATCTATATATTGACATCTATAAGTTACAATTAATGGAAGATGAACTCTCATTCTCCAGCATTGCAGAAGTCTACATAGGAGATAATTCCGCCCCTGGACAGCTGTGTGTTCATGTTCTTGATCTGCTTGCCATCCTGGCCCAGGGCACTAAGGAGGTCCTTAGTGCTCCAGTTTGGAGAGAAATATCCCTCTCACAATTGCCAAGAGAAACTTCAATAAGGAAAAAGAGAGGAGGGCAGGGGACAATTAAATAAGAGACATAAATATTAAATTGTATAAATTAAGACAAAATAAAATTATTTGGGGGTCCTTACCCCAATCTAGGTAGATAAACTCACAACTTGCTTATAAAATAATAAGAGTGCCTCATTATTGCTTCTCTCTTCTGCAGCTTACGTTTAGTGACTTTGACATTGAAAGCCATAGCACCTGTGCTTGGGACTCTGTCACTGTCAGGAATGGTGGTTCTCCCGGATCGCCCATCATAGGACACTACTGTGGAACGTCAAGCCCCAGCCCAATCCGGTCGGGCTCTAACCAGCTGGTGGTGATTTTCAATTCAGACCATTCGGTGCAAAATGGTGGATTTTATGCTACGTGGAGCGCGCACACTTTAGGTAAAAGAAACATTCTCTGCACTTATTGTCTTTTTTCATTGAGTTATTTAAAAAATTTAATAACGAATTCAACAAGTATATATTTTGTAACTACTCTCTGTAAGACTAAATTCTAAATGCGTCATATCATGAAGCAGCCCTGCAAGGAAGACACAATACCAATACATATTTTTTTCTCTTTTGCACAGGCAGAAATCTAGGATACATGGGTTAAGCATTTGCCTAGGTCATATAGCGAATAATCACTGGAGTCAGGATTTGAATAAAGACAGTGGAGCCCAGAAACTTTGATCTTAACACTTCACCATTCTACCTCCATAGCCACAGAATCACATGTAATTTAATATATTTGGAGCCTGGAGGAGGACTGATGAGTGGTGAGCTGATGGCAGGAAGATAAGAGTCTACCTCATGAAGAGCCTGGGCTTCCATATTACCCCTTAAGCAGCGGGGGGGTGGTGGGGGTGGGGGGGAGGCAATTGAAGAGTGCTGAGCAACAAAATCACAAGATAAGATTTGTGATTTAAGAATGAATGCTCTGCCTGTAGTACATGGCAAATAATCATACATTTGAGTTCAAAGGATGTAACTTTTGTGTATATTCTAGTAAGATATGAAGTTCCCAGAAAATATGAGAACTTGCATTGGAGACTTTAATCAGGATTGCTTTAAAGCCTGCAAGGTCACACACACACAGGGCAATTCTTTCCGGGAGAGTCTGTTATCATGAAGATCTTTATGGAATGAGCCACATTTTCCCTCATTAAACCACTGGTTACTGTTGAAGTCAGAGGGGAGTTTTAGATGAACCACTGATTTTCCAAGGGTTTAAAAGCAGGAGATTCAGGGAATGCTCTTTAATTTAACTTCATTTTGTCTTGAGTCCCTACTTTTTTCTTTTGTCATGTCTTACCAGTGAGTATGTATTTCAATAGTATAAAATAATTCTAGATTTTCCTTTATGTCAACCTATGTAATTTATTATCATCCATCAGTGCTTTAATATGAATGAATCATGGTGCTTAATGGAATAATTTTCCCTTCCTCAAAATCATTTGTTCTAGTCCTGTGTGTTAGAGTTAAATTACAAATGATGGTAGACTTGTATTCTCGTGTGTTAGTGGTAATAAAATACAGAATTCGGGATTGCTGGGCCACAATGGTTATATAACCTCACAGGAGTAAAGCATACTGATATCATTTGAAGACAGGATAGAAGTCCATCCTCTTTATGACGAGGATTAGAGTTCTCAGTTGAGTTCACAGGGGTATAACAAAACAGCAATAGCTGATGCTTCCTGTGGGTTCAATGCACCTTACATTCATTGAGTGTTCTTGTATACCTGCCCCAAAAGGCCAATGACTCATAAAAAAGGAAAGATGAGCTGAATCTCATATTTAGAAATGTGATTTATCTGAAAGTCTTGGTTTATCAAAACTGTTATTTTCCTCACAAATTAATGACTTTTTTCCATGACACTTTTTAAGGCTGTGGTGGAATACTTCACTCAGACAACGGTACAATCAGATCCCCTCACTGGCCTCAGAATTTTCCTGAGAACAGCAGATGTTCCTGGACAGTCATTACTCACGAAAGTAATCACTTGGAAATCAGCTTTGACAATAACTTCCTAATCCCCAGTGGTGATGGACAGTGTCATTACAGCTTTGTGAAGGTCAGTGGGCTTGTTTATTTAATTGAAGCAGAACTGGTTTTGTGAATATAAACATTTAGAATAGAAATGACTCATTGCCTCTTAAAGCAAGGAAAGGACAATTTTGCTCCTTAGATTTCTAAAATTAAAAAGTAAGAAATCTCACCCTGGCTGGACGGCTCAGTTGGTTAGAGTGTCGTCCTATACACCAAAAGGTTGGGGATTTGTTCCCAGGTCAGGGCACATATGTGAGGCAGTTGATGGATGTTTCTCTCACACATCAATGCTTTTCTCTATTTCCCTTCTTCTCTCTCTAAAAATCAATGAAAATCGGGGAGATTTTTTAAAAAGTGAGAAATCTCAACTATTAGGAATTAAACTTTGAACCATAACTCATGTTGCCATGTGACTTTTCATTTGCTAATACATAAGCAAAGTAACTTAAAGAGATTATTTTCTGGACTTTTTAAATTCTCATGAACATGAATGGTTCTTCCTTCCTGTAGAATTTAAAGACAGAGGCCAGATTTTGTTTGTTTCTTTAATTGAAGCAGAACTGGTTTTGTGAATATAAGCATTTAGAATAGCAATGACTCATTGCCTCTTAAAGCAAGGAAAGGGCAATTTTGCTCTTTAGATTTCTTGAATTAAAAAGTAAGAAATCTCACCCTGGCTGGCTGGCTCAGTTGGTTAGAGTGTCGTCCTATACACCAAAATATTAGGGATTTGGTCCCAGGTCAGGGCACATGTGGGAGACAGTTGATGGATGTTTCTCTCACACATCAATGTTTTTCTCTATTTCCCTTCTTCTCACTCTAAAAATCAATGAAAACAGGGGAGATGTTTTAAAAAGAGAGAAATCTCAACTATTAGATCTCTCTCTCTCCCACCCTCCCTCCCTCCCTCCCTCTCTGACAAAGTGAATGTAAGGCTCCATTGTAGACAGCATTTAAAGTATGCCATAAAATTTACATAGCCTAGAGCGGTGGCTAGTGCAACCTTCACTTTGACCTTAAGAGACCACAAGCTGAAAAGACCATGAGACAGGCTTTGAACCATAACTCATGTTGCCATGTGACTTTTCGTTTGCTAATACATAAGCAAAGTAACTTAAAGACCATGAGACAGGCCCATGTAAAATCATGACAGTGAGGCAGCCGATAAGGCTGTCTTACACATACTGCTCATGTGGCACTTTTCATTGACTATGATGACTGTATTAAAAATTCATTCCATTTGTGCACTTTTGCATCTTATATGTTTTGTCTCTAATAGGCAGGCTAGGCCTTTTAGTGGAAAGAACAGCAGCCTTAAGTTCACATTAGCCATTCTGAGCGGGGGCGGGTCCCCCACGGATCGGGTCGCTCGGGCTCTCGTGGAATTTCATCATGGAGAAAGGACGGTTGGCAAACATACGTTCAGTCGGTCTCCAGATGAGCTTCCTCTGGGGATGTTCCCTTTTTAAAAATCATCATTCTCGCGCTAACGGGTTTGGCTCAATGGATAGAGCAGTCGGGGGCAAACTACGGCCTGGGGGCCGGATCCGGGCCTTTTGAAATGAATAAAACTAAAAAAAAAAAGACCGTACCCTTTTATGTAATGATGTTTACTTTGAATTTATATTAGTTCACACAAACACTCCATCCATGCTTTTGTTCCGGCCCTCCGGTCCAGTTTAAGAACCCATTGTGGCCCTCGAGTCAAAAAGTTTGCCCACCCCTGAAATGCATAGATGTAAGACTGGAAAGTTCTTTAGTTATAAAAATGGATCTCAAAAATTGCCGAGGCCCATTTTTCCTCTGGACAGACTGGGAGTCCCTGTGACAGCAGACCAAGCCAGCACCACCAGGGGCAGGGGCAAGTCAGAGCCCTGCCCAACTGAGTGGCCTGGGGAAGCACTCCTACTCCTGCTGCCCTGAGACTCTTGTTTCTGACAAGGGATGCACAGATTGGTAGGCAGAACCAGCGAGAATAACCCACCTATAGCAAGCAAACTTAAACCTCACACCGTATACAAAAATTTACTCAAAATAGACCATAGACTTGTATACCTGCCCCAAAGGCCAGTGACTATATAGCTGTAAAATATATAGCTATAAACTTTCATGGGAAAAATAGCAGATCTTCAGGATCTAGAGGTAGGTGAAAAGCTCCTAGACTAAATATAAACAGAATGATTCATAAAAAGGTAATTAATAATTTTATCTCATCAAAAGTAAAAATGTGTTGCTTGTGAATGCCTCTGTGCAGAGGATGAAAAGACAGGCCACAGGCTGGGAGAAAAGATTCACAAGCCGTGTATCTGGCAACAGACTACTATTTAGAAAATACACACAACTCTCAAACCCAACAATAAAAATGCAAAATTTCAACTAGCATATGGGGAAAAGATATGAACAGATATTTCACCAAAGACAATATATACATGATAAATAAACACATAGAAAGATGTTCAACATCACTAGCTGCTAGGGAAAATGCAAATTAAAGCCACAATCAGATATTGCTATTCACCTCTCAAAATGGCTAAAATTAAAAACAGTGACAAACACCAAATCCTGCCAAGGAGTGGAAAGCTGTGTCACTTATCCATTGCTGGTGGGACACTCACTCTGAAAAATAGTTTGGCAGTTTCTTATGCATCTAAACCTACACTTACCGTAAGATCTAGCAATTTCACTTTGGGCATTTATGCCAGAGTAATGCAAACTGTATTTACACAAAAACCTGTATATCAATGTTCACAGAAGCTTTATTTGTAATAGCCCCAAACTAGAATCAGTGCAAGTGTCCTTCAACAGTTGAATGGTTAAATGAACTTTAGTACATACACACCATGGAATACAATCCTCTATAAAAACAGACTATTGACAGACTAACAATTTAGACAAATCACCAGGGAGTTTTGCCAAGTGAAAAAAAATAAAAACAATCTCAAAAGGTTACATAATCTATTGTTCCATTATATAATGTTTTGGAAATGGCAATATTTTGAGAATGGAGGACAGAAAGCCAGAGATCAGAGAGGAGGGGTGTAGATGTCAATTGTGAGGTTAAACTGGTAAAAGGGCAACTGTAGGGATCCTCATGGTGTTGGAGCTGTTGAAAGTGGTGGCACAGACCTTTTCCTATCTAATAATAGAGAAACATGGTAATTAACCGTAACTTCACTACCCTTCCCATTGGCTAATCAGCAAGATACGCAAATTAACTGCCAAACAAGATGGCGGCAGCCAGGCAGCTGAAGTGAACAGGAGGCTTGCTTGCTCCAGTGATGGAGGAAGCCAAGGTTCCCCGCCTGCCGCTGCTGGGCTCTCAGCTGCAGTCTAAGAAACAATGTTGCAATTATAGAACCTAAACAAACCCCAGAAACCTGCTTTCAGCTGTCAGAGCTGGAGCGAGCAGGACTTAAGTCAAAAAGTTTTTGACCGGATGACAAAATCATAGCATTTTGTAGATCTAATATAGGTTGATGAGTCCTGGGTCATTTAGCCAATGACATGAATTCTTGACTGAAAAGGCAGAAATGAATACTTAATAACTCTTTACCATTATTATCATTACAACATTTGTGGTCTTGGACCAAAGGTGCAGCTGTCAGATCCATAATTAATGACTTCAGAAAGGTATAAGCACATGAGTATTCTTAAAATTCTTCATGAAAGAACTTCCTTATTAAAAGTTAGTTCCTATCACTTTGCCTTTTAATAATGTTTGTAAAAGTAGTATATGTGTTAGTAAATCATGTTTATAATTTTACAAAATATAGAGAGTAAACTTCTGTAGACTGTTTCCCTGGATAATTAAAGGGGAAAATTAAAAAATATTAAAAGGGATATTAGGGAAAATGTTAGTGTGCATTTCTTTCCTGACACATTTTTAAAAATTTTAAAATATAATTTACATTTAATATTATTTTGTATTATTTGTGTACAGTATAGTAGTTAGACAATCATATACTTTTTAAAGCATTCTGGTATTTCCAGTACCCACCTGACACCATACATAGTTATTAGAATATTATTGAGTATATTCCCTATGTTGTATTTTTCACCCCATGACTATTTTGTAACTACCAGTCTGTATGTACTTCTAAATCCCTTCACATTTTTTACCCAGTCCCCAATCCCTCTGGCAACCATCAGTCTGTTCTCTATATTTATCAGTCTGTTTCAATTTTGTTTGTTCATTTTTTAAATTGATTTTTAGAGAGAGAGAGAGGATGGAAGAGGGAGAGAAACAAAAACATTGATGTGAGAGCAGAACATCGATCTGCTGCCTCCTGCACCTCCCTACTTGGGATTGAGCTTACCACACGGGCATATACCCAAGTAATACTGTATTATATATATATACTAGAGGCCTGGTGCATAAAATTCATGCATGGATAGGGTCCCAAGGCCTGGCTGGTGATAAGAGCTGATCTATGGGGCAACCAGTGTAGCAATCGGGGCCCCTGCTTCCACCCACCTTGGCCTGGCACCGCCCACTCACCTGCTCCACCATCCCGTCATGGTCCCACTCTTGTCAGGGCCCATTGGGGCCAGCAGCACCTTCACTGCTGCCCGCTGCCAGCACCATGTCACCGACACCCACCACATTCCATGCTGCCCCCTGGTGGTCAGTGCACGTCTAACTACTGGTCAGTCGAACTCTCACCTGTGGGGACAATTTGCATATTAGCCTTTTATATCCACTTTTTTATCCACTCATCTATTGACATAGTAGTGCACATTACTGTTCTCTCTCTCTCTGTCTCTCTCTCTCTCTCTCTCTCTCTCTCTCTCTTTCTCTCTCTCCACCTAGCTCAGCTACCTAGATCAGGTCAACTAGGAGAAGGCAAGAAGAAATTGAGTAGTGATTGAGTTTTTAAAAATTACTATCTAGCTACTCTTGAAAGAGTAAAAAATCAAATATGCTATTAAAATGCAGCTTAAAATATTGCTCTCAAAATCAAATATTTCAGATTTGCATGCAGTTTATTTGCGATAGTATTATGTTTAGGTCGATATCTACCTTAGAGCCATTGTTTTCCAGCATAGGCACATTAAGATATTGACAGGAAAACCTTGAGCATTAAGTTGTGTTTGTGGCTTTGCTAGGTGTGGGCAGGAACGGAGGAGATGGACAAAGCCCTGTTAGCCACAAGCTGTGGGAATGTGGCTCCCGGTGCCATCATCACTCCAAGAAATGCATTCACGGCCGTGTTCCAGTCTCAGGAGGCCCCAGCCCCGGGCTTCTCTGCCTCCTTTGTAAGCCGTAAGTAACACTGAACACCAAACTGAGAAGTCCTCAAAAGGGTGTGGCTGCCACAGGCAGGCCTGGGGAAGAGTGGGAGACTGCACCGGGTTGGCTGGAACTGGGGGTCCCTGGGGAGCAGTGTGGCTTGGTCACCTCATCCTGAAAGTTCCCCCATCCTTCAAAAACCAGTGAGAATGGAACTGAACTCAATGGTAGGTCAATCGAGAAATGCTGTAAAAGGCCTGAGAGCCATTAACACATCCACAAAGAAGACTAACATCTGGAGGGTATGAGAATTTGGCAGGAGCTCAGAAGGCTGATAATTAGTAGGCGACCAGGTCCCTGACATGTGACACATTGACTGCCTGCTCTGAAGTCACCTGGGCCTTTAAAAATGAACTGATTCTCAGGTCTCACCCGATCCCTCTGAATTCAGAATTTCCGTGGGTGGGGACTGGTCTATTTTAACTCTCACCCAGGTGGTTCTCATGGTCAAGAACCTTGAGAGCCACGTTCTTCAGAATTTTTTTCTTCCTTCTCTTATTACTACTTACAAATTAGGTTACTGGGAAATGGAGCAGTTTTTAAGCCTGGGAACCAATGGTGTGTACCTGTTGGCAGAAGCAAATTGAGTAGATACTAGCTGCACACTACTGTTTAGGGGAGAATCTGATGAAAGGAATTAGAGGAAATAATGCAGAAAAAGGATGGCTTAGACACAAAAGAATGAGGGTGGTGTAAAGGAAGTAATAAAAGACAACCACAGATCTAACCTTAGGTCTTCACCTCGTTCCTCATCTGTGTGTATGTGCATAACTGTGTGATTTAATATCAGTTTAAGGGATACTGATATTTTTTATATGATAGATTAGCAAGTGATGTGGATTAACTAGCCAGTGGCTATATGGAAACATGTCATTTTACTGATAAAAGGTAGTTCTATTTCTGACACCAGGGATGCATGTGAGAATTTTATTAGTTGGGATTAGTACATTCAACTTAAAAAAAAACAGCATAAAAGCAGGTATTTTTATGGAAAGATTACAATGGTAATGCAATAATATAGTTTTCTAGTAATATAATAAGATATTTCTGTACCAATCATGTACAAATCACTTTTTATCAGTCTTATTTCTTTACCTACATGAACCATATTAAATCTTTTCGAAGTTATTCTTTACTATCTTAAAATTAAGTGATTTTCAATAGATTTGTGGTAAAATTTCTACTACTTAGCCCAAAACCCTGCAGTATTTTCTAAAAATATGTAATGTTCTCATTTATTTATTTTTAAATGAGAACTCCATTTTTTTAGTTATTGTTTCTTGCACTTGGAGTACCTCAGGGAATATGTCTCTATACAATTTAGGAAATTTGAGTTTTTTCTTCACTGATAAAAAGATACTGTATATTCTGATAATGCCTTTTTTTTTCTACATAGGATGTGGAAGCAATTTCACTAAACCTTCAGGCTACATTATTTCTCCAAATTACCCGAAGCAATATGACAACAACATGAATTGCACTTATTTCATAGAGGCTAATCCTCTGTCTGTGGTCTCCTTGACTTTTGTGTCTTTCCATTTGGAAGGTAAGTTTATTCTTATGTGAATTACAATTGATTTCTTTAATATTTATTGTTGAGAATATTACAGATGTCTCCCATTTTCCCAGCTTTGCCCCCTTCACCTGGCCCCTTCCCATCTCAGGCCTTCACTGCACTATTGTCTGTATCCAAGTGTTATGCATATATGCATGTAAATTCTTTGGTTAATTTCTTCCCATTTCCCCTCCCCCCTTCCCTCTGAGATTCATCAGTCTATCCTGCTTACAATAGAATATACAATTGATTCTTAATAAAAAAAATGAAGGATAGTAGCAGTAGATATAGTCTAAAATCACCACTTGAAGAAAATATTTAAAATGCTACAGATTAGATTTGATGTAAACTAGATTAAAATTCAACCCAATGTTTTAAGAACACATGTACCATGCTGTATATTCCATCCAGAAGTGAAAAAATAACACAAAAGCTTTAAGAACACAAGCATCACAGAAATAGCTTAAAGAAAATAAGTCTTAAATGTATTACATTTTAATAATAGTTTTTAATTTATTCCTTTGCATTTGTACTCTACATGCATTTATACTCCATATATATGAGTGTGTATATATATGTATATATGTATATATGTATATATGTATATATATATACACAAGCATGCACATACTATAAACGTACTAGCAAGAGAAACAATTTATCAAAGCAAAATTTATAAATATCTGAACTTTACTTTTATTAAGTATTATTGTGGGACACCTTTTCATCTCCTCTCTCTTTTTTTTATCTTCATCAATCCCATAGTTTTGTGAAATTCCTAACCACAACTGCCTCTTTGGGTTCAGTACAGTTAGGGAATGGGCTGCTAGCTAGGGGAACAGTGGAGCTTCTGGTTTGGGCTGCCCTGTGGCTACAGACAACACTGCAGAAGAAAGATCCCTTCTATAGATGGGTGTTTTCAACCTCTTAGTCACACTAATATTTTTTAGAAATTAATTTTTCATTTCTAAATTATAACTAATCAGTAAGTGTAACAAGCTACTTCTGCATAATCAAAACTTCTTTCTCTTTAGGTAGTCCACCATGACAGTGAAAAGTTACATTTAGCAAAATGTTCTACAGTGTTCAGTATCTAGGAAATTTATGCTGCATGAAAATAAAAATGACATGTCAGTCCTCATATTAATAAATTATACAAAGCCTCTCTCTCACTTGACCCTTTTTCTATGACCTCTTTTTTCTATATCTCTACAAGCTGTGGCTTTGGGCAAATGTATTTGCTAGAAAATACTGACTACAAATAGATGTATGTCACTGTAAAAATGGAATATGAAGTTAAATATACTCTTTTCAACATTTTCTAGCACCAAATACCAATAACATAAAAAGATGTTCATGATATATATAGTATTCGGAAAAATAAAACAGTTTGTGTAAGATGATTCAGTTTTCTCTTTAAAATAACATACATGTGATTAAAATCTGTAAGGCGCTTAAGCCATAGTTGAAGAGTTATTACCACTGTGCCATAGATTGTAATCTTTATTTTCTTCTTTATACCTTTCCTATTATTTTTATAGTCAGAGGAAAGTTGTTTCAGCAACAGGGGAAAACATGTGGCATTGGTATGGGCATCTGTTCTCATTAAATTACACAAATGGATGAATGTCATATGCCAATACCATTTAGAGTGAAAAAGGAGACACCTATATTTATGCTATGAAATGTTGCCACGAAAAGCACTGCTGATATCAATTGGATATGTATTATTTACAAGGGAACCTACACTTACCCTAAACAGTCATGCGCTGAGTTTCGCTAGGTAGGTGGGATAAGTACTCCAACACCTGACGTGGGGTGTGGTTGGGAGAGTTCAGCATTTCAGGATGGATCCCAGTGCCAGGTGGACCACTTAACTAGTCACCTACTGTGTGCAAATGACTTGATCTTTTGATAATCACATTAATTTTTTACAAATATAAATAGTAGTTATAGAAGTCATATAATGCCTATAGAAATGTATTTTGTGAACTATAATTCATCCGAGTGGTCATTGTTTCATTATTATTGCTGCCGCCAGTCAAATCTCCAGATGCACCCCTACACAGCGGCCTCAGAGCAGATATTTGGTTTTTCAGATTAAGTGACTTTGACTTCTAGTCATCACCCAGTTGAAAAGACTGATTTTTCAAATCACT
>NW_006292588.1:901839-902587 GCF_000327345.1 Myotis davidii | reverse complement strand
AAAAGCATGTTATCATATTTTATGTTGGCCTAAATTTCTCTTCTCATTATTACTACATCTTCAATACTAGTCCTTCTAGAAACTACTTCTATATAATCACTGCTCTAGTATAAAAAATCCAGTGAAATCAGTTAACAGTTATGGGAGAAATTTTTATTTGAACATTTATTTATATACTAGGAGCCCAGCACGCTATTCGAAATTGCTCAGTGCTGCCCACCATCAAGTCGTCAGTTTGGCCCTGATTCCCTCCCTGGGCCCTGCAGCAGCCAAGGCCCCTGCCAGTCAGGCCCTACCTCCCTCTCCGGCCCTTGAAGCAGCTATGGCCACAGCTGCTGATGATCAGGCCCTTCCCCAGCACAGGCACACAAAGGCTCCTGCCGCCCCCCCACACACACACTGCACATGCAACCTCCTCCTGTCCAGTTGACCAATAACGGCATCCTGGTTAATTAGCATATTCTCTATCCTATCTAATACTAGACAAACATGGTAATTGACCATACCTTTGCTATGCCTCCAATTGGCTAATCAGTAAGATATGCAAATTAACCCAACCAAGATGGCTGCCGGCAGCCACGCAGCTGAAGCAAACAGGAGGCTTGCTTGCTCCAGTGATGGAGGACGCCAAGGTTCCCCGCCTGCCGCGGCCCAGCTCTGAGCTCCAAAAGCAACAAAGTTTCAATTATAGAAGCTAAACAAACCCCAGATACCTGCTTTCAGCAGGCTGTGACCTAAGAGCTGGAGC
>NW_006292588.1:896815-899743 GCF_000327345.1 Myotis davidii | reverse complement strand
GTAAATTTCTCATCAGATGGTTTTTCATCAGAGAAATGTAGTGATAGGCAAAATTTACATCTAACAGTCATTCCACCACAACTATGTTTGAGAATTATATCCTCATGTACTCCATTTTCGCTGAAAAGGCAGTCCCTACCGGTACTGGTAGTACTTGCTGATGACTGTTCTCTAGATATATTCTGTCGTCACCACTGCTTTCTTTCAACTTCAAAGGCACACTGGTCTTTAGACATTTTCTGTCGATGACGCCAGTGTTTTTCGGCATCAGAGCGATGTGTTTCCAATAGCTAGTGTTCAGATACATTCTGTTTCAGGTGCCGCCTTCTTTTAAAATCAGATGCATGTTTCTCTTCAGACATTTTCTGTCAATAACGCCAGCATCTTTCGGCTGTAGAGCTATGTTGTATCAACAGTTGTTCTTTAGACATAGTCCCAACTCTCTATTGTCATGGTCTGAGATGCAGGTGAATGAGAGTCCTGGCTTCCAGGTCGCTGAGAGCTGTCTGACCAACAGCTGATTCTGACTGATTCTGTGTGGGTGGGACTTGCTCCTCCCTGCTGTCAGTTTCCACAGTCGTGATGAAGAAGCTGGGGTGACAGAGGGAGCCATGCCCTTCAAGCCGCCCTCTTTCTCGCTCTGCTCTATGTCCAGCAGCCTCCTGCTCTGCCAAGTCTCCCAAACCTCCTGCTCTCCGCCTACTCTCCCACTCTGCTCTCCACTGGCAAAGGTCCTGGGAGCCCACAGGTGTGGCTACGGCCTCACCTTCCGGGACCAGTGAAGGTCCCGGGAGCATGCGGCTGGTGTTGCCTCCTAGGGTGCTTGACACCCGTGTATGCAAATTAACCCACCATCTTTGTCAGGTAAATTTGCATACTCACTCTTGATTGGCTGGTGAGTGTAGCAGAGGGATGGTCAATTTACATGTATCTCTTTTATTATATAGGATAGATTTTAAGACAACTTTTTTTTTTCTGAATGTAAACTCAAGACTAAAATGGTTCTTGGTATTCTGAATAGTATCTTCAAAAGTTGTAAAACAAAATTGGGAATTAACAAATAAAAAATTTTCTTTTGGTCAAAAATACAACCAGAAACAGACAAATACTAACAGTGAATGATGAGAGAAACCTCTAATGTTTGCTCTTATTTTGCAATAAGATGTCATTAAATACTTATTTCACTTTCCTAAATATTGAGTCTAAAAGTATATTTTTGTGTTTTTACTGTTCATGTGGCCAAGTAGATGCCTCCAAGTTTATAGGCTTTTTTTATAACTTCATAAATAAAGCAGTTTGTGGCTAAAGTAACCTAAGGCAAGTGAATGCCTTCTATGCCTCGATTTTTCTGTCATTAAGTAGTAACATTGATTCACCTTGATGATAATGAGGGGGTTAGAAATTCTTAACTGAAAAACTCCTGTATCAAGGCAAATTTTAAACTCAGTTTTTCTCAGATCTAGAGCATTTCTTGATAAGATTTGGAGAGAAGAGGAGCACTGGAGCAGAGAACATGAAGAGAACCAGAAAGGCCGATGCTTTTACTCACTGTCCTCTAGGATGGCCTCAAAATCCCCAAGAGGAATGGGGCTAAGTTTCTAGGACAGCCAGATAGGAAGTCCAATAAAATATTTGCTTGAATTCTTCTTTTTTTTAAAATATATTTTATTGATTTTTTACAGAGAGAAAGGGAGAGAGATAGAGAGTTAGAAACATCGATGAGAGAGAAACATCGATCAGCTGCCTCCTGCACATCCCCCACTGGGAAGTGCCCGCAACCCAGGTACATGCCCTTGACCGGAATCGAACCTGGGACCTTTCAGTCCGCAGGCCGATGCTCTATCCACAGAGCCAAACCGGTTTCAGCTTGAATTCTTTTTATTAACTTGAAGTCCTGGCTTAAAGGCTATACTCCAATATATAGCTAAAAGGAAAGAAAATTTGATTTCAGATTTTTCCTTTTGCCCCCTTTTTTACTAAGAAGCACAAAAATTGACTTTTGTCAGTTGTCTTAGTTCACATCCCCCTTCCCCCATTTAGTCTAAGTTTTTTTGTTTTGTTTTTTAAGTGGCATGATCCATTTACCATTTGCCATGCTTTTACCATTTCTTCTCTTTGCTTTCTCAATCGTTTCTGAAGAAATCAGAATGTAGGCACATTTCACAATTCATTACCTTAGAAAGCATTGTGCAATGGTTCTTTTGAAATAGTTCCTATTGATAGTTTATTCAAATTGGTTGAACTCTAGAGAAGACAGTTATGTGAGATTCTTCACTTGCCTGTGTTTAAAACTTTGGCCTGCACACTCTAAGGAGCATAGTTTTATACTAGTACTCACTTCTCCCTCTCGCTGAATCATGCTCTCTGTTGAGATTTCCAGCAACTTAAAGCAAAGTTAATTAGACAGACAATAGACCTCATTCATTGTTGTCCCTAATTCACCTGCCTCTCCCTAGAACTCTTTTCAACTTTACTGAAAAACACTTTATCTTATCTACAACATTAAAATATTTCAAACAAAAGGATTTCCCCATATCTCTACTCCTCTTAGGCCTCTCTGCCTCTCTATGACTCTTAGGAAAAAAAATTGCAGTCAGTCTGAATCTAAATTCCACAAGTTTATGCAATTTGCTGAATTACTCATTCTTGACTTTCTTTCAATTCTCTCCAAATTCTTGGAATCATAATGGAATTTAGAATTGAGCATTGCTCTGTAATAAAGCCCAATATGTTAAAATTATATTTCAATATGTTGAGTAGAGCCCTACTCATTTTAAATAATAAATGTATTTTGAAGGTTTTTAGAAAACTGGAGACTAGATCAAAACAAATTTTGGAGGGTCATCTTACATTTCAGAGATTTCAGTAGTAAATATACATCAAATTGTTTACTGAAGATAGAATTAAGAATAAATGTAGCTACTTTTT
>NW_006292588.1:887656-891113 GCF_000327345.1 Myotis davidii | reverse complement strand
GCATAGATATTTTCTGGAAAAAAATCAATTTTATCTAAGATAGCACTCAGATCTAAAAAGGGGAGGGAATGTTTTAATGTACAGATATGTAAAACATGCATTCACCAAGCGTCTTTCAGTTTAAAGTGGTAGATTACCTTTAAATTAACTTAGATATCAATTAGAGTTTATAAGTTATCTCCTCAAAGGAAGGTTTAAAATTAAGAAGGGCAGGAATGGCTTCCAGAACATGTGGAAGCCAGAACAATAACCTCAGCATGCTCTCTCTTTCCCCGTCGTGTGTTGTTGCTTTCTGCATGACAACTCCATTTTCCCTGACTGCAGCCTGGCTTCCTTCATGTGTCAGGAGACGGCTGCTGATGTTTTCCAAGTTGAACATCTTTGGCTTTTATTGTTGACTAAAGGCCCTGTATATGAAATTTGTGCAAGGGGCGGGGAGGAGGGGCAGGGAGGTTGTCCCTCAGCACACCCTGCACCTTCTCACAATCCAGGACTCCTCTGGTAGGGTCCCTAGGCCTGGCCAGCGTTCAGGGCCTATGGGGTTTTCCTTCCCTTGGTTGTTGGCAGCTGGTCCCCCCACCCCCACTGCCACTGCTTGCCATCTGTGCAGCGCTGTCCCCCTTCCCTGCCATTGGTCACCTCCCTCTGCAAGCAACAGGCATGGGGTGGGATCACTTGGCTGGCCTGTGCCTGGCTGTAGGGTCGCTGCCCTCACAGTGAGGGTTGTGTACTCCTCAGGCACATCTAGGAGGGCAGCCAACCAGTGGCATGTGGAGTTGGCTTATACCATCTTGCAATAGTCAGTCATGCTCCTCTATTCCAAATTCTGCATTTAGTGATCTCATGTTGGTAACTTGAAATTGGCTATGGGGGAATATTTATACCATGGAAATTGGCAAATGCTAGAAATCAGAGCAATTTTTTTTTTCTTTCAGAGAACTGGTTGTTATATTTCCCAGTACACTACTGTCTACTTCAAGTTTCAAACAAGGGTCTTGAAACTTATTCTAAATGAGTTGGCCTAGGTCACATGCCCCCCAACCTGCCTTGAAGCAAAATCTATGGCCAGGGGACTTGAAATTTCAATATAAATGTACATAATAATTTCTTTAATTTGTAAGAGTGTTCTGATAGCAAACAGGCAGTCTGGTTTCAGAGTCCACCATGTCATAGCATGCAATCATATAAAATATTAAAATTTAGTTTCTCAAAGCCTGACTCGATAAATTGAGAAAATTATAATATTTGGTCAAGTAGGACATGAAAGGCTCTAAGCCTAATTAGTCACAAGGAAAAACAAATCAAAACCACAGTGAACTACCACGTCAAACCCACAAGGATGGATATAATAAAAAAGACTGACAATCATAGTGTTGGTAATTATGTGGGCAATTGGAACCCTCATGCATTTCTAGTGGTGTGGTAAAATGGTGCAACCTCTTTGGAAAACAACCTGATAGGACCTCAAAAACTTAAACAGAGTTGCCATACAAGTCAGCAATTCTACTCCTATTATATACTCAAAATAATTGAAAACATATCCACACAAAACCTTGTACATGAATGTTCATAACCATATTATTCATAATAGCCAAAAGCAGAAACAAATCAAACATCCATCAGCTGCTGAATGGATAAACAAAATGTGGTCTGTATATGCCATGGAAAACCATCCAGCCTTGGAGATAATGCAGTATTGACCCTATGCTACAACATGAATGAACTTCAAAAACATTATGTTAAGTAAAAGCAGCCAGTTGCAAAAGGCCACATATTATATGATTCTGTTTATTCAAAATGTTCAGAACAGACAAATCCATTCAGACTGAAAGTAAGTTAGTATGGAGTTGGCTGCCTAGGGGGTGGGGAGCAGTAAATAGGGAGGGGTAAGTGGGGAACTATTTTGAACAAGTACAAGGTTTCTCTATGGGGGATGAAAATATAGTTTGGGGGAGATGTCAGCTATCTAAAGGGACTGTCAGCTGGTAACACCTTCCCAAAGGGCCATTTGAGAAACCTGAAAAAGACTTCAGTACCAGTAACTCGACTTCTAAAAATGTATTCTAATGAAATAATGAGAAACTTCGACAAGTCTTTATGTACAGAATGTTTGTTTCAACAGCATTTTTTTATCACAAACAGTGGGAAAAATAGAATTATCAGTCCTAGGGATTAATTGAACACAGAATGGTGCATCTATGTGTCAGAATTTGCTATATCTACTGAATTTAATGTTTTAGAAAAATATTTAATCACATAAAACTGCATGTGCTATGTTATTTTTGGTTAATAAAAATTGAGTTATGCAAGAGCATGTTCAATATGATCCCAATTAATGATTTAACAGTATAATTAGCATATAAAGATGACTGCATAAGTTGTGGTAATAAAGGGCTTTATAATTTTTGTTTATTCTGTTTTGTTTTGTTTTTTCTCTTTAGGGTGGGTTGGAACTTATTTATAATTAGAAAACAAAATGATGATATATATTTTACAATCACTGAATTCAAGCTAATATTGATTGTATGAACATTTATAACCATTGTTCAAAAAATACTAAGGAATTTCTAATTATCTCTCCGTGGTGGGAGTTCTTTATCTGTACATAGCTCAAGTGTAAGCTGGGTTGTTCAGGAGCAGCCCTGTGGGCATTTGGGGCCAGGCCACCTTTGCTGTGCCTTCAGGGCAGGGGAATGGGGCTGCCCGGAGCATTGCAGCATCCTTAGCAGCATCCCTGGCTCTACCCACTCCGTGCCAGTGTGTACCCCCGCGCACAGCAAAAAGTGTCTTCAGGTACTATTGAAGGTCCGTGGGAGGCAAAATTGTTCCCAGTTTATAATCACTGAATTAAGGAACCATTTGATAAAGGAAGAAAATTCTGGGGTTATTTCAAAGTGGATTTATCTGTTGTGACGTTCTACCAGTTCCTGTGTCCTCACGCCTGTGCTGGTTTTGTCACTAGGGTAAACCTCAGGAAACCAATTAAATAGGGAGTTACCATTTGTATGTAAGTTGCATGAATCTTCTTTACATTTTTGTTTGGTGTTTACCGCATTGATTGTTTATGTGCTTCTGATTAAAATGCTGGTTGTTCCATGCTTCCTACAGCTCGCTCAGCCGTAACGGGAAGCTGTGACAATGACGGCCTGCACATTATCAGGGGCCACAGCGTAGCCTCCACACCTTTTGCTACCGTGTGTGGTGATGAGGTCCTGTCTCCTGTTACCATCTCTGGTCCAGCGCTGCTTAACTTCTACTCTAATTCGCACACCACCGACTTCGGATTTAAGCTTTCCTACCAGATAACCTGTGAGTAGCCATAATGATTTGTGAAATATTTTTCTTGACTAATGTTCTCAGGAGTTTTAATTGTGATTCATAAATCACCAATTTGAAATTCAAAAACTTTAAGGGTAAAAATGATCAATTAGGTTCATGATCCAAAAATACTGAGACA
>NW_006292588.1:872057-887605 GCF_000327345.1 Myotis davidii | reverse complement strand
CTGTTTGGACATTACTTTGAAGTGACTTTTTTGGCCTGGACTATCCAGATGCCCATTGCATTTTGTCAGTTTGCTAATGTGAAAAACAATATTGGCCCTGGCCAGCTGGCTCAGTTAGAGCATCAGCCTGTACACACACACACACACACACACACACACACACACACAAGATTAAGTGTTCAATTCCTGGTCAGGGCACATATATACCTCAGTTGCAGTTCGAACCCTGGTTGGGGCTCATTTGGGAGGCATCCTATTTATGTTTCTCTCTCTCTCTCTCTCTCTCTCTCTCTATCTCTCTCTCTCCTTCCCGTTCCTCTCTCTCTCTAAAAATCGATAAAGATGTATCCTTAGGTGAGGATTATTAACAAAAAGAAAAGCAATTTGTATAAATTTAAGAAAAAACTAAAAGAATATCTTTATGGTCTTCTGGTAGGATTTTTTTCAACAACATACAAAAAGCGCAGGTCTTAAAGCAGTGGTTCTCAACCTTCTTAATGCCGCCACCCTTTAATACAGTTCCTCATGTTGTGGTGACCCCCAACCATAAAATTATTTTTGTTGCTACTTCATCGCTGTAATTTTGCTACTGTTATGAATCATAATGTAAATATCTGATATGTAGGATGTATTTTCATTGTTACAAATTGAACATAATTAAAGCATAGTGATTAATCACAAAAACAATATGTAATTATATATGTGTTTTCTGATGGTATTAGGCGACCCCTGTGAAAGGGTCATTTGACCCCCAAAGGGGTCGCGACCCACAGGTTGAGAACCGCTGTCTTAAAGGGAAAGGAAACACTGATAATTTGCAGCTTCTCATGTCAAAGTCAAAGTGAGAAGACAAGTCAACACTGGGCAAAGGCCTCTGTGGCTACCAGGATCTTTTAATTCTTTAAAGACAATTTAACCTGCTTATTTGAAAATCATGAAACTATATTTCACCATTTTGAGTAGCCCTTTCTTCTCTTGCAATAAACTTGGTTCGTTAGTTTCCTGACAGTGTTTTTCCCCACTTCATTCATATGAGACTCTACTGGTGGCTGTGTGGAAGTTTGCACACAGTGTTTTAGAAAAACGAGGGATTAAAGGCTAAAAGAATATAAAGCAATGACGTAACTTTCCAAAACACCAGTTGTACCAAAAGAATAAAACAAATAATCTATTTCTTTATCAATAAGACAACTGGGGGGATGCCCATTGCTCAGTTCTATTCTGGTTGTGCCAACAGACCTACAAAGCCACAGACAATTACACTTTACAAATGGGGTCAGGACTCAGGTAGCAGCTCACATGAATGAACTGTGAAGGCCCTTTATCATGAGTAAGTAAATATTCCAGTCTTATCTGTGGATGGGAACAGTAATTTATTTGAAAGATAATTATTTAACTTCCTACTTTTAGCAATGGGTTTGGCCAAGTAAAGACAAAACACAAAACAATATACTTTGGCAAGATCTCTGTTCCCCTTTCACTAATCTTGGATGAATAGAGAGTTTTGTTGATAAGATTTCAAATCCTGACATGTACAAATTTGGGGGTTATTTAGGCTTTGATAAGCGTTCAGAGGCCACATAATTGTGTACACGATGAAACGGAGTAATGGCCACACCAATCTGACATTTAATTCACTCCATACGTCCACAGGGGTCTGAGCACATGCATACTTATGGAGAGTAGCTTTCCCTGCAAAGTGGGCTTAGCTGAGGTGAAATACATCAATAAGCAAACAGCCTTACATGGCAGCCACCATTTGTTTCTCATTTCTAAGAGATGCAAGTAGAAAATGTCCATTGATAGTT
This sequence comes from Myotis davidii, assembly GCF_000327345.1. Taxonomy (NCBI): domain Eukaryota; kingdom Metazoa; phylum Chordata; class Mammalia; order Chiroptera; family Vespertilionidae; genus Myotis; species Myotis davidii. Next base: position 885,797 of record NW_006292588.1, on the reverse strand, counting down.
TATAAACCATAGAGATAGCATCAAAATATACTAACCCCATTCTAATTTTAGAATAACATCCTATCTAATAAAAGAGAAATGGTAATTGGCGTACGACCGCTACCCTTTTCATTGGCTAATCAGCGAGATATGCAAATTAACTGTCAGCCAAGATGGCCGCCTGCAGCCAGGCAGCTTGAAACTAACATGAGGCTTGCTTGCCTCAGTGATGGAGGAACCCAACGTCCCCCCCCTGCCGCTGCAGGCCTCTGAGCCTGCAGTTTGAAACATTCTAACAAATATAGAAGTTAAATAAAACCCCAGAAACCAGCTTTCAGCTAGCTGGGATCTCAGAGCTGGAGTCAGAGCTGAAGTTATACATTGTTTCACTTAAGAACCGAAACAAACTGATACCTACTTTCAGCACTGGAGGCCTAAGAGCTGGAGCCTCAGAGCTAAAGCTGGCCCAGAATTAAAAAGACAAAAAGGAGCAGTTGGGAGCTTCCGTCACCTGCCAGCCTGAAAACAGCCCTCAGCCCCTCACCCAGACTGGCGAGGCACCCCAGGGGGGACCCTTACCCTGATCAAGGCCCCCCTTCAGGTCAAACCAGCCGGCCCCCCCCCGTGCACCAGGCCTCTATCCTATATAGTAAAAGGGTAATATGCCTCCCAGCACTGGGATCAGTGGAGCTGCGAGGCCTCTTGGCACTGGGATCAGCGTGACAGGGGGCAGCGCCCAAACCCCCTGATCGCCCTGCGGCTCTGTTTGTGACAGGGGAAGGCGCTCCAACCTCCTGATCAGCCCTGCTCTGTGCCTGATATGGGGGAGCTCCCCAACCTTTGATCACCCTGCAGCTCTGTGTGTGACAGGGTGCGGCGCCCCAACCCCCCCACCCCACGGGCCCTGCTCTGTGCGTGATGGGATAGAGCCATAACCTCCCCATCAACCCTGCCCTGAGTGTGAGAGTGGCGGTGCCCCAACCCCCTGATCGGCCCTGCTCTGCGCCCGACCAGGGGCTGCCCCTAACGATTGGGCCTGCCCTCTGCCACCCGGGAGCAGGCCTAAGCCAGCAGGGCATTATCTCCCGAGGGGTCCCAGACTGTGAGAGGGCACAGGCCGGGCTGAGGGCCCCCCCTTCCCTCCGAGTGCACAAATTTTTGTGCACCGGGCCTCTAGTAACAAAATAAACATAAATCTTTCTCACTGTAATAATGGGAGGGCATTTTCCATCATTAAGTGGCACAACCTGATCCTCCTTATATGTAAGTCCAAGCAAAAATAATAATTTTATATTAAAAACAATAGGTTTATTATAATATTATGACTGTTGGTTTATTGACTAACTGGAGTAACTAAGGGCTCTGGGCAGTTGAGTGCTGGGGTCCGGCTGGGGAGTGGGCCTGGCCTCCTCATGCCAGTAACACCAATGTGGGCAAGTAGAATCCTTACCAGTCTCACACTAAATAGAAATACATGGGACCCAGGGGCTATGAATTGGGGCCCACAGAGGGAACTACGCTCAAATGTTCCAAAAAATGATTTCCAGTACTTTACTTTCTAATAGCCTATTTTTGACAGAGGAGACTCGAATCGATATTGAAGATTTCTAGTGGGCAGACCTTCCTGGGTTCATGTGCCCACAATGTGCCTTGGATTCTGCTTGCCTTTTCTACATTTCCAGTTATCACTGTCATCCCTCTGAGCCTATGAATTAAATATAGAGAAGGGACAGTCACACCCAACACGTGAAATGTTTCTCCTCACTGTTTTCACTCTGGCCATTAATTTGACTCAGACTTATTCCATCTAAGAGGTGCCTTAAATATTCTTCCCTGCTTCTCACCATACTGTTTCCTCCTTCTGCCTTGGTAGAAAAATCAGAATTAGTTGTAAGCACACTGAAGGGAGCTTTAAGAAAAAAAAATAATAGTTATCTCTCAGGAGAAAAAGGTACAGTAGTAAAGGTTATTCCAAAACTATTTTTCCATGGTGCGAGTATTAATTGTTCTCTGCATATTCCCCTCTTTCATTGCAGCCTGTGGTGGTGTGTTCAACTTCTCCACTGGAATTATCAAAAGCCCTGCCTATTCATACTCAGACTACCCTAACGACATGTACTGCTTGTATAACATCACTGTGAGAGACAACAAAGTAATTCTGCTCAAGTATGTAAGACAAATTCACCTTCTTAAGAAAACCATTTTAGCTTGATTTACGGCTAGGCTTTCCTTAATAATGGAGAGCATCGATTCTCATCAGAACATAGAAGGGAGGAAGGGAGATTGAGGTCCTTGTGGAAACCTGGGAAACAGGCCTCCTACCCTCCACACAAGCCAGTAGCGCATGGTTACCAGGTAAGGAAGAAAAACAGGCATTCCACTCGTTAAAATTTTCTAACAGTTTCAAAGGAGCTTATAATGGGTGTAAAGTTATAAGACAATTTTGAAATCCAAGGGTAACAGAGAGAGTTTCCAGTTGTTGGGCACTTATACACAAAAAAAAACCTTTAACACTTTCCATAATTCTGTTATTCATTTCTTAAAACAGGCATATAAGGTATATATTATTCATCTTATTGTATTGATAAGAAAACTGAGGCTCCAGAAAGGTTAAATAACTTTCTCAAAGTGATGCACTATTAAATGAAGGGTCAATATCTGAATCCATGTCAGGTTTCCTCCCAATACCATGTCTCTAGTATATTCCTATGCTATCTCTGAAAGGGTAAAATTTCTTCTAACTACTTAAGAAATGTATTTTTGTGTATCAGAACACCTCTAAGTTGGTGCTATTCAAGATATCTCACATCAGTGGAATTTTCCCTAATCCTACTTTCTCCCAAGTCTGATGAAGGGAATGTAGCCTCCAGTTTTCCAGTGATAAAGTCCCACATTGCTTTCATCTAAATGGGTATTCTGGAATGTACGGTTTGTGGTAGGAAAATCTGTGGTAGGGTTGGCAGAGTTCGCAGCAATATAGAACTTTTATAGGAGCATGATGGGCTAGGACCACTCCTACCCACCTCCCCCTAAAAACCATAAAGTCTCTGCAATTTACCTCCGGAGGCCTCATGTACCAGATGGGTCCAAGGGCTGGACTGTGTCAGACAGCGAGTGGTCTATAGGTAGGGCCTTGAAGGAAACTGCAGATCTCACCTGGGACGATTGGTAAGGAAGCTATGCCCCAGAGCCAAAAAGTCCTTTAAATCCTAGGAGCAAAAAAACAAACAAAAGAAAAATAAGACATTGCCAAATGACCAGTGCAGGAGGCCTGTGAAGGGATGGCCTGCCCAGAATGGAAGCATGAGGAATGGTTCTTGTCATTTGCCATTATAGCCCAAGACTTGTTTCTTACATGTATAGGGTTATGGTGTGTGTGTGTGTGTGTGTGTGTGTGTGTGTGTGTGTGCATGTGTGTGTTTTTCTTTCTGTTTCCTGCCTGGGCTCTGGGCCTCACACTATATCAAAGTTTATATCACCATGTTTGAATAATTATTGTAATATTCTGAGACTACTGTCTATGAAACAGATATTATTCTAGTATTCTAGGTGCTGCAGAAGTTGTAGACATTAGTAAAACATACTTCCTTGTAGGAAGGCTCTCAAAATATGCCATGGGATATTTCATGGGATTTTTCCAGGAAGCTTCTCTGCTCTTTTGGGAAAATGGTGCCAAATAAAAAGCCAAAATAGCTTTGAGTCCTCCTAGACACTCAAATTGTTCTTTTTCTTTGTAAATTTATGTTGTAGAAAATAAATATGTTGCCTATTGAGAATAAAAGTAGAAATTATCTAGCTATTGTTCTGCCTTCATCTTCCTTTACAAGAACATTTAATGTTAAGTGTGGTTAAATAATTTTTTCATCTGGATCTTCATCATCAGTTTGAAAAAAATCAGCCAATTGAACCTTTTTGAAAAAATAAAAAATGATCCTTTTTTTCTTAAAGCTCTTCCAAGTATTTTATTGTTAAATCTTATCAAATTACTCTGTGCTATGTGTTATTTATTACAGCTGCTAGCGAAAGAAAACGCAGAAAGCAGAAGAGTGTAAAAATGAGGTCACGAGAGCAAATAACTTTTATTTTTTTCCAAATAATAAATAATTTAAACAAAAATTTTAAAAGTAAGCCATTAGTAAACACCTCATAAAATCCTGAAGAAAAAAAGATGTCAGAAGGCCTTGCTTATTTGGGAACTCTGTGAATAGTTACTTGAAATGACAGAGCATAAGGCCTAGACTAAAATACCATATTAGGCTATAAGAAAATACCATATTAGGCCATAAGAAAATACCATATTAGGCCATAAGAAAAATTAGGGCCCTAACCAGTATGGCTCAGTGGATAGAGTGTCAGCCTGTGGACTGAAGGGTCCCAGGTTCTATTCCGGTCAAGGGCATGTACCTTGGTTGTGGGCACATCCCCAGTAGGGGGTGTGCAGGAGGCAGCTGATCGATGTTCTTCTCTCATCGATGTTTCTAACTCTCTATCCCTCTCCCTTCCTCTCTGTAAAAAATCAGTAAAATGTATTTTTTTAAAAAGAAAAGTTAGGGATGTATCTGTCAGGATAGGTTATAAGTGATAACAAACAACCCAAAGGCACAATAGCTTACCTCAGTGAGTTTATTTCTCACTCGAATGAGTATATCTGTTGTGGCCTGCCCAGAGGCCTGGCTCCTTGTGGTCACTCAGGGGCTCAGGCTGATGGAAACTTCATCTCTGCATTTGCTTCTAGGATCATTACTGCAGTGGGCAGGCAATGTGGCAAACTGAGTGGTGGTTTCATAAAATTCTTCCAAAAGGTAGAACATATCACACCTAAAACTTGCCTTGGCCGTGGAGATGTGAGTCTTAGGGCCATGTCAAAGCTCAGAGTGTACACAGAAAGGCAGTCTTAAGCAAATACCAGAAGGCAGAGAGCCAAGAAATGTGGTGAAGTTCCTGGGACCACCACAGTAATCTTAAATGTGAATTTCTGGCTATGGCAATCAACTAAGATTCAAGAGAATTTACTGTATTCTTTTCTACCATCGATTTTTCAATTTTTCAATTTATTTTATGAGAAATAACTTATTTCATATTCCTCATTTTCAAAACGATAATAATGGTCACTTGTTTTTTAAGAACATCTGTTATATGCCTGACACCACGGTTTGGTTTTTGCCTATTGCTTCAGTTAACTTTACTCTACACTCCATTTTCAAAGAAGGAAACAATGACTGTGGGAATAAGAATGGAGCTCTGATTCTAAAACCAGTATTTCCTCCACTTGTTCGCATCTTCCCATAAGTAAAGAATAGGATGATAGTTCCACTTGATGGCCCCAAAATAACCAGAGAATAGTAAGTGCCATACTTTCAATGAGACTGAAATACTAAAGTGCTGCTGAAATGATAGCAGTTAAACTTGTCAAAACTTTAATCTCAGGAGAATTAATATGCCCTTGATTATAAACTCTTAGAAGTTCAGGGCCATATCTAATGTATTTTTATAACCCAAGTGCTTATCACGATTTTTGACATATTGAATTACTCAAAAAAAATTTGGCTAAACTTTTGAACTGATTAGTATACTGTTTCTAATATTTCCTATTAAATAAAACTTGGACATTCACTTTTAGCCTTTGTCTTTTTTTTTTTTAAAGACAAAAACTCAAGGTACTATTTCATGGAAATCCAAATGAAGAACATCAGTATTAATAAGATTCATTTTACAGGTTCACTGATTTTGATGTGGTTCTCTCCACCTCCTGCTCCCAAGACTACCTGGCAATTTATGATGGTTACAACATCAGTGATCCCCTTCTTGGCAAATTCTGTGGTTCCAAGCTTCCACCAAATGTTAAGAGCAGTAATAACAGTATGCTCCTGGTGTTCAAGACAGATGCATTTCAAACAGCAAGAGGTTGGGTGATAACTTTCCGGCAGACACTGGGTAAGAATTTTGGACATGTAAATCTATTTTTCATGACTGTTATTTTTTGCTTTATTTTATTTCACCTGACTAAAGTTGCTTTTCATTTAAGTTTAGAGGAAAGTCACATAAACTTTTGGTTTTTTAAATTACTAATAATGTATTCTGATTTTTTAAAAAAATAACTCAACAAGTGTACTTCTATAGTACACTACGGTAAAGTCTATCTACACAACCATCTGAAAGAAGACCCAAACCTTATTAATCATCCATGAAAATGGTGAAAGTTGAGCCTAAAGGCAGTCTAGGCACAGATCAAGACAGAGGACCCATAGCCTATGTTGACTTTATCCTTAAAATGGTTAAGATCCTTGGAAAATGTTACATAAAGACTGAATGGTCAGATGACTTCTGGAAAGATCATAGTAGTGCTAGTCTGGAGAAAAGCACAGAGGACCCTCTGGCCTGAGAAGGAAGAAGCTTATCATAGAATTCTGGATGGGAAATGTTGGAGGTTCAAATTAACACAACAGGAATAGAAATAGAAGAAAAGGCAGAGATCCCAGAGGTATTCAGAAGTTAGAATACATTGGAAATACAGCATTTGGAACTTGATATATTATACGAGGGCATAAGTTGTTGATGACTTATTATGAGTAACTTGTTGGATAGGGTGCCTTAGGAGACTATGATTTCGGGAAGAAATATTATATTTAGTTTGGAGCATTTGGAGTTGGAGGGCCTATGAGATAACTAAATGGAGAATACAGGAGGAAGTTGAAGCTTAAGAAACAATTTGGTCTGGAAATAATGATCTAGAGGTAAAGCAAAGCGCTAAATCTGAGGATCAATAAAAAATAAAACCCTGGTTTATTACCACTCCATGTGAGAAATAATTATCTATATAAAATCAACACAGAACTTTAAATCACATAAGGTAGTTCATCAATCCTCTGTTTGTCTATAGTCACAGCATCAGTGGCACAATCTAGGTCATTTATATTTGACTCTGGAAAATGTGTTGATTTTTCCATTTGATCAGTGTCCTGGAAATGAACAGGTCACCAAACAAATCACATCTTCTGTGAACTCTCATCTCAGAGAAACCTGGAAAACTTCCACAATAAGAATCCTGACTTATTGTTCAAACTCTTTCTTTCTCTTTACCCCATCCTGTGGATAACCTTCATGTCTCCGATTCAAAGCAGAGCTTACCTTAAACTTGTTTGCATTTGGCGTGTGTTTGTGTGTGTGTGTGTGTGGGGGGGGGCATTGAGGGAAGCAATTAGATAGTGTTTTAAAGGCTTCACAGTAAGCCACAGACATCATGACAAATTGCATCAGAAAATCACTTTGCCACCTACCCTACTTAGTGATATCACCAATAACTTGAAAGCAAGTCTCAGGGGCAGAACACAGAAGGCTGAAAGACAAATTAATTTTCCCTTGGAGATTGTTTTTGTGCAAAAGAACTCACAAACTCTTGCCTTTAGCACAGACTTTAGAGTCAAATGGCATATATTTGCATAGCTCTTGTTACCTGCTTTCAGGTTGTTTTTCTTTTTCCTCATGCTTTCTCACATGGCCACTGAAATAGTCTCAAAGCACTCCACACGCGTTCATCTGTGTGAGGCCTGCTAGCTAGTGTTCCCCAGCCTCATTAAATTACTATGCTTTTCTGGGCTACAAAGAAGACACTTTTGGATTTATTGTGATTTTTATTGCACTGAAATGGCACAGAAGGAAAAATCTTACACTGTCAGAGGCACCGTTCATCCCTGAGCATGAGACACTTTTAGTTTATTAGCATTTCTCTGGTCACAGTTAGAGAAAGTGTCCATGTGTAGAGAGCAAAAATGGAGCTCACGGCTGCATGTCATGATGGTGACTTTTACCTCTTCTTCTTCTTCACACATCATCAATCACTTGGAAATATTTAGGTAATTTTCAGTGGTAATTTTTTATTGAGAACCCAAGTATCATAATTTTGAATTGTGTGGTGTCACAAAGCTTTCAAGACCTTACATCTGAATTAACGTTTCATCTGCAGAATATTAATCTTGTTTTTGTTGTTGTTGTTGTTGTTTGTGGTAAGGAAAAGGGGAGGAAGAATAAGAATAGATTGAATTCTGGAGTTTATGAAATCTTTTATTTTTTTGTATGTCCATTTATATGAAACTAGAGGCCTGGTGCATGAAAATTCATGCACTGGAGGGGGTGTCCCTCAGCCCGGCCTGCCCTCTCTCACAGTCCAGGAGCCCTCAGGGGCAGAAGGCAACCTGGCAATCAGGGGAAGGCGATGCCCCCATCACACCTCTGCTGCTGCCACTGCTGGCAGCGCAAGCCTCAGCTGGCTCTGGTTATCTGAGCCTTGGGCAGGCCTGGGAGGCAGGGGGGCTGTGGGTACTGGGGGATTCCGGAGGCAGGTGCATAGCTGAGGAGACTGGGTGCTGCCATCTTGTGGCTGTGGGTGCCACCATCTTTGAGGGTGTGGCAGTCAATTAGCATATTCCCTCCTTATTGTCTGTGGGTGCCTCCATCTTTGAGGGTGGGGCAGTCAATTAGCATATGCCCTCCTTATTGGCTGTGGATGTTGCCATCTTTGAGGGTGGGGCAGTCAATTAGCGTATTCCTTCCTTTATTGGCTGTGGGTGCCACCATCTTTGTGACAGCATGAGGGTCAATTAACATATTCCCTCTTTATCAGATAGGATGTCCAGGATAGGCAAATCTACAGGGACAAGGTAAAATCCAAAAGTAGGTTTATAGCTGTGATTATGTGAAACACTGAGTTTATTTAATTTTTTTTGGATTTCCCCTTTTTAATTAAATTTATTGGAGTGACATTGGTTAATATGGTCATATAGGTTTCAGTGTGGGTTTCTATGTTACAAGATCTGTATATTGCACTCTGTGCCCACCACCCAAAGTCAAATCTTCTCCCGTCACCATGTATTTGGATCCACTTCTCCCCCAACCCCTTCCCTCTGGCAACCACCACACTGCTGTTTGTGTTCACGAGTTTCAGTTTTATATTCCACATATGAGTGAGATCATATGGGTCTTAGCTTTTTCTAACTGACTTATTTCATTCAGCATAATATGAGATATTTTAGTTACAGATCTAGATGCACCCTTCACATCCATCCCGTCCATATAAAACTACCTGTGTCTCCCATAAAGAGGAGAAAGCAACTTTGTGGGCCACACAGTGGCTTCTTGTTTCCAGCGCAGTCACTTCAGCCTGGAAAACAGTCTCTTCACAGAGTAAATAGTTGATGTGAAGAGGAAACCGTTTTAGTCTGCAACATCTCAGTTCAGTTTATCTTAAAACACTAGAGATTTGCAGTTTTACTATTTAGATGATGCACTTGGCGATACTTTATAAACATCTGTTTTAATTTCTCAGAAATTAGTAAAGAGCCAGCTCACATAACTATGTGATTACAGGTAAACTCTCCTCGTGCATGTGTTATATTTGCATTGCTAACGGGCCTGAACACATTTTGGGGAAATACCCCCTGGTTTGCTGTTGATTACTAAATGTGGAGTGAAACCGGGCCTCTTCTTTCATGGAGCTGCGTTGTGAGGGGCCACGTGGTGGGACACAGGGCAGGAAGGCAGAGCAGGCACGTCCAGGAGCTGACCTCCAGCTGCAGTGGAGTCTGCCTCCCTCTTGCTCCCTGCACTCCAACACGACATGAATAATTGATCCCGAATGACTGACGACCAGCAAAATGACCATACTGGGCCCTGGGGATCTGCGAAACCCTGGAAATATCTGCAGATTGGAGCATTTTTCTCCAGAAAATATGCAGCTTTTATCTCATTGTCAACGGTGTCGCTGACCTCTTAAAGTTCAAAAGCCACGGGTCCTGTGCATTTGGCTGAGGTGGGCACACTCCACAGTACAGAATCTACACTTACTAGTATCCTTTTATTCTATTAACTTCTGCTGGCTGAGATTCTGCCCCTCCTTTACCACAGGATCTGCTTTGGCCATGACCTTGCTCACCTGTCTCGCTCATGAAGCACTTAAGACTTGCAAATGTGTTTTTAAACCAGCAAAACCCTACATCTGTTTACTGTACTGGTGTCATAACACAGTGCTGCTCAGCCAGCCTATTCGTGATGTGCTCATCACATTAGACACCAAACTGGTGGATATAGGTTGGATCAAGCATTTACAGTACATGTATTTCCTGTGGAGTACCACAGTCATTTAGTTTGTTTCTAAAGCAATGCATTGCATAACACTTAGGCAAAATGTCAGACTCAGAAACTGAACTTGGCCCAATAAGGTATGAAGATCACAGGCATTTGGATATGTGAGTTGCCAAGCAGAGTGTGAGGCATGACCCCTTCAGGATAACATCCTAGAAGGACAAGGCGTTGCCCTGGAGACGATGTCAATATTAGGGACCAGGGGACATCAGTGACCAGAGGTTCATGTCACCAAGTGCTGTAAATCCTGGACACATGACTAACACTCCTGGCCCCTTGTAGCTCAGAGCCCACGTGCTGAGGATGAAGGCCGCTGTCCACCTTCCTTCATCTAGAGTATTTGTCATATGGAGAATGAGTCAGTTGACATTAAATCAGACTCACTCACCTTTGCTATGAAAGAAAAGCAATAATACCAAAGTGCATGTTTAACAAGGACAAAGTCAATCACGGTCTACTAGGTGAATCGCCCCAAATTGAAAGCGCTACAGACCAGAAAGTGGGTAACCAGGACTCAATTGCTTCATTACGTCATTGCCTGGTGAGATGCTTTAGAAAAGTCCTATAATAATTCTGAGCTCAACTTTATCCACTAAAAAGAGTCAGTTTGAAGCATGACACTTTCTATCTTTTCAGAATGTGATGGGGATGGAGTGGACAGTTCTGTAAAGTGCCGTACGTGTCAAAGAGAAAGGCTGTGTTAGAAAGCAATACTGAAGTCCTGGCTTTCTGCAGGGCTCCAGGCCCACCCACCTCATCTCTAAACTGGGGTAGGGGTAAGGGGTCATTACTATCAATAGGGCCACTCCGTGGTACAATGGTTTCTGGTTCTTACTCATTTTGCAATGAAATCTTACCAGCAAGCCTTAAAGTATAGTTCATAACTTAAATCTGAAATCAAAAGCTAATTCTGATTAATTCTAAGGCGTTGCAGAGGCTTAACACATAATCCTCACTCCAACAATATTGGCTGTATGGACAAATTAAAGAATACGTGAATAAATCATGCCCACTCTATAATTACATTATGTTATACATAATATACACTGAGTGGCTAGATTATTATGACCACCCCATCAGTACAATGAAGTGAATTAGTTATGCAAATAATAATAATAAGACCTTGAGAGTATTTGCTTAGGAAGTTTTCAATATTCAGTATTTTTGGAAGTGTCAATGAAGTACTGATGGGGTGGTCATAATAATCTGGCCCGTCATAATAATCTGGCCACTCCGTGTATACAGCATTTTATACCTAGATATGCTTCACTCTCAAAATGCAATTGTGGTTCATGTAGTTCAGCTACTACTTGGGATAGTAAATTGTATCACTTTCACTCTTACAGATTTAGGAATATAAGATCAGGCTCAACATTTGGGTCATGTGTGTCTGGCCTCTAGGTCTTTCCCTGCTACCTTAACATCTAGAAATTCCTCTGAAAGGTGCTAAAGGAAAACAGAGCCAGGGTGGGATGATGTTGAGGGAGCCGAACAAGGCTTCACTAGTGAGAGGGAATCGGGAAAATGGAAAGCGAGACCGAGAAAGCTCATGAGACTGGGCCCCAATAATGGAAAATATGATCACAAGAAATAGAGAAAAATATAAAGACATGTCAAATTCCTTTTGACTTCTAGTTATTTTTAAGTTTCACAGTTTTGATGTTAAGTTTGGACCTTGAGAGGCATTCTAAAATTCTGTAGCAAAACAATACAAGAATAAACAAAAATAGTCCATGACAATAAACATCAATGTGTATATGTCGCTATTTGCTTCTTAGCAACCTGGTATAAGCTGCAAAACCACATTACTTTTAGAACCACAAGTGCAATAAAATAGTTGAATTATAGCTTGAATAATTTTATAAGTCACTGTCAAATAGCTCGGGGTTCAGCAATAATGGGAGTATTACCAGAAAGCATGTTGTTTCTCTATTCTCTTAATGTCATTTGTTCTCTCTGCTAAAGTCTGAGAATGAGGTGAGCTGGAATTGTAAACCCATTTGCAGAAAAGTAGACTAAACTTATTTCCGCCCTTTGTAAGCCTCTCACTAGTGATTGGACTTCTCTTGGGAGCTGATGCCAAAGACAAGGTTATCTGCAGTTTGTCCTTTGTGCGTTTTACTGAAAAGGGTTTTTTGCTGGGCTGAGAATGTGGAAAGAGGATAAAGAAACTAACAAATGCTTAGTTCACCCAAACCTTACAAAAGCAAATAGACAGGAGTAAAATTCCAGATCAGCAAAAATAAAGGAAAGGTTTTTATTAAAATATATTCCAGTATCAGAGTCCACACCCACCCTCTCCCCACGTGACCAGATGATATTGTTGAGACCAAGCTAAGAGATAAAAGTGAGTTAATGGTAAATTATAAGATAACATTCTGAAAAGTATTCAGGTAAACTAGAGCTAGGAAAGTTATTATTTATAACTTAAGCCATGCCAGACCTCCCCAAAATGTAACCCAGTTTTCTCAGATAATTGGACCTTTTGGGTTAAATTTTTTGTAACCGTAAATTCCCTATAATCATTATCCTTACTCAGATCAGCCTGCCTTTGGTGTAGTGTCCCCAGGAGCATGCAAGCTATATCTGGTTAGCAGTAAACATTTTAAAAAATTCTTCGGCTGTAAATAAGTTTTTTAAAAACAAAACATTATTAGGTTTACAGGACTGTATTCTTCATTTTTTAAAAAAAATATATTTTATTGGTTTTTTACAGAGAGGAAGGGAGCGGGATAGAGAGTAAGAAACATCGATGAGATAGAAACATCAATCAGCTGCCTCCTGCACACCTCCTACTGGGGATGTGCCTGCAACCAAGGCCCTTGACCAGAATCGAACCTGGTACCTTGCAGGCCTCAAGCCAATGCTCTATCCACTGAGCCAAACCAGTTAGGGCATTGTATTCTTCATATTGATATATTAAAAAATCTATTAACTTTATGTGTTAGGTTTATATTCTACTCACTCCCAAGTGAAGACTTGTCACAAAAATCCCTGGGCACAATGATAATGGGCCCCTGTCACTGAACACCTACACACATTATTTTATCTAATCCTCACAACTACCCCAAAGACAGGGACTATCCCAGTTTACGAAGGAGGAAGTAAGAAATAAAGAGATTAGGTAATTTTTCTGCAGTCCCAGGGTTCCTAAAAGGTAAAGCCAAGTTTGAACCAGGTAGCACTGTCTCCAAATTCATAGGTTTCTTAATCAGCTCAAATCACTTCTGGCCATTGATAACCCAGAGACCAGGGGAGGTTCTGGGGGAATTTTCTGAGAGGCAAGTCATTTCTTTTCATACTCTTTTAGGTAGAAAGAGCTACTTTTCTCCACTTTTATCTCCTCATTTGACACTGCCTGCTTTCTAGTGGCAGCATTCTAATTTGTACTTAGTCCCAAATAGTGCATTTGGTAATATTCTATTGTATCTAAATATTGCACATAACTGTAGCAATCACTCTCTCCTCCTTTCCACAAAGAAAGATATAATATATATTTCAATAAAATACACTGTTTGTAAATAGTATAATGCAGTGTAATTATATTCACAACATTTATATTATATAACTTTTTATTATAAATACTTATATATTATACAATGTTTATATTATTAGATATAATTT
>NW_006292588.1:869093-871079 GCF_000327345.1 Myotis davidii | reverse complement strand
GGGGAACAAAGCCAATGTCCCTTAGCAAGTTTAGAGCAGAATTGGAAAAATAATCCCTGTGTCAATGAAATAATATTGCCACAAGACTAGTAAAAGTTGAAATACACGTAGCACCATGCACAACCTAATATATCCACAAGAACAATAAGCAATTCCTTGTTTTAATTATTATTAAAAAGCTATTCAATGCTTGGCCTGATTTTAAAAATCTCACATCTTTTTATTGTAACCTATAGTGAGTACTAAGTAGCACATTGCTATTGATCCTGACCCTTCTAAACAGAACATTTTCAACTTTTGATTAAGGTTTGATTTTGTATTTGCCAATATTGAGTAGTTTTACTTTTTTAAAATAGTATTGCTGTACACTAAAATGCCCTGAATTTTACAAATTTATGAATTTTGCTCTGTCTGTTAAAATCTAATACTAAGATTAAATTTTCTTAAGTAACAGACCTAAGGTCATTTGTCATTGCAAGTTTTTAGCTAGAGAAGGATTTTTCTACTAAAAACCTATCCCTGAGGCAGCATTTAAAATCTTTTAGTTAAATATGTTAATCCTTACCCAAGGATATTTTCCCATTGATTTTTAGAGAGAATGGAAGGGATGGAGAGAAACATAGAGAGACATCACTGTGAGAGAAGCACATGATTGGTTGCCTCCCAGAGCCCGGAATGAACCTTCAGCTGAGGTACATGCCCTTGACTGGAATCAAACCTGGGACCCTTTAGTCAGCAGACCAATGCTGTATGCATTGAGCCAAACTGGCTAGAGCCGTTTAGTGATATTTTTATTGTTGTCCTGCTAATTGTGTTTTCACAATCAAATATGTCACAAAAGTCAACTAAATTTGCTTTTAAAACAGGTTTAAAAAGAACCAAAAAGTCATTTGTTTAAAAATACAATATATTATATTTTATAATATAAAAGATATTTAAATATTTATTATATTTATATTATAAATGTTTATATTTACAAATAGTACTATATTTACTATTATAGTACATGAAATATCTATACATATATTTTATACATTTACATGTACAATATATGTATTTTATAATACAATCTATATATATAAAAACCTAAGTGACTGAACAACCAGTGTTGTTAATAGACTAGTGGCCTGGTACATGGATTCATGCACATGGAAAGGAAATTAATTAGAAGATATTTTAATATCGCTATTTGCTCTTTCTCTATAATAGAAGTGTCAACCAAATTCACGACTGACAATGACAGATCAGATGAGAACACATACACGTGCGATTGGCACCAGGGAGAGCTTTTTATGACTTGCACATGCGCAAGTCAACCTTGCCTCGGGAGTGCCACTCAGCCTGAAGTCGGGCTCTTGGCTAGCGAGTGCAGCAGCAGTGCCAGGAGCCTCTCCAACCTCCGGTGTAGGCAGGTGATAAGGACTGAAGGGTCCTGGGCTGCAAGAGCCCTGGACTGCTAGAGGGATGTCTGACTGCCGGCAGGTGGACATCCCCTGAGGGGTCCTAAACTGCGAGAAGGCACCGACTGTACCTTTGTGACGCTTACAAGCCAATCAGGAGGGAGTATGCAAATTAATCCAACAAAGATGGCAGGTTAATTTGCATATGCAGGCGCCAAGTGGCGGGGGGGCGAGGCAGGATGCTTGCATCATTGCCATGGTGACGACATAAGCATTCCGCACCGCGCCAGCCGCTCCGGGCCTCTGGGCAGCATGGGAAGGCAGAAAGGTGGCTCCGGGCCAGAATGAAGGCTAAAAGGCTGCGCTAGGCTGGAGCAAAGGCGGAAAGGCGGTTCTGGCTGGAGCGAAGGTGGTGCCAGCAGCCAGGGGAAGGAAGGCACATTCTTGCACTAATCTTTGTGCATCAGGCCTCTAGTGTATTATATAAGCAGTAAAAGCCAATTAGCTATCTGCTGTTGACAGACAAATGTCACATGTTTTATTGGCTTTGCATGGCATAATGGTAAAGAATTAACACAGTTATGTA
>NW_006292588.1:866607-868485 GCF_000327345.1 Myotis davidii | reverse complement strand
ACTTCTCTTTCATGTAATTGTCAGCAACACAGGAGTAAATATCAACATGAAGCAAATTATTATTGTAGATCACACAGGGAGAACAAGCAGTGAAATATTTAACTGCAGAAGTGTTTAACTATATTCTTTGCAGTGAGAAAACCTAAAGTCATTTTCAAGGTCCAACATTTCTGACTTCTTTTTAGTTGGGTCAAGTTTCTAAGCTTTCTAAATCTCCATTTTCTGGCTAATGAAAAGAAAATAGGATTCCACTGAGTCTGCTATCTACCTACTCCAGGACTTCTGTGAGGATCAAATGAGATGAGGCATGGGAAAACGCTTCAGACATTTATTTACAGTGTAAAGTGTTTCCATCTGGTTATAAAGCAAGTCGTGTTCCTGGGCTGAAGAAACTATAAGGAGGCTAGTCGTCACTAGGGAGAGAAAGCTGGGTGTGGCTACATGACGTCATTACCCAGTGCCTATAGCGACCATTTCCAGGCTGCGCTGGGCTATGGGCTGCATTTTGCTCCATGGGGTCTTAGCCCACAGGGTCTCGGCAGCATTGGCTGTGATTTGGTGCTCTGTCACCAGGGCCTATGTCCCACATGAGGGAAGCCAAGTGTTGTTTTGTAGGTGCCAGATTGGCGGTGTCATTTCTCAGCATCAAGTCCCTGCCCACCCCTGCGTGCTTCGCAACACATGCAGCCCCGCCCACTCCCACAAGCCCACTGCAAACGCAGCCTCCTGGTGATGGATTGTAACAGCGCGAGGGCATCACAGCATGATGACATGAGGGCGTGATGACAATTTGCATATTAGCTCTTTATTATATAGGATAATTGAATTGGAATATAAGAATAATAAATCTCTATAACCAAAGAACTCTAGTCCCATATTATGGCCTCCAATTTAGAAAAATTCCTTACCACAACAGTCTAACAAAAAGAAGAAATTCAGACATTTGTTTTTATGATGTAACCCTGAGTGCTATTCTTAGCATATAATTTAATTTATAAATTGGGGAACAAAGCCAATGTCCCTTAGCAAGTTTAGAGCAGAATTGGAAAAATAATCCCTGTGTCAATGAAATAATATTGCCACAAGACTAGTAAAAGTTGAAATACACGTAGCACCATGCACAACCTAATATATCCACAAGAACAATAAGCAATTCCTTGTTTTAATTATTATTAAAAAGCTATTCAATGCTTGGCCTGATTTTAAAAATCTCACATCTTTTTATTGTAACCTATAGTGAGTACTAAGTAGCACATTGCTATTGATCCTGACCCTTCTAAACAGAACATTTTCAACTTTTGATTAAGGTTTGATTTTGTATTTGCCAATATTGAGTAGTTTTACTTTTTTAAAATAGTATTGCTGTACACTAAAATGCCCTGAATTTTACAAATTTATGAATTTTGCTCTGTCTGTTAAAATCTAATACTAAGATTAAATTTTCTTAAGTAACAGACCTAAGGTCATTTGTCATTGCAAGTTTTTAGCTAGAGAAGGATTTTTCTACTAAAAACCTATCCCTGAGGCAGCATTTAAAATCTTTTAGTTAAATATGTTAATCCTTACCCAAGGATATTTTCCCATTGATTTTTAGAGAGAATGGAAGGGATGGAGAGAAACATAGAGAGACATCACTGTGAGAGAAGCACATGATTGGTTGCCTCCCAGAGCCCGGAATGAACCTTCAGCTGAGGTACATGCCCTTGACTGGAATCAAACCTGGGACCCTTTAGTCAGCAGACCAATGCTGTATGCATTGAGCCAAACTGGCTAGAGCCGTTTAGTGATATTTTTATTGTTGTCCTGCTAATTGTGTTTTCACAATCAAATATGTCACAAAAGTCAACTAAATTTGCTTTTAAAACAGGTTTAAAAAGC
>NW_006292588.1:863981-865240 GCF_000327345.1 Myotis davidii | reverse complement strand
CCCTCTCACAATCCGGGACCACTGGCTCCTAACCGCTTGCCTGCCTGCCTGATCGCCCTCAGTTGCCATCCCATGCCGGCCTGATGGCCCCTAACTGCCTCTACCTTGGCCGTTGCCATGGTGACTTTGTCTGGAAGGAATTCGGACATCCAGAAGATGTCCAGTCGATCCGGTTTAATTGGCATATTACCCTTTTATTAGTATAGATGGCCTGGCCAGTGTGGCTTAGCGGTTGAACATCAACCCAGGAATCGGGGGGTCACTGGTTCAACTCCCTGTCAGAGCATATGCCTGGGTTGTGGTCTTGATCCCGAGTAGGAGGCATGCAGGAGGCAGGCAATCAATTATCTTTCTCTCCCATCTATGTTTCTATCTCTCTATCCTCTCTTCCTCTTGCTCTAAAAATCAATAAAAACATATGAAAATTATATATATATACACATACATTCATACATAGATAATGTTTATAATATAGTAACAACTTTATAAATCAAGAAATTTATTTAATTTAAATTAATTTAAAGAATCCCCCTTATAAATTTAGGCTAGAAAGCAAAAATCCACCTAATAACTATATTTTCTATTCACTCCTTCATTGCTTGTTCAATAATATTCACCAGCTACTTATTATGCAGGTAATGAGCTTTTCCCTATTCTTGGGAAGTTTACAAGGTAAAAGAATCAGTAAATAATCATAAATTTGGCATGGTAAATGCTTTTTGACATATATATGTGCAAAGGACAGTGGAGGCAGAGAAGAAAGGATCTGTGATATTTTGGTATACAGTAAAGAGGACACTAGACTATTAGAGAGAGCAGCTTAGAGAATATGAACCTTGAATTATAGTGTAATTGTTATGAACATAATCTCTGGAGCTAGACTTCCTAAATTCAAACCCAATTCTTATACATCCCAAGTTCAAGCTTGAACAAATGACCTGTCCTTTGTCTTGATTTTCTCCTCTATATAATGGACACACTAATAGTAACTACCTCTTAGGGCTGGCTCTTATTTGGCATGCGATAAATGTTAGCTATATATAGTATTTTTTTTGTTTTTTGGGGTTTTTTTGTTTTGTTTTTTGCTTAAAGTATTACAAAGGGTATTACATATGTGTCCATTTTTCCCCCCGCCCTAGACAGTCCCCTAGCCTCCCCTATCCCCCAGTGTCTTATGTCCATTGGTTATGCTTATATGCATGCATACAAGTCCTTTGGTTGATCTCTTACCCCACTACTTCCTGCCCCCCCAACCCTCC
>NW_006292588.1:846774-863490 GCF_000327345.1 Myotis davidii | reverse complement strand
GAATGTCCTCTTTTGAAAGGTGTCTATTTAGGTCCTTTGCCCATTTTTTGATTGGATTGTTTATCTTCCTTTTGTTAAGTTGTATGAGTTCCCTATAAATTTTAGAGATTAGGCCCTTATCAGATATGACATTGGCAATATATATAGTATTAACTTAGAAGGGTGAGAAGACACTCACTGGGAAACAGACATTCTATGAGGAAAATAAAGCATGTACAAAGTTACAGACACATAGCATTTCAGAGGCTATAGAGACTGGCCTGCACATTGAATGGTAATACTTTGGGGCAAAAGCTGAGACAGAAGAGATAAGCAGGGACTAGGCGGGCCGGATTGAAATGAATAAAACTAAAAAAAAAAAAAAAAGACCGTACCCTTTTATGTAATGATGTTTACTTTGAATTATATTAGTTCACACAAACACTCCATCCATGCTTTTGTTCCGGCCCTCCGGTCCAGTTTAAGAACCCATTGTGGCCCTCGAGTCAAAAAGTTTGCCCATCCCTGGTAGATGCTCAGGGCTTGTCACATGTGCAAAGGGAAACAGTCGATTGTTTTGCTCTAAGATAGATACCAGATATAAGAATTAGAAGCTCGGTTGAAAGGTCTGGGCTAGAGTTTCATCCTCTTTCATATGGCGGGTATACATTTAAAATTATGGTATCATCCCAGTGAATTGACTCATATCATTCTGCAATATACTTTTAAACGCTTCTTGCTTTACTGTCTACTTTCTCTGATGTAGTATAGCTTCCTTAGCTTTCTTTCAATTCATGTTTGCATGCTATATTGTACCGCCTCTTCACTTTCAACCTTTTGCTATCTCAAAGAATATATTGGGATTTTGTTTTGCTTTATATTTCAGTTGGGGGATTTAATGTCTTTAAGTAGAATAAAATTACAAACATTATTGGATTTAAACAAACCATTGTTTTACTTGGATCCTGTTGGTCCCACCTGTTCTTATGTTTTTAAATTATTCTTTCTTGTCTTTTTAAATTGATCAGTTTTATTACTCTTTTAATGTGTAATTTTTAGCACATAGATCCTATATATGTCTCATTGTGTATATCTTTTAAACATATATTACTTGTACTTTTTTTTTATTCTTCTTTTGGTGGTTACGTTAGAGATTACGATATTCTTGACTCATTCGAATCTAACTTAAAACTAGTCATCTTAGTACTTCATGATAAGTCAAGGACCTTAAAACCTTTTAAATTCATTTAGTCACTTACTGTCTTTTTGCTATTAATGTTAATTATATTAATTCTATCTCTATTTTAATCGATAAAACATTTTCATTGTTTTATGCAATGAGTAATACTTCCCATTGTTTTTTCTTCCTGAATTTCTGTGCTTCCATATGGGATCAATTTCTTTCTTTTAGAAGAGCTTCATTTAGTGGTTTTATATTTATTGCAAAACTTCTGGTAAAAACTTGTCTTGGTTTTTCTGAAAAAGGCTTTATTTTGTCTTAAATTTTGTTGGATTTTTTTTCTGAATATAGAATTATAATTTTCCATTTATTTTATTCAGCACTTTAAGATGCCATCTGGATTCTATTATTTTGGTTAGGAAACAATGAGGAGTACTTTCTGTGCTATCCATACTTTGGAACCCCCAACCCCATCAACATCCCACTGTAGAGTGCTGTGTTCTACAATGATCTATCACTGTGTGTGTGTGTGTGTGTGTGTGTGTGTGTGTGAGAGAGAGAGAGAGAGAGAGAGAGAGAGAGAGAGAGAGAGAGAGAGAGAGAGAGAGAGAGAGAGAGAGAGAGAGAGAGAGAGAGAGAGAGAGAGAGAGAGAAAGGGAGGGAGAGAGAGAGAGGCATAGAGAGAGAGGCAGAGTGACTAGAGACTACTATTTTGGCCAGGATTACCAGATGATATGTGGTGGTTTTAATTTGCATTTCCCTTTGGTGAACAATTTTCATGTGCTTTTTTGTCATTTGTAAATCACCTTTGCTGAAACGTCTATTCCTATCTTTTGCCTGTTTTCTAATTGGATTATTTGTTTTTTCACTGTTGGGTTTTGAAAATTTTTATATATACTGAAAAAGTAGTCCTATGTGGTTTACAAAGATTTTCTCCCAATCCATAGCTTATCTTTTCATCCTCTTAAAGGCCTTTCTTAGCACAAAGGTTTTTAATTTTACTAAAGCCCGGTTTATCGTTTTTTCTTTTATGTATCATGCTTTTGGTGTCATTGCTAAAGACTCTGCCTATCCTGAGGTATGAAAGAGTTTCTGTTCTGAATTTATATAAAAGTTTCATGGTTTACGTTTTTCATTTTATGTCTGTGGTTGTTTTGAAGTAATTTTTGTTTAATGTCTGAGGTTTAGGTCGAAGTTAATTTTTGCCTCTGATGTCCAATTGCTCTAGCACTATATGTTGAAAAGACTGTCTCTCCTTCATTAAATTGCTTTTGCACCTTTGGAAAAAAACCAGTCGGGCATATTTGGGGGGTCTATTTCTGGGTTTTCTATTCTGTTCCATTGATCTAGGTGTCTAAACCTCCACCAATATTGCACTGTCTTGATTACTATTGCTTTATAGTAAGACTTAATTTGAGATAGACTGATACTTCCTACTTTATTCTTCTTTCTCAAGATTGTTTTAGCTATTCGAAGGCCTGTGCCTCTCCATGTAAACTTTATATAAACAATTTTATGTTGATGGAAAAATCTTGCTGGAGTTTTGCTAGGAGTTGCATTATACCTATGCATCAGTTTGGGAATAATTGTTATCTTTACTATGTTGAGGTCTTTGATTGCTTTTATCATTTGTAACTTTTAGCACATAGATCCTATATATGTCTCATTGTGTATACCTAAGAGTAGCATTTTCTTTGGAGCAATTGGGTTTTTAATTTTGTTTTCCACACATTTATTGTTAGTATATATAAATGTGATTGATTTTTTGTGCATTGTTTTTAGATCCAGAGTTTTTGCTGAACTCACAATAAGTGTTCTAGGAATTTTTGTTCAGATTCCTTGGGATTCTTAGATACACAAATAATAGCAATTTCATTTTTTCCATTCCAGTGTGTACATTGTTTTCCTTGCCTATTCCACTGGCACGAATTTTCAATGCTATGCTAAATAAGATGAGAAGAAATATTCTTGCCTTGTTCCTAATCTTGGAAGAAGAGCATTTAGTTTTTCACCATTAAGTGTCATGTTAACTGTGGAATTTTTATAGATATTCTTTATCAAGTTGAGAAAATCGCTTTTAATTCCTTGTTGCTGAAGTGTTCTTATCATGAATGTGTGTTGGATCTTGTCAAATTCATTTTCTGCATCAATTGGTATGGTCATATCATTTTGCTTAGTAAATCATTTTTGAAATTTCAAAGTTGGCAAGAATGATTCACATGAAATGCCCTGGGACTAATGATACACACTTATGATGTTTTAAATAATACCAAAGTAATTCAACATAAATTAAAAAGATAATACAATTATCATTATCCTAAATTCTTTATACATTGCATTGATCTTTTCCTAGTGACTTTAGCTACTGATTAGGTGCTAAATGACTTTTCTTTTAGTAAATTACCTTTCTTTCAGTGTTTTAGTTTTATGCTTCCCAATATTACCAGGCTAAATATATATTCTAAGTTAAAGTAGGCTGAGTTTCAAATTAGGATATCTAAAATGAGTCCAATCGAATGATGCTAGTAAAACAAACCAATAGAAATTTAAAAGAAAACCATACAACTCATGTTACAAAACCATTAAGATTTTATTTTGCGTAACATAAATATAACACCTAAAAGGTTGTACGTACTTGAGATTAATGAGTAGAATAGTAAATACAATTTACTTTTAGATAAAAAAGACAAATGGGTTCATGTGGAATTTAGTTGAATTTAGAAAACGAATTCACTGCTTTCGGGCAGTTGTACGCCCGGCTTTGAAAATCCCAATCTCTCTGTGGTCCACCCCATTTCCCCAAGGCTCCAGCTTACAATGCTTTTATGTCCTGCTTCCTGTGCATCACTGGGCTTCCTCCAGCTACAACCTAGGGCTGCAGCCGGCTCCTGGGAACAGGAAAATGCCTGAACTCAGGCCAATCTTTGTGCTAAGTATGCCAGCCATCTACCCTTTGTCCAAGTGGTGGCTGCCCAGCGATGGATAGAGATGCTATCCAAAAGGCCTCAACAAAATATCAGCCACAAAAATGTCAATTCTCAAAATAACTATTCAGAAATGGGTATGACTCCACAAAGCCTTCGAGATGAGTTGCTTAGATAATATAGCCCTTTCTTACATTATCAGATTTATCCTGGCTTGAGCTTCACTCTGAAATTTAATAATTAGAGAGGAGTAATTTAGGATTCAGTTACTGATTTTTAATTAAGAAGATCTTGACCCAGATCTTACTGTATACTCTGGGTTCACATTTCCAATATTTTTGTAGCCAACCATTTTCTTTCTCTGAAGAAGTAGTTCTTTTGCGGAAGTGTTTCCGACTTGGGAAAGAAGGTTAGAGTGACATTACAGAGTGTTTCTGACACAACTTGATGGATGGAGGAGCCGCTGATGGATGGGAGTTCACTAGTTGGTAGAAAACGTGTAGTAACAAGGAAGATGATGGATTTATGGTGCTAAACCACATGTTGAGGTTAGTATCTTATACTAGTGTTTTAAAAAGGAATTTTAAAATATCAGTACAGCAAATAAATATTATTTTCTTATGCATGAAACTATTTCGTAGTCAGAGTTCTATTCTATTCAGCTATTGTTGAAATATAGAAATAGTAACGGGACAATAATACTTTTTGGTGAATAACCCTTCTTTTGTTAATATTCATCTTTATATTTCCCAAAGACACATGTTTATATTTACATTTTTCCATAGGAGGAGCAAGAGTACAGAGCATTTGTACTATGTTTAAATATAAAAATAGAGGAATATCCTATATAATAAAAGACTAATATGCAAATTGTCCCCTCGACTGGGAGTTCCACCGGGAGGGCTGGCCAGCCAACTGCCCATGGCTCCTCCTCCCAGCCAGCCCCACCTCATGCACCAGGCCTCTAGTACAGAATAATATTGAATGAAATTGAGAAAACATTTTTTAAAGAGTAGTGTAATCAGAGCAATTATAACAATTTCCTGTATCATAAAAACACCAAAAAGTGTTTACTCATGTGACTTTGTTACACATTTACTTCAATAATTTGACTATTCACCCATATAGTACTATATTTACTCATATTTATACATAAGGTGAATTACATAATTCACTCATATAATGTTTTATTTACTTAATTATTTGACTACTTTGGAAAGAATTATCTGTGATAATGTTAGCTTTTTACTTTCATTATATTCTGTGTATATTTTAAGAATTAAACAATGTGCTTTATTACAGTTTGATTACTCAAACAAGCTACTTATTGTCAGTTATTGCCAAAATAGGGGTACATAACAAACTATCCAAATTTCAGTGGTTTATGCCTAGAGCATTTATTTTTATCAGTCACTGGTTTGACTGCCTCTGCTCCCAGCTGCAGGTTAACTGTGGTTGGTTCCAGACTTCAGGCTGGGCTCATGTCTGCCCTCCATCCACTTTCTCTCTCACCAGCAGTCACCCGGGGCATGAGCTCTGGGTGAATCACAGGAGCACAAAAGGCCAAGCAAACATCGCAAGTCCATTTAAGGCCTCTTTCCACTTCATGACCACACAGATTCCAATGTCTAAAGCAAGTCATATGACCAAGCCTAACATCAAGTGGGCAGAAAAATATCCTCCGCCATTCTAGTGCACTTCAAAGAGAGAAACCGATGACAGAGGGATTGAAGGATTAAGAATCATTCAGTCTACCACTCAATCTATGCCAATACATGCCAATGATTTATGGATTTTTGCCCTGGGGTTCCTTGGAGGAAGAAGCGTGTTTCTGTCTTATGACAGCAGTAGTATGGTGGTAGTAGTAATAGTACCTATACTTATAATAGGGTAATATGCAAATTACCCGTTACATGACACTGTCATATAACGACCGAACAGCAGGAGGGCTGGGCAGTGAGCTACAAGAGGCAGAGAGCTACAGGAGGGCGGGACAGTGAGCTACATGTGGTGGAGAGCTATGAGCAGCGGTAGGCAGGGCGGCCAGCTGACACAAGCAGCAGTGAGCTACTTACACACTATTCATGCATAGGGCCACTAGTTGTATGATAAGTGTGTTTAATGGCACTTACTGTCCCCACTTTTTACAGTTATCATTCTGCCCTTAGTAACTTATTAATAACATGATAGTTTAACAATAAACTTATTAATAACAATAAACAAGTGATAAAACATATAACTTGAATTTTTAAGAACAGTATTTAGTTTTTTGGAGCTGATGTAGTAATAGAATTAAGCCAAGCAGCATCATTTTCCTGTGTGAAAACCTCCAAGTCTTTATTGCCCCTTGCTACCTCCAGCCCTGAATGGGCAATGTCCTCTTACCTGGTGTCACCTCCTCCAGTCCTATTCCCCTACATGTAAACACTACTACCAGATACAATTTTAGATCAGACTTGACTAGAAAGTACATTCTGACCCTACCATTCCTCTGACAAAAGACTTTCAAGTGGACCCCATTGTCCACAGAAAAAAAGTCTAAATGTCAAATTCTGTACTCTGACATTTGAGACCCTCTATAGAACAGCCCATCCTGTTTTCTAACCTTCTCATTATTCTCTTTCATGTACTCTGTTGTTTTCACAAACAGAATTTTGCTCTTCTAAGCATATAATATAAATTCTTGTCCACTTAACCTTTGGTTATGAGGTGCTGTCAGCCTGGAATTGCCAGCACCAAGCCCATCTCTACCTGATCTTGTCCTATTTATCCTTCAAAACCCAGATCAGATGCCACCTCCTCCTTGAGCTTTCTAGATCCTCATAGCCTGAGGTAATTTTCCCTTCTTGCTAAACTCATAGGACTTTCCTGCCTCCTTTATGGCACCTATCAGTTTCTAAATTGGGCTCTCATTATTTATCTATTCATAGCATTGCTCCTGGACTACTATTCATCTTTTTCCCACTTCAATACTAAATATATTTCCTTCATTATTAAAACAACAGTTATTGAATTAATGAATAAATGTATCAATTCATTAATACCATAAGTAATTGTTCTTCCCAGCTATGCATGTCAATAAGCTTAAGTGGTTTCCTTAAGTAGCAATACTAAAATAAAAGCTGTGCAAACTCCAATTCTTTTTTTAGTTTGCAGGCCTATTTAATATGAAAAGAATTATTAGAATTATACCATGAAGCACTGCACATTGCTTTGGTTTCAGAATAATTTTGTCCTAGATACCACCATATGGGAAAATATCAGAAACTGGGCCTTTGGAAGAATTTCAGCTCCAGAAAACATCTGACTGTGCCCATAATCTATAGTTCGGCCTGAGTTAGGAGCGGTAGACAAGGCAGTCTGACCTCCTAAATCAGCGGGTCTCAACCTTGGCTGCACATTAGAATCATCTGGGAATCTTTTTAAAATCCTGATTTCTGGGCCTCACAGCCAAGGTTGAGAACCACTGCACTAAATAATGCCTCAGTCCTGAGCAACGCTATAGGTTGACAGCCTTTGCCTCTGAGGAGGGCTGCCATTGTGCGCATTTCCTGCCAAGCGCCAAGTCCAAAATCTTAGCGCCCCCTAATGTTGAAAGCAACCCTTTCACTATTAACAGCAAAATAAATGGAATAAGAATAATAAATGAAGACCAAAGTCAGTGAAATTTAACTTTGAAAGTAGTAATGATCTATGTTTGTATAGAATGCAAAATTTATGAACATTAGTTCTAGTATTTAATCCTAAGTCCTCTTACGACTATTTTAAGCTTAATTCATCCTCACTATTTCTGTTGAAATTGTCCATAGTTTTTCTTCCTTCTTAAATCTCTTCTGAGGCATTGACTTTGGCTGTGGAGTGGATGAAACTAAATCCAATGTTCTGAGGATTTTCCATATTTTTTCATAGTAAACCATTTAGTCATCTCATAGGTACTTTTTTATCCCTTTCTTTTTAGTCTAAATTTCAAAATTCTTATTTCAAAGTAGACTATTTTCTTCACTAGTGGTCTTCTTCTTTAGCTCTTCTTTTTTCTGGAAAAGGGAAAATTAAATTTAGAATGTGGTTTAGTATAAACTGGAAGTGCTAAATGCCTCTCAGCCTCTTTCTGACAGATTATTTAAATAAAAGGTTTGTTGGGAGCCAATTTTCTTGGCATGTTGGGTAAATTCTTCATAAATTCAGTTTTCAACTGGATAGTGTTCATAAAAGCAAAACATAAAAATAAAACATGTTCACAGTTTCCACCAGTTTTATTATGCAAAACACTGTTTTCTATAAAATTGGATTTTTCAAGGCTAGAAAAGGCTTTAATAAATCACGTCAGCAGGTCTAAAAATGCATAGAACCAACTCTGATTCCCCACTTTTCTAAGCAACTCTGTGTGAGTGAGAAGAAAGAGATTGAGGGGTGGTGAGAGGAGAGGAACTAGGTAATGGAGACCTTAAGGCCAGTAGCAACAGCACCTGCACAAGCCCACTGAAGCTCAGGGAACAGTCTGACAATAGTTATAAACATTGAGAGAAAGTAGAAACAATATGAATTTTAAAAGCCTCCATGTGGAAACTAAGATGTGTTCCTCTCGGTTTGCTTAGTGATGCCTTTATTTTGACACAGGGCCTCAACAAGGATGTGGTGGCTATCTAACAGGCTCCAATGGCACCTTTGCCTCTCCTGATTCTGATGCAAATGGAAGATATGACAAGAATTTAAACTGCATATGGTTCATAATCGCCCCGGTAAACAAACTCATTAAACTCACCTTCAATACATTTGCTCTGGAGTCAGCATCTGCTTTGCAAAGATGCATTTATGACTACGTAAAGGTAAGTCTATTATATTTCTTAACAGAAGTATTCTAATCCAGACTTTCATATGGTATATTCCACTTTAAGCCATACAGGAGGTTTTGAAAATTGTGTGTACTGCTAATTTTTAAAATCACCTATACTTCAATGATATAATGTACTAGAGGCCCGGGTACATGAAATTCGTGCATGGAGGTGGGGGGTCTCTCAGCCTGGCCTGCACCCTCTTACAGTACAGGAGCCCATGGGGGATGTCCAACTGATGGCTTAGGCCCGCTCCCTGACATCTTTAGCACTGCCTTGGAGGCAGGAGAAGCTTCCGCCACCACAGCTGCACTCACCAGCCACGAGCCTGGCTTCTAGCTGAGTGGCACTCTACCTTTGGGAGTGCACTGACCACCAGGGGGCAGCTCCTGTGTTGAGCGTCTGCCCCCTGGTGGTCAGTGCACATCATAGTGACCGGTCATTCCACCGTTCGGTCTATTTGCATATTATCCTTTTATTATATAGGATAATATAACAGATGCTCTATCTTTATATCAAATTAATCTTTAATATGGAAGACTCAAAAACTTTGGGTGGCTTCTAACATTAGCTTTAAGATTCACTGTTTAACCATGCCTCATAAGGAGATGATCTGTGGAATAAGCTTGTATAGAAAGAGATACTCAAAGGACCTTTGGTAAACCCTGCATATAAAAAACAACCCCTTATCTATTCTTAAAGTATATAGACTTACTTTTCATATTACCTTTAGATGTGGACAATATCTTAGTTCCAAAATCTCATTAAAATCCAAATTGAACAGAATTGTAAAAATCTAACCTGAAATCAGGATTCCAGGTAAATTGCCACAGGGGGTGTCTGGAGTTAGGGCCCCGAGGTGAGATTACCTTTATGTCAGGAGGGTATAGAGATGGTAGAGATGACAAGTCTGGTGCAAGAGAAACTTTTAAGTTCAAAATCACGTTAAACTTTAAAGAAATCGTGTGTGTGTGTGTGTGTGTGTGTGTGTGTGGTTTTAAACAGAGAAGGAAAAGTCATAGGTGGAGTGCACACTTGTGCCCTTAATTATATACTGTCTCATATTTCACTGTGATAAGCCCCAAGCCTCAGAGAGTAGAAGAATGTCAGTGCTGTTAGGAAGAGAACATGCTTTTTGTGAAGGATCGGGGCAGGTTGGGTCATAGCAGGGCAGACAAATGGCATTGCCTGTGGGCAGAGGATGGAACAGAGCTCCAGCCAGAGAACAGAGCAGAGGGGAGAGAGCAGAAGAGCCCTTCTGAAATCAGGGGAAAGGGTGCTTTCATTGAGGGGGACAGCCTGGAGCTAGACAGCCAGGGTCCCACTCAACTCCATGAAAGGCTCACAGTGAGGCAACTGGAGAACAAAAGACAAGAAACATGAGTCATGGAAAACAACAGCAACCAGGAATGCATAGTATCAGCGAAGTCAAGGAGAGAGCCTTTACCAAGGATGGGTGGTCAATGCGTTTAAGTGGTAAATTAGAGGCCGGGAAAGGTTAAGATGAAGGAAAAACTCATTAGATTGGATGACAACTTTAAATAAAGTATTGACACAGGAGCAAGATCAGAGGGAGTTCTTGAAAACCTAGAGCTAACAAGAAATGTCAGTTCAGATTGAATTATTCCTTTCTGAAATGAGACCAAAATGGCCGGGAACAGCAGAACAGCTGATGTTCAAGAAAGTTCAAAGGAACCTTGATTTTAGGGTAAGATACCTTGATTTTACAGAAAGGTACTAAGTGATAGAGACAAATAACATGCACTCAAACCTAATTTTGCCACCTTACAAATTTTGTCTCCTTGTTTCTTAGCACTGCATCTACTAAAAAAAACAAACAAAAAATCACATAATCATACCTATCTTGCAAAGCTATTTTGAGGATAATGTATGCTAGACTGTTCAGCACTATGCCTGACATATAATTTGTAAACAAACTTATGTCTTTATTTTCCCCTTTGTAAAATTACAGAAGGCATGAGGCTGTACAATCTCCTTTTCTTAAAATATTAAAAATAATTGATTTGCATTTACATTATTTTAAGTATAAATTCATAAAGCGTGTTTGGGCTTGGTTCTGCTGGGAAGGTTGATAGGATTTATTCTCAAGGTCCATTTCCATATAGGAGATTGTGATTTGATAATGTCATTAAAACAATAGTAACTTTAAGACAGAAATAGCAATATTGAAAACAAAGAGTTACTTTCTAGCTTTTAGATATAATAAAAAACCATCTGTTCGGATCTACCCTTATTTTGCTTCTTGGGAAAGCAGTTTTCCTCACTTGGTAATTCTTCAGCTTATACGAAATGGGCAGATAACAGAGCACCCCTTGGAATGGGAAGCCTGGAGGGGTCTTTATGACAGAGAGTCTCTGTGATAAATGGGACTTTTGATTCCTTTTAGATTGTTTCTTGGATATTATAATCAAATCACTTTTGAGAAAAGCTAACAATTCAATTCAGTAGGTAGATATACAAGCGAAAACTTGCCAATTCTATTATTCATCTGTAATTATATAACTATTCTTTAAAGGGTTGATTTGGAAGGTTATTCAAATATGCAGTGAACTGTGTATGTCACTGAGTGGATGTGCTGAAGTTAACATCACATCCATTCCATAAAGAGTCACGTGGCATCATTATGTGCTGGGCATTGTCCCCTGCACTCAAGATGTGGAAAAGTAAAAATACAGTTCCTCAAGGAGCTGAAGAGTGAGGAGACAGACATAAATCAGACAACATGACAAAATGACAAATATGGGCCACATGGGAAAGCAGAACAGAAGCGAGAATGGTTGATGTCATTTTGGGGTCAGGAAAGGCCTCCTACATGGGATGGCTGAGCTGGGCTTTGGAGGAACATCACAAAATCAAGCTTCCTGTGTGAGGCTGGCTGTGAGGAGAAGGCAAATGAGAGGGGCTGCGAGCTATGCAGAGGAGGCCCAGCTTCTGGACACCAGCTTGCCGATTGGCTAAGACTCCTCTGTGGTGAGCAGTGAGTGAAATGGCAGAGAGGGCTCAGAACTGGTACCCTGGCTGATGCATCTCTCTCAGGAAATATGGAACTAGCCAAAAGGAGATGGCTTCTTCCTAACATTCCCACCAATACTTTGTAATACTTCCTTGACCATCTAAAGACAGTCATCTATGCTATAGCCTCCCCATATACATCTTATATAATAAAAGGGTGATATGCAAATTGACCCTAAGGGCTGAACAACTGGTCACTATGATGCGCACTGACCACCAGGGGACAGGTGCTCAAAGCAGGAGCTGCACCCTTGGTGGTCAGTACGCTCCCACAGGGGTAACGCTGCTCAGCCACAAGCCTGAGGATTTTCATGCACCAGGCCTCTAGTAGTTTCATAAATCAATATAATGTACTAACTGCAATGAAAAGGAGAAATAAAAGGAAAGTATACAAAATAGTGCAGATTTCAATGTTATCAATTCTCTGAAACAACTACACTAAGTCAGGTGATAACGTAGTCAGAGTCTTCTATAGTATGTGGAATCATGGCAGATATAAAAGTTTAAGTTTAAACTAATATGGGTGGGCTGCACTTGTAACATAAATGGAGTAGCAGTATCACCATCTGCAATATGAATTTCTAAATAATGGTAAAACTAAAATAAAACAGTTGTAAAGAAAACAAAAACTACCCTTCAACTTACACAGCAATTGCATTTTGGGGAATTTGGTGAATATTAAAGCTGTGCAAAAATATTTTTATGTTTGAATATTGGATGGGTTTAGGTTCTGAGATCAAATAATTAGAAACAGTTTTTTATACACAAATATCTGGCAGGACATTCAATAATGTTGGACATAGAGTAAACCTTCACTTTGCAGAACTCTCCTGTGAATTATAATATGGGATCCTGCCATATGACTGCTGAGTGGTAAATGCCAGTTAGAACGCCAGGTTATTGTGATGACCACAAAACACCACACGTTCTTCATAAAGCACTCCCCAGGGAACAGTTCTGCCCCATTGAGAACATCTATCTTAACCCACTGGGCTTCCCCACTCAGTCTGTGGTCAGCCACTGGAGAGGGGGGTGTTCACCTCTGGGAAGAAGATCAGCAATCTATCCAGGCATCAGGTTCCTATCCTTATGAGGCAGTACCTACTACTGTTCATTCATTCACTCATCCATTCATGGGATAAATATTTATTTGAGCACCCATTATGTTCCAGACATCATTCTGAGTACTGGAAAAGAATATCAAGATAAAATACCATACTACTACTAGTAGTAATTCTAAAAATTGTGTTATAAAAATTCCTGCTTTTATAGAGCTGATCCTAGTTGCTTCTTGTGGCTCTTCCTGAGACCACAGGGACCAGGATGACATTTTCCCCAGAAGGTTCTGAAATGATTAGAGTTCAGCCCTAAACTTGAAAAGTCACTGTGCTCTGTTTCCCATCCCAAATTTTGCCCTGGCATGTTGGCCCGTGGATTCTAACAGAGGCTTCTCAATGAAGTTAAGGAATTTGTAGGAGGCAATGTAGAGATGCTCCAAATAAGAATATAAAAATCTTCCTGTTATCTAATTCCCAGGAAAATATTAAAAGATAAAGTCCTAAGAAAATTAGTGTCTGAAATCAAATTAAATGGGAAAGAAAGTCCACTATCAAAGTCTCTTGCCCTTTAGCATTAAAGTTCACAGAAATTAAGATTCAAACACTTCCTTCCCCACTTTCTTCTTGGCTCAAATTAATGGCTGGGTAAACTGCGGGGTCTTTCAGTCATTGTAGGTAGAGGCTGTCTTCCCCTAAATTTTTTGTGCAATTCCTTTGGGATCTTAAGTAGATTCTAATGTGCTCCACTATCAAAGAGTTTTAAAAGCTGAGAAAACAGAGTTCTTCTCAGAACTCATCTACACCCACAAGACTTAGAAGATAACTTAAGCTCCGGGTCTGAAGCCCTGGTGCCAGGCCACATATGCGCCCAGTATGCAATCAGCAGCAGCAATGATTGTGCAGGTCCCAAGGGCACCACCCCTGTCCTGGTCCGAATGTCCCCATCTCCAGCACTGTGCAGTGCGCCTCCTGTCGCACACTCTGGAGCCCCCTGCAGAAGTCCACAGTGGAGCTTTAGCATTATCAGCGAATGGGATGGCAGATGAAAAAATGTTGGCTTCGGCTACCAAGAGTCCAGGAGCCCATGTCAGTTGTCCAGAGGCCACAACCTGTCTATTTCAACTCAATTAAGAGAAATCTTATTGTGGCAGTGAATGAACAAATGCAAACATCAGCTCAAAGCCAGGCATTATGCAATTACCTTCCATCACTTTTACCAGGTATTTATTCAAAACCCAAATCAGATCTTATAACTTCCACAGGAGAAGATGCAACCTCCTTAGCATGAAGCATATAGAACTTCAGTCTTGTCCCAATGTGTTTCCCAATCCCAATTCTCTCACCCTAATCTCCAGGCACATCAAAAGGTGGGGAGCTGTTGAGACATGCCATGCCTTCGGTACTCCTGGGGCTTTCTGCATCGCCTTCCATCTGCTTCCTCTTCCACAGGACTGGAAGGGCTCCACCTACTGTGTGTGCGCGTGTGTGTGTGTTTATTATTGACAGTATTACAAATGCACATCCTGCCTGGTTTCCCCCCCTTTGCCCTTCTTCCCAGCCCCTGCCCCACCCCAGGCCTTCACCTCACTATTGTCTGTCTCCATGGCTATGCATATATGGATACAAGTTCTTAATTTTAAATAATAGTTCAAACAAATATCTATGTGAGGTCTTTCCTGACTCCATCATCTGGGTTCCCCTATTACATTACTATTTCATTGCAGCACTTATTTTCTTTATTTTATATATAATTCATACACAGATATATATGTATATTTAATTTATGGATCTCTTTCTCCCACAAATTTGTGAGTGTAAAATTAGTGTCTTGAATGTATGGGAAGTGCATTATAATCGTTGTATACATAGGACTAGCACAGAGGTCAGGCACACAGTACATAGAATAAAAGCGCTGCTAATATGAATGTGCTGATAAAGGCAGCAATGTTTCTAATAGAAGTTTAACTTACTTACCTGAAAAAGTACATTAGCTAAAATTTGACCAAACTACTCTTTTATAAAGTGAGGGGGAATACATGGCTTAACTCTTGAATCTCTTCTGGCTCTAAATTTACTAAAATCGTGTTCAAGCAGGTGAGACAGTGCCATCTAGTGGTCTGTCCTTTCTTCTGTTCACTGTTAAATAACTCTATCCATTTCTATTTTATATATTCCTAACATTTTAAACTAAGTCAGTGGTCATGTCTATTCTCAGGCTTATAGCATACCACAGTTCTTTTAGAAATTCAATATTTACATCTACATACATACTGATTTTAGAAATACCATGATTACTGAGCTGGAGAAAACAGTTTTCTAGTAATTGACAGAAATCCAAGTACCCACTATTTCAACAGGAGTTTGTCGACTTATTCTGGGTACTGGTGATACCACATGAATAATTAGCCTTCCCATGAGTGGAATTTACGATCTTGTTGGGAGAAAAACCAGAAAAAATAAATAAGCAACAAATAAGATACATTTTTATTATAATAAGAAAATAAAAGAGGGGGAGGGCCACATTAGATTGGCTTGGCCTCTCTCAAAAAGAGACATTTGAGCTGAGATCCCTTGAGTGTCTGTCCAGGAGCTGAGGTCCTTCCAAGAGTTGGATAGGAACTCGTCCTGGGATGGAGGAACTACAGGGAGCCGGGAAGTGGGAGGGAGGCTGAGGCAGGCCCAGGCCAGACCAGGTAGGGGCTTGCAAGCCCCATAGAGTTTGGTTTTACATTAAACGCAGTGGGAATCCCCCGGAGCATTTTAGGCCGAGCAGGAGCATGATCTGATTTAAGTTTGAGAACACTCCGGGCAGCTCAATGGAGAATACTCTGGCTGCTCTGGCTAAACACATCTGTCAGGAAGGTGTTACAAGAACAAAGGTGAAGGAGATGCTGGCGACAGTGGAGACGGAGCCCTCTGGGATCGATTTTGAAGGCGAGTGGAATAGAAGCCGGGTAGAGGAGAGAGACAGGAACCAAGGATGACTCAAGTTGTAGCCAAGAGCCGTTCATTGATATAAAGAAGTCAGGGAGAGAACAGGGTTGCAGGGGTGGGTATTGGGAGAGGGGACTTATTTATTAGTTCTTTATTGAGTTCCTCTCCTGTGCCAGACACTCTTCTAAAAACGGGACTTGCAGTGCACAGAACAAACAGCAACCTGTGCTTTCATAGACCTTTCACTTCCTTCAGAACGGAAGATAGTAACATAACTAACATGTACCGTGTGTAGAGGAACTGCATGCGCTAAAGAAAACAGAACGCAAGAAAGACGGAAGAGAATGATGGGAAGGATGCCATTTAAAAGAGTGCTCAGGCAGAGGGACCAACGCATGCGGCAGACAGGAAGCAGCTGCGGGCCTCTTTGCTCAGGGAGCAGAGGAAACAAAGCAGAGACAGTAGGATGTAGAGTGAAAAGGTCAGGGGTGGGGTGGAGAGCAGATTCTGTTAGGCCTTCAAGGCCACTTTCATGGCGTGGCCTTTGTACTGAGTGGATGGGAAGCAGTGAGGAGGGTTCTTGGAAGAATATATATGGCCCGACTTGCATTTTAACTGTTTCCTCTGGCTGAAATGTTGAGGACCCAGGCAAGGGTGGGACCCGCACCATAGTGAGTGGATGTGAGGGTAGTGATGGGTTTGCTGACTGTAATGACACATTATTTTTAAAATCATATATTGCTTTCACAATCAAAAAAAAACTTTTTAGACATTGT
>NW_006292588.1:844135-846715 GCF_000327345.1 Myotis davidii | reverse complement strand
AAAAAAAACTTTTTAGACATTGTATCAGGTTTTTACTGAAACTCGTTTTATAGTATATTCAATTTAATAACTATTCTGTTCCTAAATTAAAACTAGCTCTAAGAACATCAATGTAAGATTCTTAATCATGACTTATTGGGACTTCACATCCATTTTAGTATAAAATTTTCAACTTCTTGGTGAATAATGGAGAACTAATGAACTATTTTCCTTTCAGTTATATGACGGGGAGAGTGAAAACGCCAAGCTGGCCGGAACATTCTGTGGTTCCACTGTACCCGCTCCCTTTGTCTCTTCTGGGAACTTCCTGACAGTTCAGTTTGTCAGTGACATAAGTTTAGAAAGGGAAGGATTTAATGCCACATATACCTTCATTGACAGTGAGTAAATGGAGACATTTTTATATATTATGAAACACGTGTACTTATGCACTAAAAATAATGTCACACTAATATTTAAACTCAGTGTTAATTATCATCTAAGTTCAATGTCAATTACTAAACACCATGTTACTTACTCTATGTTTAATTCAGAGTATAAATCTGGTACAATTCTTAGCCAAGAATATATATTCTAAATTCTTCATGGAGTGATCAATGTAAATATAATTCCTTTGGGCTGGAGGGATAGAGAAGACAGAATTTTAAATATTGCATGTGTGATGAGACATGAGTAAAATTTGTCTTGAAAATTGTTCTTTTTTCCCATCTCAGTGATTTGTGGTGGAACATATAATGCAACTTGGACCCCACAAAATATTTCGTCACCCAATGCATCAAACCCAGATGTCCCACTTACCACCTGCACGTGGGTCTTCGAAGCTCCTGTGCATCAGCAGGTCGAGATAACCGTGTGGGCATTCCAGCTGCAGTCGCGGGACTGCCACCAGAATTACTTGGAGTTTCAGGACACACCGGAGGTAATCATTACAGTGTGAATGGTGTTC
Source organism: Myotis davidii (assembly GCF_000327345.1). Classification (NCBI taxonomy): domain Eukaryota; kingdom Metazoa; phylum Chordata; class Mammalia; order Chiroptera; family Vespertilionidae; genus Myotis; species Myotis davidii. The sequence goes on along the minus strand of NW_006292588.1, from coordinate 845,769 downwards.
ACATCTAGTGACCTTTTTACCAGTACTTGCATAACACTTGAAGTATGAATAATGAAATAAATTGTCAAAATTTCTCCTAGCTTAATGTGTTTTTTAGCTATACACAAACCCTCTATTTAGGTGTTGAGAAATTTGAACGTGGTCCTTAAGTCAGGAACTCTCAGACTTTCATGAGCATAAGGAACGTCTGGGTATCCTTCTACAGGTGCATACCCCTGGGCCTCTCTCTCAGAGAATGATTCCCCCACACAGCACCCATTACTGTGAATTTTTTTAGGTTTATGTACTTTTTTTTTTTACTTATTGTCTAAAGTTTTACATATGTCTCCTTTTTCCTCAATTGACCCACCCCCCACCCCAAGCCATTCCCCCCTGGGCAAGCCTTCATCTTGGTTATGCCAATATGCATGCATACAAGTCCTTTGGTTGCTCTCTAACCCCCGCCACCCCACCTCCTCATCCCCTGCCATTTGTCTCTGGATCTATTCTTGTTCATCAAATTATATTGATCATTATATCCTTCATATGAGTGAGATCATGTGATATTTATCTTTCTCCGACTGGCTTATTTCGCTTAGCACAGGGGTCCTCAAACTACGGCCTGCGGGCCACATGCTAATACAAATATTGTATTTGTTCCCGTTTTGTTTTTTTACTTCAAAATAAGATATGTGCAGTGTGCATAGGAATTTGTTTATAGTTTTTTTTAAACTATAGTCCGGCCCTCCAATGGTCTGAGGGACAGTGAACTGGCCCTCTGTTTAAAAAGTTTGAGGACCCCTGGCTTAGCATAATGCTCTCCAGTTCCATCCATGCTGTTGCAAATGGTAAAAGTTCCCTCTTTTTTATAGCAGTGTAGTATTTCATCGTGTAGATGTACCACAATTTTTTAATCCACTCATCTGCTGATGGGCACTTAGGTTGTTTCCAAATCTTAGCTATGGTGAATTGTGCCGCTATGAACATAGGGGTATATATATCCCTGGTCCTGCTGGGGTTGGACCCCAACATTTCTGGTTTCTTGGGATATATTCCTAGAAGTGGGATCACTGGGCCAAATGGGAGTTCCATTTTTTAACTTTTTGAGGAAACTCCATACTGTCTTCCACAGTGGCTGCACCAGTCTGCATTCCCACCAGCAGTGCAGGAGGGTTCCCTTTTCTCCACATCCTCTCCAGCACTTGTCGTTTGTTGATTTCTTGATGATAGCCATTCTGACAGGTGTGAGATGGTACCTCATTGTTGTTTTGATTTGCATCTCTCGGATGATCAGTGACTTTGAGTATGTTTTCATATGTCTCTTGGCCTTCTGTATGTCCTCTTTCGTAAGGGGTCTATTTAGGTCCTTTGCCCATTTTTTGAATGTATTGTTTATCTTCCTTTTGTTAAGTTGTATGAGTTCCCTATAAATTTTGGAGATTAAACCCTTCTAGGATATAACATTGGCAAATATGTCCTCCCATGCAGTGGGCTTTCTTGTTGTTTTGTTGATGGTTTCTTTTGCTGTGCAGAAGCTTTTTATTTTGATGTAGTCCCATTCGTTTATTTTCTCCTTAGTCTCTCTTGTCCTAGGACAGTGGTCGGCAAACTGCGGCTCCGTAGCCACATGCAGCTCTTTGGCCCCTTTTGTGTGG
>NW_006292588.1:830421-844060 GCF_000327345.1 Myotis davidii | reverse complement strand
TATCTGGTACTGTGATCCCTCCAATGTTGTTCTTCTTTCTCAAGATTGTTGTAGCTATTCAGGGTCTTTTTTTATTCCATATGAATTTTTGGAGAGTTTGTTCTAGGTCTTTGAAATATGCCATTAGTATTTTAATGGGGATTGCACTCAATCTATAGATTGCTTTTGGTAGTATAGACATTTTAATGATGTTGATTCTACCAATCCATGAACATGGTATGTTCTTTCATTTGTTTATGTCTTACTCTATCTTTTTTCAATGTCTTGTAGTTTTTAGAGCACAGGTATTTTACCTCTTTAGTTAAGTTTATTCCTAGGTATCTTAATTTTTCCATTACTGTGAATTTTTGATGAGCATCTCTGGTGTTCTGATTCTGGTGTGCCATGGACCATGCTTGGAGAAACACTTCTGTAATTAGTGGAATCTAAGTATAGGGTGAGATGAAGGGGTCAATGCAAACACAGGGAAATCAATGAAGAGGCCATTTAGCCTGGCTGGCATGGCTCAGTGGTTGGGTGTTGATGAACTGGGAGGTCATGATTCGATTCCCGGTCAGGGCACATACTCATGTTTCGGGCTCGACCCCCAGGGTGGGGTGTGCAAGAGGCAGCCGATCAGTGATTCTTTCTCATCAGTGATGTTTCTGTCTCTCCCTTCTTCTCTCTGAAATAACTAAAAAAACATATTTTTGAAAAGAGTCCATTTAGCCCCACTCTATTGGGACTATATTTATGGTAATGTAAGAGAGAAAAAGTGGGAAGGAGTTGTTTTGGTTTAAAAAAAAAGAGTCCAAATTGCTGATGGGATAAGATATTGAGGAGACAGTTGGACATAAAAGTGTGATAGTGAGAGAAGGTTTGAAGATTTGGTTGTCATCATCATATGAGTCAGTAGTTAAAACAATGAGAGTAATGAGAATATCCAGGGAACTGTAAAGTGAGGAGTTGGGAACTGAGGACAGATGCCTGGGGGAACACTTGGGAATGCCTGTGGTGTGAGGAGATTAGTTAATCTACCCAAGTTAATTTTAGGAGGGTCATGTTCAAACCCCCATGTGCTGGCTGGCAATAGAAGCAGATCCAATCTATCACTTCCGAGTTTTCAAGTCCTCCTCATTCTATGTCCGGGTCCCCTGTATTGCACATGTATCTTGGTGGAGGCTGACTCCAATTGGAGAGAGGTTTGAGAGCAGCTGGTTGCTGAGCAGACACCAGATTTGCTGAATTATTACAAAGCACAGACGCCGAGGTATATCCTATTATCCCATGGTGGTCAAGATGCTAGGCTATCATTATTCCATTGGTTATCAGAACACTATTTGTGTATCCCAGTGGTACCCTTCCTGGAAGGACTTAAGGTCAAACAAAACCCTTTAGTTAAAGCTGTTTCTATTTCCCGTTGCTTCGTAAATCCAAATTTCCCACTGGGTGCAGACATGCTATTCACAGGGCACCAGACAGTTCTGTATTATAATGGCAGCTAGATCAGCCTCAAATAAGACCCTATATTTGTCATGAATAAATAATTCAGCTGAATGAATAAAGGAAATAACAAACGGTTTCAGCATGAGTAGGGAGGGGAAAAAGTTAATAAATCAACTGATAACAGAAAAACTGAAACTCTCAGGGTGTCCAAAAGTAGAAAGAAGATATAGTTGGAAGATCATGAAAGAATCATGTGGTGGAGGCATTGCAGGTAATAAAAAGATCTGACTGGATAGCTGGCTTCGGAGTTGGCAACCACAGAGAGTAGAGATGAAAGTCAGTGGTATTAAGGAATGCAAATTAGGATATTTAATGGGTTCTCTGTAAGAACACTGAAACCTCCAAGGGTTCATAAAATGACTGAGCTAAAATACCACAAGTCTTTAATTAAGGAAGGGAAGTAACCAGGAAGAAAGTGAGAATAATGAGAAGTGTCAGAGAGTATCTTTGGCCAGATGTGGAGACTCTCAAAGGAGAGCTAGCTTTGATGCAAGGATATAGGCTGCAGAGAGCAGCCTGGGGATTCCTGCCCATCCTCCCACCCCTCATTCTTACTCAGTAAACTGTGGACTGTGGGAAAGAATGGCCTCTACCAGGAGACTGATGGAGACCCAGGTATCACTCAAGGCTAAGGATGTGTACAGGAATGGTTAACAATGCAATTAAAGTTCAAGTACACAAAAGGGGAGGTTAGGAAAGGACCAACAGCAGGAGGTCCTTTGTTGGGGTAGAAGCACAGATCGGTACTAGGAGTTTGCAGCAGGAGTGGGGAGTGAGCCTTTCAGTAGATGCCCAAGAACTACAGGTATTAGAGGCATATCTGTGTGAGAGGCAGCAGATGCCCTGACTTTGATACAAGTGGATGAACTGTAGTTCACTTGGACAGCACTGTGCTCAGAGCCCGGGCACAGGCCTTGGCTATGAAGAGAGGAGCATGGTCTCATTTTCAGGAGGCAACTTATCTGTCTGGTGATTTCAACATAAACTTGACCTCCCCTACTTCCTCTCCCTTAGAGAATGTGAGACAGTTGTGGATTCCAAGGCTAATGCCAGTCTTATTGCCAAGTGTCAAACAATATAACTAGTTTCCATGGCTGAATATTGAAGCACACTTTCATATGCATTTCATTTCTGCTATGGCCTATCTTCTTTTGAAGCAAAATATAATGTGATTTGGCTTTCATTTCTTTTCAGAGTAGTGGAAATGCAAGAATCCACCTCTGTGGCAGAAATGCAACAGCTGTACCAACATTCTATTCTTCTATGAGCACTGCCATTGTCATTTTCAAGTCCGAAGTTTTTAATGACAACTCCAGAGTGAGTTTTACCTATCAGATTGCAGGTGAGCCCTGGAACTTTATCTTTTGTATCGAAAATCTTTCATCAGTACAATTATTGCTGGAATGGACTCCTGAGGGTAAATTAGGGCTTGTTAGCTTGAGCCACACCCATATGAGGTGAGACTCTCTTCACTAGAAACCAGGCCCAATTTAGCAAGTTACTAAAGCTGGTTTCCGAAGAGGTCAAGCTAATATAATACTAATTCAAATGTTTAGAATGTCAGCATACTCTTCAAAGTTCACATAGTTAACAATTTAAAATTATATGTTATTTTATTAGTTATCCACTTGAACATTTATAGAAATCACTATAGCTTAGAACATTTTTTGTCAAAAGCAGGAAGCTTTGAAAGGCTATTTGATTACTAAGACTGAGAAGTTTATTTTCAGAGAATATTTTCTTTCATGTTCATTCCAACCTTGATTAAAACTAACACTGCCTTTGATTAAAACAAACAAATAAAAACACTATGGTGTTTTCACCAAAAATGGTTAAGAACAACAATTTGCCAGTTCAATCAGAACAAATAATCCATTAAAGGGAAATCCTCATACAAGACTCTGTCTTGGAGGTAGAGACTTTATTCGTGAAAGAGTCTAAATGTCAGCCAACCACCTCAGTGTGATCAGAAAAAGCACAGAAAATTCTAGAATACTCATCTTTAAAGGTAAGTGCTCCTATTTCACATTTCATGTGGGGGTGTTTCCTGTTGCCAAAACCCTGCATAGCATTTGCTCCCTGTGCCCTTCACCTCCCCTCAGGGATCCCAGTGACCTCAAAGGTAGATGCAGAGCCTGGGTTAGTTTTTTTCTAAAGTGTTTAAATTTAGTCATTTCTTGAATTATTCCTATCAGGTTGAAAGAACACTAACTATTGGGATACATACATTAATTGTGAATTTTTTTATCTAAGGTTGTAACAGAAACTATAAAAAGGCGTTTGGCAATCTGAAGAGCCCCGGATGGCCTGCTAATTATAACAATGACATGGATTGCACTGTTACTCTCACAGCCCCACAGAACCACTCCATTTCCCTCTTCTTCCACTCCTTTGGCATCGAGGACTCAAGTGAATGCAGACATGACTTCTTGGAGGTAACATACATTTGGATCTCATGCAAATGAATTATTTAAAAGATGATGGATCACTTCAAGTTTTTCACCTTTTTCTCTGCTGCTGCTAAAAATATATCCCTTACTCATTTCATTAATTTATTTCTTATTATTTCACTCCATAAGTCTCCTATGGCCAGGCACCAGAAATGCAATAGGGCTCCCAGGAGGCGCATGGTCCAGTGGGAAGGCCAGGCAGGAAATAGTCAACTCCCACAGGATGTGGGAAGGACGAACAGAGTCACATGGGGGACAGAGAAAGCTTCTTGAAACTTCGCATCCTCCTTCCACCCTCCACTCCTCCCCAAACACAAGAGAGCAGCCTCCTGGGCCTGGAGCAAGCAGAGGCATGCTCCTCCAGCTCTTGCCCCTCTGTGATTCCTGTGATTCCTGGGGCACCAGCAGAGTGCCCTCTGCGCCCTTTCTGCCCCACATCACCCACGTTGTGGAAGTGAGGACTGGCGTTGTTATTCATGGGAAGATGTTCTGAATGAGGCCATGACTGGTGCGGGCTGTGTATGGAGCCCAGTGCCTCTATTTTGCCATGAAAGTCCCAGGGCTCCCCTGGGTGTCCTTTACAAGCTCTGTGGAAAATGAGTTCATTCTGAGGAAATAAAGTGGTCTGCACAGAGGATGCTGAATTCTCTGCTCTCTTTGAGTCTGCAGTAAGGTTTCCATAAGGTTCGTTCACTCCTTTACACCTGTTATGGAGTTTAATTTTCCTGGAAAGCTCTCCTCTACAGAATTCATCTAAGTCAGTGGTTTTCAACCTTCTGGCCCTTTAAATACATTTCCTCATGTTGTGACCCAACCATAAAATTATTTTCATTGCTACTTCATATCTGTAATGTTGCTACTGTTATGAATTGTAATGTAAATATCTGATATGCAGGATGGTCTTAGGGGACTCCAAAGGTGTCTCGACCCACAGGCTGAGAACCGCTAATCTAAGTCCTTTGTTGATGAATATTCTTAACCTATAATGTGACAAGTAGTGGGAGGAAGTTCCTACCTTTTCCATGGGGAATACTTGCCCTGGTAGGAAACTGGAGAGGAGAGGGATGTAGCAGGGAGGAGTCAAGGAGAGAAATACAGTACTGTTTGTGTTCAATCAGGGTGTTCAACTCAGACCTATGTACCTCACGCACCACGGAATCTAAACATTTGTATGAAGCACAAAGCAGAAAGGAGGGGAGGAGTGGGATACCGGGAAGGACAGACTACCCGGTCATTTTGGAATCCCACTGAAGCTACATCCTGCTCACCTCAAGCCTGAGTTGATCATCACTGACTGGAGTTAGTGTTTGTTCTTTGCCTTTGTCCGCTGGGAGTGAAGGCCAGCTCTCGAGCACTGACAGATGAGGACTTCTCCTCCCAGCTGTCCTTCCTTATCCCACAGAAATGGGTCTGAAACTTCTTGTCCTACGAACAAAAACAGGAAGCTGCTACTTAGGCCTGTGAAGTGCAGCTGCATCTGGTTGTTGGTGGGAAGATCGTGGCACGGTTCACGTGGCTGCCATCCCAGCAAACCTCGGCCTTCCATTGGTTAGCTATGGCAGGAACAGAAATTTCTGAGGATCCCAACTGTATTAATCAACTCAAAGGCCAAGCCCTAGATCACATTTGGAATTTGCACTTGTCTTCAGATCTTTGAGACCCTCTCTTCTCAGGGTCCTCTAATGTCCCGGAGATGTCTACCACTCTCATGGTTCCTGCAAAGAGAAAAATGTATAGAATAAGTCATTAGCATGTTCCATGGGAATCAATACCTTGCTCATCTCTTAGAGCATCAGCTTTCCTAAAGATAATCAATAGGAAAAAGGCCCAAAGCCAAGAGTATTGTGATGGCACATCTGGTCCTCCAGCATCCTTGGATTGGCACCGTCTCTGTCTCCTGGTAGATAACTGGCTACTCTGTCCATGGCAAGGCACTCCAAAAAGCACCAGAGGCATTATTCCCTCGATTGGCGACTACATAGACCTAAAAGGAAACTCTGCAGGTTAACACACCCAGCAAGATGAGCCCCTGGGCCTCTGAAGACACGCTATGACTTAGAACAATCAGCAGTGGACTAAATGTAAATGTTAAACTACAAAATTATAAAGGAGGAACTTCCAAGATTCTGAGTACCTATATTAACAAAACCACCACCTCTGCTTTGCCTGGAGTCCTCCTCGAATGCACAGGAGGAGCCAGGCCTGAGGACAGATGAGGCTAAGTTCACAGTGTGCACATGGTTTTCTGTGTGTCTACTCCATGCAGTGAATTTAAAAAAAAAATCTAGTCAGCTGCAAAATGTATTTTTAAAATGTATCTTAACAGTAAGAAATTTTGTCAATTGAGTTGCCTCCTTTTTCCATATAGAAATTTCTTTCATTTGAGCTTTATATGCTTTACTAGAGGCCATGTGCACAAAATTCATGCATGGGGTGGGGGTCCCTCAGCCTGGCCTGCACCATCTCACAATCCGGGACCCCCTCAGGGGTTGTCCGACTGCTGGTTTAGGCCTGATCCCGCAGTGGGATTGGGCCTAAACCGGCAGTCGGGCATCCCTCTCACAATCTGGGACTGTTGGCTCGGAACCTCTCACCTGCCTGCCTGCCTGATCACCCCTAACCACTCACCTGCCTGCCTGATCACCCCTAACTGCTTGCCTGCCAGCCTTATCACCCCTAACCACCTCTGCCTGCCTGCTTGATCGCCCCTAACCTCCTCTGCCTCAGCCCCTGCAGCCGCAGCTTGAACCGGAAGGATGTCCCGAATGACATCCAGCTGTCCGGTCTAATTAGCATATTACACTTTTATTATTATAGATTATATGCTAATGTGTAGCAATGATAAATCAAAGAAGTATAACATACTCAAGGATAATAATTCATGACTCATTTTTAAAGGTAAGAAATGGAAGTGATAGCAGTTCGCCATTACTCGGCACATATTGTGGAACTCTGTTGCCAAATCCTATCTTCTCTCAAAATAATGAACTGTACCTGCGATTTAAGAGTGATAGTGCAACTTCCAGTCATGGATATGAAATTATCTGGACCTCAAACCCCTCTGGTAAGACATTTGCACTTTGTGTGGTAAAGCAATGTAGGTGAGTAAAACATAATGTGCCTAATAGAAAAAGACCATTAAAAGTGACCTTTTTAGCCATCTGTATACTTGATTATTTTCTGATAAAAGTAGAGATTTTTAACAATGAACGTACAAAGATTCTATTTAATTCTTTTACTCATTTCTGTAGATTATGTTAAAGAATATACATTTACATATAGTCTAAAGATTTTAAAAATTCCTTTATAAATTCTGATTTTGTCATATTTTTTACTTTTGAGTTAATCATCAAGGTAGTTCTCTGAGAATTAAAAGGAAAAGTTTTTTTAAAAAGACACATTACAACCCTGTCCTTGTGCGTACAAAAGCAGCTGTGCTCTGGGCAGCTCCTGCCGTTTCTGGGCAGTCCTGGAGGTTAATTGCTTTTTCAGGGTAATAAGTACCTTTCTGCATCTTTGATTGGTTGTTTATCAAATAATGAAGGAAATTTAAGCCATGTCATTATCTTTAAACTCAAAAGAGAAAGAATACTTTGTGACATGTCCTCAAGATACCTAAAAACTTTCAAAATAAGAATGATAAAAATGACATTTAAATACACTGAGGAATAAGAAAAGGGTTCTATCAAGACAATCATAGGTGATGGAATCTTGGCGCCTAAAGATACTTAAGGATGAGTTTCAATGCCCTAATTTCACAGATGAGGACATACAACACCGAACTAACGAGTTGCCCAACACGCAGAGCTACCAGTAGATTGTGGTGGAGGCAGGACCAGACGCCAGTGGGCAGAACCCAGCCCATTTTGTTTGTTTTGTCATGCCAAGTATCTTCCTCCTGTGCCGCACCATATCTGGATACCCAAGGCTATCTGGTCTGAATAATGATAGTATACAAATAAACAAATGAATACCAACACTTACTTTTTTTGGCTTCAAGTATGTCAATCGTGGAACTGCCAGTGATAAGCCCAGTCAAGTCACTTTTATAGTAATTACTGCCCAAACATCCAGTAACATGTTTTCTGTTCAGCCCTGAAATTTCACTTTTATTTCACCCACATCATTGTAAGAACTCACTGCTTATGGAGAACTCTACCATAAAAAGTACACAACAACTTCAATTACTCTCCCCTACAGTTACCTAACCTAGTTTTCGGTTTTCCCATTGTGTTTGCAGCCCACCATTTTCAAAGAACTGACCTGGAGGAAGCTGCCCCTAAGTCATGATAGAGGGAAAGGAAGATGTGGTGCAGAAAGGGGTGGGGGAGGCCTGGGGGGCAGCCTGGTGGTGAGGGAGTCAGAGGGACTTGGCTCAAAGGAGAAACAGGAAAAGGGTCTCCGCCTCCACTGCTCTTGCAGAGGGTCTCAGCACCTTAAGGAAACAACAGCCCCATCTTATTGCCTTACAAGTGCACTAAAGGACTCCAGCTGTTTCCTTCTTTGTTGAATCAAATTTCCTGCAATTCTTTCTTGCAGGCTGTGGTGGAACTCTTTATGGCGACCATGGCTCCTTCACCAGCCCTGGCTATCCGGGCACTTACCCAAATCACACTCACTGTGAATGGGCCATCACCGCTCCTGCTGGAAGACTTGTCACCGTCAACTTTTACTTCATCAGCATTGACGATCCTGGAGACTGTGTCCAGAACTATCTTCTACTCTATGATGGACCAGATGTTAATTCTCCATCCTCTGGACCATATTGTGGCACAGTGAGTAGAGCAAGATTTTCAAATTCCCATTTATTATGTTTAAATAATGAAAGTAACTCAGCATACACTTTTAAAGGCAGACACATGCAAAGTACAAAGCACAATGTACTGTTACATATTCCGTACAGTTTTCAGATTTTTCTTTCTATTTGGGGGAGAATGAGTGCCACCTAGTGGCCATTGCATTAAATTAATAGTAATATAGTTTCCAAACCCAACTGTGCATCGGAATTACATGCAGTTATACGGTTTTTACATAGGAATCACCTATGCTGTTACAGTTACAGTTATTACATTGCAGACTTCCAGTACACACACCTATCAAATCAGAATTTCTGGGGGAGGAGGTGTGGCACATTGTTTTTTAAAAGTTCCATTTCAAGCCAAAACTGGTTTGGCTCAGTGGATAGAGCATCGGCCTGCGGACTGAAAGGTCCCAGGTTCGATTCTGGGTTGCAGGCACATCCCCAGTGGGAGATGTGCAGGAGGCAGCTGGTCGATGTTTCTCTCTCATCGATGTTTCTGACTCTCTATCTCTCTCCCTTCCTCTCTGTAAAAAATCAATAAAATATATATATTTTTAAAAATGTTCCATTTCAATGCACCACTAAAGGTTGAATACCTGCATTTGTTTCTGCATGATTAGGACTTCAGAAAATTTAGGTGCCTGGCTCCATTTCATATACTTCTTGTTGAAAATTGTGCGGATTCTTTGAAGAAGACACAGATATTAAAGATTGGTCTGGTGACCAGGCGTTTGATAGTTTTTGCGAAGTTCTGATGGACTGGTAGATTTCTGACATTGACTCAACACTGTTTGCATGTGCCTGCACTGCCCTCTCGTTTTACTGAAAGTAGATACTAACAGAGCTTTCAAGTAAGCAAATGTGATTGCTGATGGGAGGGTATCTACTTCTCACTGTTCTACTTTTTAGTCACTTAGGCTTTCTAACCAAACCTGACAGAGAATTATGTCATCTGGAAATCTACATAGTTTTTTCAAAATATATTTTTATTGATTTCAGAGGGAGAGGGAGATAGAAACATCAACGATGAGAGAGTATCATTGATCAGCTGCCCTCTGCATGTCCTACACTGGGAATTGAGCCCACAATCCCAGCATGTGCCCTGATCAGGAATCGAACCGTGACCTCCTGTTTCATAGGTCCATGCTCAAACCACTGAGCAATGCCAGCTGGGCAATCTAGATAGTTTTTCAAAAAAATATAACATGATTTGTAAAATTAACAAATGTTTATTTTCAGAATTATCAGAAAATAAATGATTTTCCAAAGCCCTGGGAATTCTCCTATGCATTCTTTAAAAACACCTTTTGAGTATATTTGCAGATGCACAATATATTTTATACTGTTTTGTCATATGGCTTTTTCATTTACCAAAATATCATTACCATCTTATACCAATAAAAACACTGGGGTATCATATTTAACCATTGGATGGGTATTCTATTGCACAGGTACCACTTAATTTATTTGATGAATCCTCTCTGGTTTATAGACAATCCCGTGAAAAACTTTCTGGTAGCTGTATCCTTGTATACAGAGTTAATCACCTGGGAGCAGTCTTAGGGGATTCACAGTCCTGTTATTCTCAGGAGATTCGCAGGAAAGAGAAGCCAGTCAGTGTGTCACATTTCCAATTTAGAGACTGACTAGGTCTTAGAATTTATTTGAAATTCCTAAACATTTCAAAAGGGGAAAAAAGAGGTCACCTTTAACAACACCGTTATTTTGTATCTGCTTGGCTTTGTTTTGTTTTCGGTGACTTTCAAACATACAATCCCATTTGCTCCCCACAGAGGTAATTCAGTGATGTGGGAAGAACAAGGATAACCAGGACTTTGCAGATAAAAGAAAACTGAGGGTAGAACTTAACTGTCATTTAAATTAATGGCACACTAAGTCAAAGTCTATAATTAGATATGTCAGGTTTTTTTAAAATTGTGGGTATTTATAATATTTCACCAGTTAAACGTTTTCTTTGATAAATGAGGACATCATTTTAAGTATAATTGTTTTCTTTTTAAAATTACAGATACAACTGATTTCTTTACCATTTCAAGTTCAATAAAATCAGTTTACTTCCGGAGTGATAAAAGCCACTCCTTAGATTGTTAACCTAAGTAACAAAATCTAAACATGAAAGAATAACAGGAAAAATTCAGAGAATCAAAGAAGAGTTAAAACTTTGGTTAACTATTCACACTAGTTTGTTAAAGTAAAATAATAATTGAAAAATTTGGGGATTAAAATGGAAAGACAAAATTGCATGCATGCAGAAATATGCAATATTGAATATACCTTGATATATATCTCTTTGGGAAAATATTCTCTGTGCTGTACTCACTTGAATAATTCACTGTCTTGGAAATGTCTGCCTTTGATGAGTCTTTGGGAGAATTGATGCAGTGAGGCCCAGTAGAATGGAGGCCAGATTCCAAAATGAAAGGAATCTCAACCTACTGTATAGTTTACTGACATATTTGGCTCACAGTTCACCTACTCCCATTTAGAATGTAGCTCATGAGAACAAGACCTTTTGTCCTTTTGGCTCATTTTTTTTTATAACTCCAGTGCTAAAAAAAAAAAAAAAAAAAAAAGTGCCTGCAACATGGAAGTCTCTTGATACCAGGAAAATATTTGTTAAATGATTAGGAAATGGGAGAAAGCTGAGACCTCACCCCCAAACACACATTGTTCCACAGAAAGGGAAATGAAAATAAATCCCCAAAGAAAACCATAGATATTAAGGGGAGAGAGTTGCATCCTTTACTTACATGACTGTTTCGGTTGCAAATATAAGTATGTGTTTTCATTAGAAAAATTAAAATTTTAGTAAGAACTTGAATTGGAAATTCAATTTTTTGTGTTGTTAATGCTCACCCAAGGATATTCCCCCCCGCCCCCCTATTGATTCTTAGACAGAATAAAAGGGAGAAGGAGAGACACAGAGAGAGAAACATTGACGTTAAATATATCAATTGGTTGCCTCCTGCACTTGGGGATGGAGCCTGCAACCGAGGTATGTGCCCTTGACTGGAATTGAACCTGAGACCTTTCAGTCCACGGGCTGACGCTCTAACTACTGAGCCAAACCAGCTAGGATGGAAATTCAATTTTTAATGACAATTATTCTGAGATATAATTCACATACCATGCAATTCATCTACTTAAAGTATATAATTCAATAGTTTTATTAGACTGAAAGTTGTGTACAACCAATTTTAAACATTTTCATTACCCCCAACGACCCCGGTAAACTATATTCATAACACTCCATTTCCCTTCAACCCCTAACACCAGTAATATTCTTTTATAAAGTATGTATATTAATTCCTAGCAGGATTACTTCTAGACATATTTAACAATTTACTGTAATTTTATTACTGCTTTTTGTAGTACCTTTTAGTATGCTAACAGTTTTTGAAAAAGGTTCAGATTTGTGAATAATATAACTTGTTACTTTTTTTTTTCAATTTTAGGACACTAACATAGCTCCCTTTGTGGCCTCCTCACATCGGGTCTTCGTAGAATTTCATGCAGAATATGCAGTGCGTCCGTCAGCAATACAGTTAACCTGGGACAGCTGAGGGCGCCACACGGATTCAGCACCGTGGCTCATCTGCAGGAGCCTCAGACATCGCCCTGGACAGAGTTCTGCCATCCTGATCCGTGACCCTGCCTATGCCACTGAGAGTAACTTTAACACTTGTTTTTCACCAAAGAATGTGTGGAATCAATATTTGTACATTTTTAAAAGTGTAGAACATAACTTCCTTAATTTTGGCTGTGCTCGTCATTCTTAATTCTAATATTTGAGCTGAAATGTTCTAAACTTCCCTAAAGAGTTGGAAGTGATTATGGTGTATGTGCTGTAAATTTTCAAACGTAAATGATAAAACAGAGGTGTGATTTTTACTGTGAATATCAAATTATGTGTAATAAACTTGAATTGTACATAAATATGCTACATTCATTTTTAACTTTTCCATATGCATGCATACAACTCCTTTGGCTGATCTCTTACCCTTCCAACCCTCCCCTACCTTCCACTGTAGTTTGACAGTCTGTTCGATGCTTCTTTGCCTCTATCTATTTTTGTTCATTCACTATAAGATGTAGGTGTATATAAATTTTCAAGTTGAATTTTTACATTTAAGGGAAAGAACACTGGAGCCAGGCTGCTGCATTCGGATTTAGTTCTACCAGTTAAGAAGTGTTTACTTAATTCTCTCTGTTTCAGTTTCCATAAGTACCACCAGTTTAAAAATATAATACGTGGAGTTATAAATAGTTGAACAACACTTTTACAAACTTTTCTTCTGCCGTTAACAAGAGACTTTATGTTAAATATTCAAAGTTAGGTCCTATTCAGAACATGGGACCAAGAGAATGAAAGAAGCTTTGGGTCTAAGGCCATACCACCCTGAATGCGCCCGATCTCATCTGATCTCCGAAAGAAGCTTTGGGAATGTTTTACTTTATTGTACTCTTATATTCAAACTAGTGGCCCAGTGCATGAAATTCGTCCACATTAAAAGGGAATTAATTAGTGGAAATATTTTAATATTGCTATTTGCCCTTTCTCTATAATAGAAGTGTGAGAGATGAAAGAAAATGAGCAAAATGTATATGAAAATTTCCGTCCTGTCAGAGTCTGGGGCGCACTGCGGGACCCAGAGCCATGTCCCTGCCCAACCGCACGCACCTCGAAATAACGCGAGACCCTGACCCGGCCGGCCCCACCCCCGTCAAGCCCCACCGGGGCAGGGGGCGCACCTCAGGTCCCCGGTGCGAGGGCGCGATGACCCTTTGCAAATTAGCTCTTTCTTATAAAGGATGTATGTGTGGGCGAAAGGGGCCATTTGCTAACCTGACCGGCTCAGGGGAGGCCTGCATGATGGTCTTG
>NW_006292588.1:811260-829190 GCF_000327345.1 Myotis davidii | reverse complement strand
GACCTCTAATATAATGTATTAAAACTTTATACAGATATGCAGGTGAATAGGATTCCTAGCTGGCAGGCCCCTGACAGCAAGATGGCCACCTGTCGATTCCGTGAGGAATGAGGCTCCCTCTTCCCTCCTGTCAGGGTCCAGGGTGCAGGTGAATGGGGATCCTGGCTGGCAGGCCACTGACAGCAAGTTATCCAACAGCGGATTCTGTGAGGAATGGGGCTCCCTTCTTCCTACTGTCAGGGTCTGGTTTGAAGGCTGGCCACACCCCCTGTTGGGCCAGACCCAGAGTTCTACCCACAGCAGCAACCCAGGACTGACTGCTGCTGGGCGCTCCTGGCGCTCTGACGGTGGGTTCTTCCTTCAGGCCTCGAGGGAAACAGGTTGGGGAGTGAGCAGCCCTTGGCAAGGTGACCCAGGACTCAGTGCGTCCATGCTCCGAGGGTAGGTTCCTGCCTGAAACCTTGCCCTCCGGGAAACAGCTTGGGGAGGGCGCAGCTGTTGCCAAGACAACCCCTGCAGGACTGACTTCCTTCCAGTTGGTCAAGCCTTGGATGTGATGCATTACACCCAGGGTTTTTATATAAATAGATGCCACAGAAATTATTTTCTGCAGGAGTAGAGAGCCCCATAAATAATATATTTTTTACCTTAAGAAGTCCTGCTTCCTTTCACTCTGTATTATGGATAGATGCATCAACTTTATGGATGACATGCTATTGGAAAGAACTGTGAATGCAATGAAGAGTGCCATCAAATCAAAAGGAACAATGCACTAAAACTATCAAGATGAAATTTGATAGGGATTGATATAATATCGAGCACTTTTATCTAAAAATGAATCACCAAGCTACAGAAGGTGGAGAAAGTTTAACAATAACCTATGAAATGACGTAGGAGTTTTATCTGAAAGCAAGATTAACATAGGCAACTGTCAAACAATAAAAAATGATTTATCTTAGATTATATCATTAGAGTAATGGGATCTACAAGAATCATTTTCCATCAGAGAAACATGCTTCCCTAGAAGGCATATTACTATATTTAGGAGGTGAAGAATGCATTGTCAAATACTAAATTGAAAACTTAAAACAGGGAAAAAGAATATTTTGTCCCCTTCTATAGGTTGTCTTTTCAATTCATTAGTGGTTTCCTTTGCAGTGTGGAAGCTCTTTAGCTTAATGTAGTCCCACTTGTTTTAATTTTTGTTGCCTGTGCTTTTGGTTACTTATGTGAGAATTCATTGCCAAGACTGTTATCAAGGATTTTTTTTTTCTGTTTTCTTCTAGGAGTTTTATGGTTTCATGTCTTACATTTAAATCTTTGATCTATTTTGAGCTAATTTTTGCAAGTGGAATAAGGGGCCCAGTTTCTTTCTTTTGCATGTGGTTGTCCAGTTTCCCCACCACCATTTATTGAAGAAATTGTCCTTTCTCCATTTTATGTTCTTGGCTTCCTTGCAAAAAATTAATTGACCGTACATGTGGGGGACTATGTCTGGGCTCCCTATTCTGTTTCACTGATCTATGGGCCTGTTTTTAATACCAGTATCATGCTGTTTGATTACTATAGCATTGTAATGTAGCTTGAAATCAGTAAGTGTGATGCCTCTTCCTTTGTTGTTCTTTTACTTTTCAATTACAATTTACATTCAATATTATTTTATATTAGTTTCAGGTGTACAGCATAGTGGATAGACAGCATATATTTTACATAGTTATTACAATATTATTGACTATATTCCCCTATGCTGTACTTTACATCCCTGAAATTATGTTGTAACTACCAATTTGTACTCAATCCCTTCACTTTTTTCACCCAGTTCTCTAACCTACCTCCCCTCTAACCATCGGTTTGTTCTCAGTATCAATGTGTCTGTTCCAATTTTGTTTGTTTATTCCATCTGTTGGATTCCACATACAAGTGAAATCACAAGATATTTGCCTTTCTCTAACTGACTTCACTTAGGATAATACCCTCTAGGTCCATCCATGCTGTCGCAATGGTAAAATTTCATTTTTTTTTCATGGCTAACTGTGCCATGTTCTGATGTGATCTGAAGCCTGCCTCTGGGCATGTTAGCTCTGGAGCCTCATGGGAGGAACTCCAGTATAGGTCAATGTCAGGGACTGCCTGTGACCCATTTGGAGCTACAAAGTGATCCACAGTTTGTGGCTTCCTCTGCTGGGGCTGGGTGCATGTGAAAGGGGACAAGCTGTAGACCAAGCACAGCTTCCACCATCACTGAGCCTAAAGGCAGATCAGCAAAAGGTCCAAGGCCCTCTGAGATCTGCCTCCACCTGCCATCTGCTCCACCACCCCTTGAATCTTCCTGGACTCCCTGGAGGGCTTTCTAAGAAAGTCTGCACAGTGGGCCCAAGCTGGCTTCAGCCAGCAGTCTCCTCTGCATGGTAGAGTTTGCAGGAAGGGACCACAGAGAGTTGGGAGGATGTGGCTAGTGGATTTCCTATGTTGGGGGTGACTCTGGTCAGGCGCACAGCTCAGTCTCTCCACATGTCCATCACCAATATGCCGAGTCTGTCCAAACCTTCTTAAGAGCTCTCCCAGGAAGTCTGCATTGCAGGCCCAGACTGGCTGCAGCCAGTAGACTCCTTCACAGGGTGTAACCTCAGCACGGTGTGGCCACCTTGAGTGGGGAGAGTGGGTGTACTGGATCTCCTGTGTGGGGGTGATCCAGTCAGACCCACAAGTGTGTGTGTTGGGGGGAAATGGCCCTCACCCCAGAGTCACACAATTTAGTCCCTCCCTGTGCCTATCTCGGACACTTCCTAAGACTGCCCAGTCCTCCTCAAGAGCTCTCCAAGGAAGTCTGCATCATGTGCTCGGCCTGGCCATAGCCAAGACTCCTCCACAGAGCTCAAGCTCAGCAGGGCGGAGCCACAGGGAGTCAGGAGGATAGTGCATCCCCCAGGCTGGTGTCCTATGGAGGAGAGTGCTTGACCCAGGAAAGATGGTGTAAAGATGGTGTCTGTGGGCAGTGGAGGTGAGACTCAGCACAGGGACCTAGGTGGCTGTCCCTCTAACCCTCTCCTCGGGAACACACAACCCAGTCCTACTCTGTGACTCCAGTCCTCTCAGAGCTGCCTTTTCTCCGCCAGAGCCCTGGGCGAATAGCTGAGAATGAAATTATGTGTATGGGTCCTTTAAGTGGGCATCTGGGTTTCTAACAGACTCCCATCTCATCCTGGTGGGCAGATTTTCACAGCCAGGTGTTAAGTGGCTCCTCTTCTTGGCTCTGATGCTCTGGGCTGTGTAACCTGGCGTGAGGCTGAAATCCCACACTTCTCAGGGGGGACTTTGGCAGCTGAGACATCCTTCCAGCTTCTCACCCTCCCCATCTCTGCCCTTCCTACTAGTCTCTATGTGGCTTCTGTAAACCCTTGCTTATAAGACTTCTGTTCAGCTGGTCTTCAGTTGGTTATTCAGGTTGGTTTTTCTATAACTTAGCTGTAATTCTGATTTGGTTCTGGGAAGAGATGAGTGTAATGTCCACCTACTCTGCTGCTATCTTTGGAAGAATCTAGCTTTGTTCTTACTCAGGATTTCTTTGGCTCTGTAGGGTCTTTTGTGGTTCTATACAAATTTGGGGATTGCTTTTTCTATTTCTGTGGGGGAAAAAATGCCACTAGAACTTTCATTGGGATTACATTGACTCTGTAGATTGCTTTGGGTAGTACGAACATTTTTCACAATATGAATTATTCCAATCTAAGAACAGAGGGTATCTTTCTGTTTGTGTCTTCTTTAATCTCTGGCATCAGTGTCTTGTAGTTTTCAGTGAACAGGTCTTCCACCTCCTTGGTTAAATTTATTCCTAAGCATTTTATTGTTTTTGATGCAATTGTAAATGGAATTGCTTTCTTGACTTTTCTTTCAGATAGTTTGTTGTTAGTGTATAGACATATAACTGATTTTTTAAAATATATTTTATTGATTTTTTACAGATTGGAAGGGAGAGAGATAGAGAGTCAGAAAC
The DNA here is from genome assembly GCF_000327345.1 of Myotis davidii. NCBI lineage: Eukaryota > Metazoa > Chordata > Mammalia > Chiroptera > Vespertilionidae > Myotis > Myotis davidii. The sequence continues at coordinate 825,196 of NW_006292588.1, read as the reverse complement.
ATCGATGAGAGAGAAACATCGATTAGCTGCCTCCTGCACACTCCCCACTGGGGATGTGCCCGCAACCCAGGTACATGCCCTTGACCGGAATCGAACCTGGGACCCTTTAGTCCGCAGGCCGACGCTCTATCCACTGAGCCAAACTGGTTTCGGCTATAACTGATTTTTATATAATGACTTTGCATCCTGCTACTTTACTGAGCTCATTTATTAATTCTAACAGTTTTTTTAGTAGAGTCTTTAAGGTATTTTTATATATAAACTTATGTCATCTCTCATTAGTAAGACCCATATCATTTCTTCTTCTGGTTCTGTTTTACACTTAACTCACTCATTTATAAATGTTTATTGAGCATTTACTATGTGACATCAGGCACAATGAGGATAAAGTGGTGAAAAAAAATTGCCATGTAACTCCATAAACTCTCCCTACTTCAAAAAGCCTACTTCTCAGTTCCCTTCCTACCTGGTTTCCGGAGCCAGTCCTGAGGCAAATCCTCAATTTTCTTATCTGGTGAAATTTTACAGTAAGTCAGCCTCCCAGATCTAGTGGCTAAGTGATAACTTTCCTGCTCCCCAAATGCATCACCATGAAACTCCATTGTTAGGTATGGGAGCCCTGGAGAGAGCTATCAAGTAGTTCACATCTGTATAAGCATTCTGGTTGTTAAAATACTGGGATACACAAAAATGCTGCTTTCAGGCTATAGTGAAATCCAGAAAAGTGAGGTCATTAGTTGGACTTTAATGGAAAATGATATTCTTGCCTGAGTCTGAAGGGAACAAAACAAGCACAAATTTAATGAAAAATCTATCTGCAACTGATCATACACTAAACTAAGAAAGTCTTACGGTCACCTTCTAACCACATCCCGCTCCAGGTGAGAATAGGACCTTTAGACACCTTGTTTGAGAAGACACAGGGCAGGTGGCAATAGCCACACCCTGACGACACCTCCTCCTCCAGCCTCCCCATGATCCAGCAACTAAAGGACTAATGCCAACATAGGAGGGGGCTTCAGGACCCTGCCCCAGCATTACCTGGGGCCATTCTTGTTCAATTCTCCTGGTAATACCCAACCCTACATACTCATAGTCTGAGAACACAGAACTGGGCATGTATGTGATGTATGTGTGGTGTGGGTAAGCCAGCCTACCATCTGATCTCTCCTGGCGCTGATTTCCGGTCTCCTGAAACAATTGGACCTAAGCATGAAGAATAGAGATAATGCCTTTTGGTCTTCAAGGAATGAAACAGAAAGACGTTGTAGCCCAAAATAACTTCTAGAGAAATGCAAGGGAATTGGGAATCAATTTCCCAGGCTACCTGGATGTGGAGATGGTAGGGGCAGTTTGAAAAGGTGAGACCGGAAGTAATTAGTCTAGCCATCACTGGTCCATGTTGTCCTTGTCTGGCCTTCAGGGACTGGCTTGGCTAGCTCAGCAAGAGGCCACCACAAGCTCTCTGTGGACACAGTGGCATGTCCTGACACTTTAGGGGACGGATAGGACTGATGACAGTTTGGGGCTTGGAGATGCCTATGATATGGGTTCTACTTGTCACTTTCCTCTTAAATTTCAACTCCACTTAATGGAAGGACTTGATACACAGCTCCTAATCATTCACCAAAGGAGCACTAACACCATTAATTTTATTAAGATGAGAACTAATATCTATATATTTACTCTATGCCAGGCATCATTCTCATATATCATTCGCTGAAATATAATACTAAGAAACATGACCCCCATTATACAGATGAGAAAAATGAGGTATAAAAAAGTTATGTAAAACTTGAGTAACAGAACTGTAATTCTAATCTTAGCAGCTGCCCAAGAGAGAGCCTTCCATTAGACCTGAAGGGTTACATGTGAATTAATTAAACATGACAGTCAAAATGTTTTCATAGACCTATTAAAATTATTAAAAAGGGTGACACTGTTAATGACCTATAGCTCACCTGAGGGTATGTTTTTATTGATTTTTTAGAGAGTGGGAGAGAGAGAGTGCCTGGGTGGGGTGCGGGGGAGCCTCCGGTAGTCCATTTCTCCTGATTGGAAGTACTGAAGCATAGACTGTATGTAAGCAGAGAACTTGGCAGTGATACTGTGGAAGCAATTTAAATTCCGGTGAGTATGACTTATCCATGCAGAACTGGCTACATAATTTGCAAGGCTCAGTGCAAAAGAAAATGTTTTTTAAATTATTAAACATTAAAAATTATTTAAAAACTAGAGGCCTGGTACATGAAAATTCATGCACACGGGGGTCCCTAAGCCCAGCCTGTACCCTCTCACAGTCTGGGACCCTTGGGGGATGCCCACCTTCTGGTTTAGGCCTGCTCCCCAAGAACAGATAATCTAAAAGAAATAATCATATCCTTGGGTAAGGATTTTTTAAAAAGGTAATGGTCATATGAATACTCACTGCCGGTGGGGCTGAAGGGACTGGAGGACTCTGGCAGCAGGCGCGCAGAGAGGCTGGACCCACCTGGGGGCAAGCCCAGCCATGCACCTGCTGCCTACCTCCCCTCCACCCCCCGTGGGGCTGAGGGACTGGGTGCTGCCATCTTGTGAGGGCATGATGGTCAATTAGCATATTACCTCTTTATTATATAGGATTATTAAATATTTCAAGATGGTGACAGCAGAACCTTAAACCAAGTGTGGGGCCCATGTAGGCATGGAGCTTTGGGTAACTGCATAGGTGGCATACCCAGGAAGCTGGCTCTGTTTCCATATTATAAAAATCTGGAACTTAGGGACACATTTCATAAAGAACTAGAGGCCCGATGCACAAAATCCGTGCAAGGGCCTTGGCCCCAGTCCCTGCCCTCCGCCGCTGCTGCGACTGGGGGCCTCTGCCACCTCTGCCTTGGCCCCCACCCACTGTGGCTTTGTCCGGAAGGAAGAAAGGACATCTGGAAGGACGTCCGGTCTAATTAGTATATTAACCTTTTATTGTTATAGATTGCACTGGTAAAGTGAAGAGAATGAGAGGAGAGTTACAAGGGAGTGAAAAGAATTTCTGGAAAACATGATGTGAATGAAGGCATGCTGACAAATGAAACAGAAAGACATTGCAGCCCAAAATAATATCGAGAGAAATGCAGCAGAATTGGGAATCGATTTTCCGAGTGCTACCTAGATGAGGGGTTGGTAAGTGCAGTTTGAGAAGATGAGACCAGAAGTAATAGAATAGCCATAGCTGATGCTCATAATTCATTTCCCTCCATCAGCAAAGGCAGTCTTGTGATTACAGGGAGTCATAACACCGGGTTCTCACCTCTAAAGACAAACAGCACAGGGAAAATTAATGCTGATCGAGGAGGGAAACAAACACACATCCACAACAGAAAAGCTACCACACCAGCTATCTAGGAAAATCCGCTCAGACCTTCATGCCTGAATATGAAATGACAACCAAGAATCATCAGACAGAGAATTACAGCAGCAACCATGGGAAAGAACGAAATACGCATAAAAAGGGATACTTGAGGGAACATAATTTAGTAAACAGAGGGACCCCAGCAAGACGTATCCAAAGAGATGTCGGTGGGAACCCAGAAATCACGTGAAATCAGATAACCACTCAGCTGGAAAGACGGAACCAGTCTAAGTTAGAGCAGTAAGTTTAGTGGGTTCCTAATCTTCAAGAACAATTCATTGGATTTCAAGCAATAAAGACGAATGTAAAGCTGCAAGATCGTAGAGATATCGTGAAGGTTACAAGAAAGTATCAGTTAGAAACGCTAGTAAAAAAAAAAAAAAAGGAAACGGTATAATGTAATCACCATTCAATAGAAAGCAAAATAATGCACGGAACAATTTTGAGAGCAGTATTAGAAGAGAGAAGTCATTTCTTTATCTGGGTATTTCCCTCTTCATGTGGCACAGATGTCCTTGGCTGGGCGCTGGGGGCACAGACCCCCAGGCAGTCCGTCTTGGACGAGCTCCTGCTACAGCGGGGGGCACACTCGTGGGTAAGGGACTCACGGTGGCAACTTCCGGTGAGTGGACCCGCAGCCACAGAAGCAGGACCTGCGGAAAGGTTCCCTTCCAGCTTCCCCAGGACCCAACTCTCAGTCGCTCGCTCAGCTTCCCCCCTTTCATCCCCGGCGCTCCTGCCTGACTGAGCCTGCGCCAGCACTAACGCGCACGCGCCAACGCCGGTCCAATCAGAATCTCAAACCCAAATTCCAGGTGGGAGGACTCCTCGAGGGGTGGGGCGGGATCTTCAGGCCGAACCACGGCCGTGATTGGTCGGTGGAGGGGACACACGTTCTCCTTTAGGGAAGCCTCGCCCGCCGGCCAAATGTAGTGAACTCTTCTCCTAATTTGGGAAGGGTCCGGCTCCGGCCTGGGCGGGGCGGCGCCGAGTGCGCCTGCGCAGAGCGTCCGCCCGGGAGCGTTCTCTGTTTGGGTGTTGCTTCAGCTCCGGCGGGCGGGGTGCATCTCCCTCGCAAAACGCGCCGCGCGGGAGCCGGCAGTTTCCACGTACAACCTGTGAGGTGCTGCCCGCCGAGGTGAGTGTGTGTAGCAGTGCACTTGGCTTCGCCGCTCTCCGCGCGGTTTGAGGGGTGCTGGACCCTTTCCACGCCCCCGCCCCATCCTCCAGCTTGCACCCGGTCCTGGCCCCTGGATGCCCACTTTGCAGGGCGCGGGGGAAGCCGAGCGTGGCAAGCAGAGTTCCCTCCTTTCTGTTTCCGCACCCTCCTGCCTTCACCCACGTGCTTTGTTGTTGTCGTTTGGTGCAGATCATGTCCAAGTCCCTGAAAAAGTTGGTAGAGGAGAGCCGGGAGAAGAACCAGCCGGAAGTGGACATGAGTGACCGCGGCATCTCCAACATGCTGGACGTCCACGGCCTGTGTGAGTGCCGGGGCCCCGCCCTCCCCTTGGAGGGGCTGGAAGGGCGTGTAAGTTTTCCAAGTAACTGCCGGCCATTGTGTGAGCGGTTGTCATGGCTTATAGGCCACCCTCTGCTTGTAAACATCACTTGTCAAGACCTTGGCTCACAAAGTTTGCCGTCAGAATGTTCTCTTTTGCGCCTGGAAAACGCGCGTGGGGGCCCGGGCAAGGATCACACAGATAGCTGCTGCTGCGTCTCAGCAGTTGTCTGTGCGGATTGATGGCGTTTGGGTGGATTGCCCACACGGTTTACTTAATAGCCACTTTAGTTTTTAATTGAAAATCTTTGTTAAAAAATTATTCTTCTTTCCTCCTAATATAGGCTTTGGCCCTTGAACAAATGCCGCACAAATGTTACATGGCAAGTGTTCTTGTGCCTGGAGTATGTTAAACATTTCTCGACTCATTACCATTTTGTGGGTCTGTTCTCTTTCGTTTAGACTTTTGTTGTTTCCAGCTTGTGCTACGGTGATGTCTTCCTAACCCTCTCACTTGCCTCCAGGTTTACGGACCCTGTGGTCTAGTCTCTATTGCTCTTGCAGTGCACTTGGCTTCGCCGCTCTCCGCGCGGTTTGAGGGGTGCTGGACCCTTTCCACGCCCCCGCCCCATCCTCCAGCTTGCACCCGGTCCTGGCCCCTGGATGCCCACTTTGCAGGGCGCGGGGGAAGCCGAGCGTGGCAAGCAGAGTTCCCTCCTTTCTGTTTCCGCACCCTCCTGCCTTCACCCACGTGCTTTGTTGTTGTCGTTTGGTGCAGATCATGTCCAAGTCCCTGAAAAAGTTGGTAGAGGAGAGCCGGGAGAAGAACCAGCCGGAAGTGGACATGAGTGACCGTGGCATCTCCAACATGCTGGACGTCCACGGCCTGTGTGAGTGCCGGGGCCCCGCCCTCCCCTTGGAGGGGCTGGAAGGGCGTGTAAGTTTTCCCAAGTAACTGCCGGCCATTGTGTGAGCGGTTGTCATGGCTTATAGGCCACCCTCTGCTTGTAAACATCACTTGTCAAGACCTTGGCTCACAAAGTTTGCCGTCAGAATGTGCTCTCTTTTGCCTGGAAAACGCGCGTGGGGGCCCGGGCAAGGATCACACAGATAGCTGCTGCTGCGTCTCAGCAGTTGTCTGTGCGGATTGATGGCGTTTGGGTGGATTGCCCACACGGTTTACTTAATAGCCACTTTAGTTTTTAATTGAAAATCTTTTTTAAAAAATTATTCTTCTTTCCTCCTAATATAGGCTTTGGCCCTTGAACAAATGCCGCACAAATGTTACATGGCAAGTGTTCTTGTGCCTGGAGTATGTTAAACATTTCTCGACTCATTACCATTTTGTGGGTCTGTTCTCTTTCGTTTAGACTTTTGTTGTTTCCAGCTTGTGCTACGGTGATGTCTTCCTAACCCTCTCACTTGCCTCCAGGTTTACGGACCCTGTGGTCTAGTCTCTATTGCTCTTAGTGCTATTTTTTCAGTAACACAGGTCTCTCTGTGTTACTCTGTCCTTTAAACCAGGGAATACAAACTCAAAGGTCTGGGGGGTCGTCATGACCGCCTTAATGGTATCCCACCTACTACTCAGATCCAAACAGTTGCTACCACCTGGAGAAGTTTGCTCAGTGTTGCCAGAGTGTTTTTGTTTGTTTTGTTTTTTAAGAAAACAAGTATTCGGGTGAAACTTACCAATTTTCAGAAGTTGGCGATTCATTTCAGTATTTGAAAAATACTTGATAAAGGTGAAATAAAATACTCTTCAGACTGAATGTGGCTTCAGTTTGGACCTTCTCTCTTAAACACCTTTGGTTGCTCATTACCAACAGCAGTGCTCCAGTTTCCTTGGCGTGACATGCAGGGCCTTCCCGAGTCTGACCACAACCCACCTTAGGTCCCGTCCCCTCCGTGCATTTGGTGTCCCAGCCATTCTACCTCATTGCCCTTCCTGAGCCAGGGCACACCCTTTCAGGTTTGTATACCTTTACAAGTATTGTTTCCTCCCTCTTCACTCTTCTTCGCCCAAAATATTTTTTACTGTTTATCAAGAGTCAGCTCAGACGTCCCAGCCTAGGTAAAGCCTCTGTCTGTCCCAAGCTGACATAGTTAGTTAACCCTCTCTCCTATGAAGCTAGACATACCTTGTTTCATGACCCTCGTTACACAGGATTGTAACCTGTTTTTAACCTAGCTGTTTCTCTTCCCCGCAGGGAGCCTGCAGGGGCTTAAAGCTGGGCAAAATTCATATTTGCCTTCTTTATAATATTGCCTGGAACACAGTAGGTGCTCATAATGGTTGATGGATGAAAGAAAGAAGGCTGGATTAGGTCTGTGAGTTTATGAGATTCACACTAGTTTGTGATAATGGAACGAAGGGGAGAGGTCCAGAAGACCCGAAAATATAATGGATTGCTTGTTAGGCGTGGAGAGAGCAGAGTCAGATTTACTGTGACTCCGTGGTTTGTGCCTGGGACAGACATGGGGGATGGTGCCATTGATACATCTCTGAAAAGTTGATGAAAATTCGTAAGCTCTTAGGAAGATATCTGCCATTAGGCTTAGCTTTTGTACTAATTAGCATCTCAGCCTTCTGCTATGTGTTGGCCTCTCTCAGTGGTGATGGCTTCCCTGGGGCAGCAACAGAGCAGATGTCTCTGGTACTGATTGGCACTTGTGGATCTGGGTGTATCCCCGACCTGCTCCTGCCTGGTCCTGGTTATCACCGGGACACCGCTGCAGTGGAGGGAGGAGGTGAAGAGCTGCCAGCAGGAGGCCTGGCTCTGCTGTACTCTTGGCCCCATGGCTTTCTGCTCCTTGGCACTCATTTTCTCATGGGCTTGAAGAAAGAGATTGCTTTCAGCAGAAAAACATTGTGCTTCTCAGTTTTCAAGAGAATTTTTTTTCCCTGTAATATTTATAAGTAGGGAGAGTGGTGTAGCTATTTTGGTTCAGTTGCATTATCTCTTTGAGGCCTTGACTTTTATTGAAGAAAAAAGAGCCACTTGCTTCCTGAAAAAGATGTTTCCGTTGTAATATGAGGTGGTGGAAAGTAAGATCATCCTTAATTTTTCCTAGAGAGCATACTAAAGGAAGAATGTACTTCCTGGGGAGTTCAGGGGAAGTGAGTTTGGCCTCTGTGGTGTGTGTAGACCCAAGGAGTGGCTGCTTTCTGCAATAGCTCCCTGACTTCTGGAGCTGGGAGGTTCTGAATGCTTTCCAAAGCCTATTATTCCTCACTGGAATTCATGTATCAGTAGTGCACATCATATTTTACATATTAAAATATTTGACAAGATTACATTTATTGCAGCATGAGAAGCCACAGCCTTTCCTTATAACATTTTTAGCTGTTATCATGTAGTTTTATGAATAGTTTTATTGGTTTAGTGCTAAGATAAGCCTCTTTGGAGAAACTGAAAAAAATGTAAGGGCATTAAAGGGAAATTATGGGACACAATAACCATTCTCTTCCACTGAACTCCCCAGGAAGTATGTTCATTCTTATCTCCCAAAAGATAAGAATGGAGATTTGTGCTTATTCTCATATGAGATGTCCACCTGTCTGTCTGCTGGGAGAGTTGTGTCTAAGAAGCACAGCACTGCCTCTGAGACAGTACCTGGCCTTAAAAAATGTTTTCAGGAGCTTAGATACCAGAAGCTTTCTGATGGAGAAAACTTCCTAGGCCAGAGACAGCCAGCAGACAGGTTCTAGAGTTTCCTGTCAGATTCTGGAAATGGCCAAATCCTGCTTTGCCAGGCAGGAGAGTGCGGTACTTATAAGTGGGGCCTTGGAGTGGAATAGTGTGGCTTCAGATTCTCCATCTTCTACTTACTGCTGTGAAACTTCAGAGAAGCTGCTTAACCTTTCTGAGCCTCAGTTTCCTCATTGTCAAATGGATATGTAAGTACCCATTTGGTTGGATTGGTTTAGTGCTAAAGGCACTGATGTATGTCAGCTGCTGAGCACTGTGCCTACACGTGAAATGTTAACTATTAATGGGAAGTTCCAGATGGAACTTGGTAAGCCTCAGCTATCACCAGTTCCACCATATCGGCCTGAACCAAGAATAGCATGGTTAATTAGACAGAGTGAGGGATTTGTGTCCTATGGGGATTATATATATATATGTATATATACACACACACATACATATACCATACATACATATACCATTATATATATACAATCTATCTCTCTATATATATATATTGATTGATTTCAGAGAGGAAGGGAGACGGAGAGAAAGAAACATCAATGATGAGAGAGAATCATCGATTGGCTGCCTCCTGCACACCCCCCACTGGGGATTGAGCCCACAACCCAGGCATGTGCCCTTGACCGGAGTCAAACATCGGACCCTTCAGTCCACAGGCTGACAACTCTATCCACTGAGCCAAACCGGTTAGGGCCTGTGTAGATGTTTTTACGTGGCTTATTAGGATCTGGAGGGTATGGTACTTTTGCCTAGGGTTGTTATAGATTTAGATTGCTGTTATTTTTTTAATCACCCCTCATTTTTTCTTTCTCTTCATTGTTTTCCTATAGGATGTGTAATCTGCACACATGTTCTCCTTAAAGCTTCCAAGTGTAATGACACCGATTTTGTTCTTTTTATTAAAGAAAATTTAACTGCAGAAACTCTCCCACACAGCAGCTGTCTTCACTGGATGATAAAGTTGCTTTTGAAGGGTCCTGTAATCAGCTTCCGGGAGCTAAGAATCCCATCAGGAGCCTGCAAGATTTCCCCCATTTCTTTTACTTAAGTCTTTTGTGACGTTTTAATCTCTTCAAGTTTATTACCCTCTGGGTGTTTAGGCCTTTATCAGTTTTTTTTCAGGTTAGGCTGAAATATCTTTCAGATCAATCTTAGAAAATAACCTGCCTCGAAGGTCTTTCTAAAGGAGCATATAAAATAATCCACAAAAGTACTCGTAGGTTCTTCGGTTTCAAAAGCTGTGTTAAACCTGGAAGTAGTCACTTCTGTTAGGTATGTCAGTTATAGACATACCTTGTTTTATTGTACTTCACAGATGTTGCTGATTTTTACAAATTGAAGTCAAAGACCCTCCAGCACAAAGAGATTATGACTTGCTTTATTGCAATACTGACTTTATGGAGGTAGTCTGGAACTGAACCCACAATATCTCTGAGTATGCCTGTAGGTTGTCTTCAAGGGGAAGGTTAAAGAGCTGGGAAGACCATGTCCTGTTAGCTGTAATCTTTATAAGACCTTTTATATTTTGACTCCTTTAAGTTGCCTGTATATGCCCACCTTTGTGTTTCTTTTTTGTGTGTGTGTTTTTTAAAGTTTATTTTTATTCTTGAAAGTATTGCAGATGTCCCCTCTCTTTTTCCCATTGACCCTCTCCATCCTGCAATATCTTGGCCTGGGCAGCCCTTTTCTCTCCCCAGCTCACTAATCCCTCCCTTGTCACTTAATGCTTATAAAAGAAAGAATGATTTATCTATCTACGTAACTCCATTGAGATGTTTCCCCACCATCCCATCCTGCCTGGGTTAAGTGGCTCTTTTGGGCCAGGTGTGCTTGCTTCTGCTACCTCTGTACTTGGCATTGTGCTTGGGGAAAGTTGATTGAAGAAGGATGCTATTGCATTAATTAAGAGTTCAGTTGAGCTAGGGTGGACAGCATAGCACAGCTGAGGGAATGTTGCCTCTGTGTCCCTGCCACTGACTTCTCCCCGACTGTCCAGAGGGAACAGTTTACAACCATTAGGAACAACATAGAACTGTTCAGTGTTCAATTTTTTACTTTAGGACAGAGTAGAAACAAAATGCTTCATCCAGGTAGGACATAAAATAAAGAAGAAATTGTCACCCCCTTTGATGTAACTGAAGTAATAATGAATGACCTTTTACAATTTTTCAATCATCGGGCATTTCGGGTCCAGTTAGACATGGCTTCTTTTTTGTGAGCAGCTTTATGTTACTAGCAGCCTAACCTTGGGCAAGTCACTTAACCTCTCTGTGCCTCAGATTTTGCATCTGTAAAATGGAAATAGTAAGAGTAGCTACTTCATAGAATTACTGAGTCATTATCTGTGAAATGCCTTGAATACTATCTAGCATGTATGTCTTGGTCCATTCATTCGGGCTGCTATAACAGTACCAGAGGCTGGGTGGCTTATAAGTGACAGAATTTCTCATGGTTCTGTAGACTGGAAGTCTATAAGATCAAGGAATGGGCAGATTCCCTGTCTGGTGTGGACCCACTTCCTGTTACATAGATGGCCATCTCACTGTGTCCTCACATGTTAAAAAGGACAAGGGATCTCTTTGGAGTCTCTTTATAAAGGGCACTAATACCTAATTCATGAATGTTTGGCCCTCATGACCTCATCATCTCTCAAAGGTTCCCCTCTCCTAATAGCATCACAAAATAGGGGTTAGGTTTCAGTATATCACTTTTAGACGGAAACCCAAACATTCAGTCTATCTCATGGCACATATTAATCTTAATATTAACTATTAATATTTTAAGCTTTTATCTATGATTATATAAAATATGCAAAACAGTGTCTCTTTAGTGTTTTGAATTCTCAGTCATGGTACTTCTCCAGTGGTCTTCACCTCTTGTCTCGTTGGTTCATAATGTCTGGGCACCCAGTGCCTCCTTCCTCATCTGACTGAGATTTCCTGGGAGACATTAAATGGGTATGTCAGTGTGATGGGGTCAGGAGCCAGGGACAGAGTGGGAGGTGGCTGGACAGCTGGGTCTTTAACAGGATTGTAGTTGTAGTGTGTTCCTGTCTGTTGAGAATGACAGGCATTAAAACTGTTGGCAGTTTTTCAGCTAATAATTAAGATACTGTATGTATCTATAGCTATTTATTGAATGTATTTATTTTTGTAATGGGCACAATGTAAGCTGAGTCTTTGGGAGCTTCTTCCCTGTTGAATCTTTAAATTACCCAGTGATTAATTAATATTTGCTAAGTTAAGAAAACTGTAAGCTAGGTAATGAATTAGAAGTAGTTAGATTTTTATAAGAAACCATAACACCCATTGCTTTGCCATAATAGCCAGCTTTTAATTGTGATAAAAAGTGATAGAGCTGATGGATAATAATTTCAAACCAGATCCTAGATCCTCCTTTCATAAATTTACAAGAGCCTGGCTTAAAGAATTCTATCTAGATATCTGAGATGCATTATTATAAAGCAAAAGCTAGAATTGATTTCTTTACATCACGTAAAGGCCTCTTGCTTCATTGAATAGCAAGTTTGTGCAGGTTGATTTATTTTTTTTATTTTTTAAAGGCAAAAGCATAAAATGTGGCCTAGGAACAGTCCATGTAGATCAAGTGCCAGACCAGCATGGGTCAGCGTTGAGCCTCTGCGGGTTCCTCAGGCTTCCTCAGCTCACACTCACCGTCATTCACTCCTGCTTGGGCAGTTGCTTCCTCTTGCCCCGTCATGCCTCTTTCATCAGGTAAAGGGATATCCTCTTTTTTGGTACTTCCTCCTAGAAGCTTATAGTCAAAGAAACCTCCCCTTGCTATGGTCTGTCTGATCCAAAGCATCTTTATGATTGGGGTGTTTCATAACTGCAGTGCAGCCTGAAGCCTCCGCTGGAGGCGGAGGCACAGGGACTTCTGAATAGAGAGGCACTGATCAGTGAGTTTCCCAGTGAAAGATAGGGCAAATGTAATTTGCCATTGCCCCTCGGGGCATATTTCATCAGTGTGTGATGTTTAACAGTGCTGGGGCTGCCATGCACAATACCACAGATGGGATTGGGGGCTGGGACGGGGGCGGGCAGGCACTTAAACAGACATTTTCTCACAGTTTGAAAGGCTGGAAGTCCAAAATCAGTGTAGGCAGGGCAGGTTTCTCTGAGGCATCTCTCCTTGGCTTGCAATGGCCGTCTTCTTGCTGTGTCCTCACATGGTGTTCCCTCTGAGCGTGCCTGTCCCTGGTGTCTCTCTGTGTGTCCACTTTTCTTGTCTCATACGGATACAGTTTGGATTACAGCTGACCTAATGGCTGCATTTTAACTTGTTTAAAGGTCCTGTCTCCAAATACAGCGACATTCTGAGATACTGGGGGTTAGGGCTTCAACACAGGAATCTTAGGAGCCATAGTTCACCCTATCACATCTACATTAGATGTTCTGAATGGTTCATGCTTGAGTGCTTACACTGGGGCAAATGCTTCTCACTTATAACATCATCTGCCGGAAGCCGGTCCATCCTTGCTGCTTGACACAGTTGCTGCAGGAAAGAAACATCTGCACAGCATATGTTTCAAGGGACCTGGTGTATATAGCATACTGTTCTTAATATGTTTGCTCCCCTTAGCGCTATGTGTTTTAACCAAGGTCACCTCTCCAAGAAAGGTTGTTTCCCCAGGTAGGGATTTTGCCCTGAAGTTAGGGACCCAACTATGCTGATGAACTGAAAGCTGCCTCCATGTCATTCCTTCTTCGCCGACTCCGTCCACACCTATGGGGAACCCCTGGACCTGCTGGGGTTGGACCCCAGCATCTGGCGCGAGAACCTGGCTGAAGAACCTAGAGACAGAACCTGGCTACAGAACCTGGATAGAACCTGGTGACAGAACCTGGCTGGAGAACCTAGCAAGAGAACATGGACACAGAACCTGGCTGGAGATCCTGACCAGAACTTGGCTAGAGATCCTGGCTAGGCTGCTGATCAACTGAATGCTGTCTCCGTATCATTCCTTCTTCGCCGACTCTGTCCACACCTTTGGGGACCCCTGGACCTGCTGGGGTTGGACCCCGGCAATCACCCCTTGCTGCAGCGTTTACAGATGAGCAAGGAGAAGGTGATCTAGAGGCTGTAAGTCCCAGGATCACACAGTTAGTGGCAGAATCAGAGTTCACACTTAAGTGTATCTAACACCTTTGTTCTATAATAACTGTGCTATGTTGTTTCCCACCCCTGAGGTGTAACAGAGATCTGGCTCAGATGTTAAGGAGTGGGATTTCTGGGGTGCCTGGGACAGCAGGCCTTACTACAAGGCATTCACTTTCAGAATTCTTGAAAACTCGGGCGGGGGGGGGGGGGGGG
>NW_006292588.1:809874-811216 GCF_000327345.1 Myotis davidii | reverse complement strand
GGAGCCTGCAGCTTGGAAACTTAGGTTTATCATATTTTTCTCTTTATTTTACTTTTTTCATCCCCATTTATTCCCCCTTATACCCTCCTCCATCTTTGTCTACCCCCTGGAATCACCCCAGTGTTGTCCACATCCATGAGTTTTTTTTTTCTCTCTCTCCTTTTTTTTTGGCTCAATCCCTCTATTCTCCCAGCTTCGCTCCTAGAACTGTCAGCTTGCTCTCTATAAGTCTGTCTTACCATATTGTTGCAGAGCTTTCACTGTGGAGGAAAACACTAGAAGCAACTTATTCTCTATCTTGTCAGTATTAATTGTGAACCCTTCTTTTTCCTTATGGTTTTCAAAAAAACTATTAATCTTAACTGAATTTAGCGATCAGATGTGAGATGTCTTTGCACTGTATATTCATATTTTTTCTGTCTTCAAACTTAGAACATTAGTTCAGAACACTCTGAAGTCTGGTGCTAGAGAAGATTGTGTTTGGGAAATATTGGTGTGTGTGTGTATATATATATATATAAATTATATATATAAATAAGAGCCCAGTGACTGGAAAGGCAAAAGAACCAGAGTGACTGGTGGTGATGACGTGCACTGCGACAGCCAACAAGCCTGATCTGGGCCCCAATTGGCCCCCCATCCCCAGCCAGCCTGGCTCCCGATTGGCCCCCAACACCTCGATTAGGGATGGGGCCAGCTGGCCAATCATCCATGGCCCCTTCTCCCAACCTGCCCAGCCCGATGGGCCCCCATTCGGGTGGGCCGGCTGGATCCCACCCATGCGTGAATTCGTGCATCGGGCCAATAGTCTACACTAATAAAAGACAAACATGCAAATTGACCGTACCTTCTATGCGTTAAGCCACGCCACCAGCCAATCAGAGCAACTATATGCAAATTAACCCAACCAAGATGGCAGCCAGCAGCCATGGTGCTGGAGCAAGCAGGAGGCTTGGTTGCCCCAATGATGGAGGAAGTCAAACTTCCCGCCTGCTGTGGCGGCTCTGAGCTCCACTGAAAGCCACAAAGTTTCAATTATAGAAGGTAAATAAATCCCAGAATAAAAGAAAAAAAGGAGAGGCTGGGAGCTCCCATCGCCAGGGGGGCTTTGCCAGCCTGAAAACCACCCACAGCCCCTCACCCAGGCTGGCCAGGCACCCCAGTGGGACCCCCACCATGAAGGGGTTGGGACTTCAGGGAAAACCAGCGGGCCCCCACCCGTGCACCAGGCCTCTACCCTATATAGTAAAAAGGTAATATGCCTCCCAGCACCGGGATCAGCGGAGCCGAGAGGCCTCCCGGCACCAGGATCAGCATGACAGGGGGGAGCGCCCAAAACCCC
>NW_006292588.1:808531-809751 GCF_000327345.1 Myotis davidii | reverse complement strand
GGAGGGGAAGACTGCTCCAGCCACAAGCCAAGCTGATGGCTGCCAGTACAGCAGTGGTGGTGGGAGTCTCTCCCACCTCCTCAGCAGCGCTAAGGATGTCCGACTGCAGCTTAGGCCTGCTCCCCACTGGCAAGTGGACATCCCCCGAGGGCTGCCGGGCTGCCAGAGGGATGTCTGACTGCCAGCCTGGGCCTGATCCCCCTGGGAGCGGGCCTAAGCCAGCAGGTGGACATCCTCTGAGGGGTCCCAGATTGCAAGAGGTCATAGGCCAGGCTGAGGGACCCCCCCGAGTTGCACCGGGCCTCTAGTATATCACAACAAAATAAACCTGAATTACATCAAATGGTACTGTTAGTTACCATTTACCTTTGTTTCGTAAAGAAGTTTTCATTTAATATATTTTTCTGTACATCTGTTAATTTTTCTTCTAAGCTCAGAATAGGCCTCAATTTTAAGTCCAAACTGGGCCACATGAAAGACACACATCAGACCACATAGTTAACTGTAAGAGGTCTTGGCCTCTTGTGTTTTTTTTTTAAGGCATAGTGCAGACCAGAGATTGGTAACCTGGTTTGCAACCTCAGTATATAAAAGATTGTTTTGCAAATGTTTTTTAACTCTTCAGGTTGTGTGAAAGTTACTTATTTAGCCTATTATATGTTTGTATTCTACAAGTTGTGCCTTCTTTATTAGAAGCATAAAAAACAGATAATATAATTAAAATGCCATGTATAATGGAGTGTATTAATACACATGCACAAACACACATACATGCCATTTGCCAGACATTGTACTGAGCTTTCCTTATGGCTTATTTCTTTTGAACCTCACAGTTTCATTATGAATATTATCATCCTTTCCTCATTGTCTTATACTTGAGGAAAGGGATTTCTAGAACTTAAGTGACTAGCTCTGAGTCACACAGCTAATAACTAGTGGAGCATTGGCTTAGAACCCAGGCAGTCAGACTTCAGAAATTGTGTTCTTAGCTTATGCTATCTCACCTTATTTATGTCACTAACATTTTTGACAGGCACATCACATCCTATATAATAATGAGGTAATATGCAAATTAACCCTCACACCCTTACAAGATGGCTGCCTACAACCAGGTTGGCAGGGGGGTTAGTGAGGGATGACCAGACGACTGAACAAGCAGGCTGTGTGGGGCGACCAGGCCGGCAGGGTGCCTGTGAGGGGCAACCAGGTTGGCAGGGCGG
>NW_006292588.1:792908-808431 GCF_000327345.1 Myotis davidii | reverse complement strand
AAGGGGTGACCAGGCTGGTGGGGGTGGGGGAGTTAGAAGCAACCAGGCCAGCAGGGAGGGGGCAGTGGGGGCAACCTGGCTGGCACACAGAGGCAATGAGGGGCAATCAGGCTGGCGGGGCCTGTGGGGTGCAGTTAGGGGCAACCAGGCAGGCAGTCAGGTGAGCCATTAGGAGCCAGTGGTCCAGGTTTGTGAGAGGGATGTCCGACTGCCTAAACCGGCAGTCGGACATCCCCCAAGGGGTCCCGGATTGGAGAGGGTGAGGGCTGGGCTGAGGGGGACAAATTTCTTGCAGCGGGCCTCTAGTATAAAGATAAAAAGGCTAATTCAGTAAGTGTACACTGTGTGTCTATGGGCACACCGGTCCCATTGCCTATATGGGAAAGTGATTCAGTATTGATTTAGGAATGTGTTTCTGGATGTCCACAGAAGTGGACTTGCTCCTGCTCATGCCAACTGGCTGAGGACACAGGAATCTTTTTTCCAAAACACTTACACATAGTTTTAAAAAATCCAGTTCAAAAAAATGTATTGAGGTGTTCATATGGATGAGTGCATGCATAATGTATAGCTTAACACATTTTCAGACCAAGAAGCAGAACAGGATCAGCACCCAGGAGCACCTGCGCCTCCCAGCTGCTGCCCCTCAGTGATTCTCCTGATTCTGAAAGCATAGATCAGTTTTGTCTGCGCACCATTAAAAAAAAAAAGGATTCTATAGCGTGCACTCTCAAGTGTCTGATTCTCTTGCTCAGCATCATGTTCATGAGGTTTATTCACATTGTGAAGTTGGTTATAGATCCAGTGAGTGACTCCATCAGTTTACCAGTATTCATCCATCTGCTGTTGATGGACATGTGGGTCATTTCTAGGCTCGGGCTGATAAAGACAGTGCTGCTATCTATTTATATTTTAATCCTCACCTGAGGATATGCTGACTGAGTTGAGAAAGAGAGACAGAGAGAAACAGAGAAACATTGATGTGGGAGAGAGAAATTGATTGGTTGCCTTTGGTATGTGCCCCGACTGGAAATGGAACCTGCAGTCTGGGACTGTGCCCTGTCTGGGAATTGAACCCATGACCATCCAGTGCACCCAGCCAGGACAGATGCATGTCTTTTTATTCGTTGCTGTTTGTAGACCTAGGAGTGGAATTGTTGGGTCGTGGAGTACGGTCTTATATACTTGTTAAAATGGAAGAGAAGAATCACCAAAATGGAAATATTTGAAAATCAGAACAGTCCCCTTTTATTTGTGGTTTTGTTTGCTGTGGTTTTGGTTACCTGTGTCATCCTTGGTCCAAAAATATTAAAAGAAAAATTCTAGAAATAAACATAAGTTTTAAATTGTGTGCTGTTCTGAGTCTTGTGAAATCTGCTGTCTCACTCCATCCCCCTGGACCTAAATCATCGCTTTGCCCCTCGTCTCCATGTTGTAGACGCTTGCTGCCTGTTAGTCACTGAGTAGTAGCATATCTGCTACTGCAGTTCTGCAGTGCTTGTTATTTACTAATAATCGCCCCAAAGTGAAAGAGTAGTGATGCTGACAGTTTGGATATGCCAGAGAGAAGCCCGAAAGTGCTTCCTTTAAGTGAAAAGGTGAGTATAGTCAATAAAATATTTTGAGATGGAAAGAGACGCTTACACACACATTCATGTAACTTTTATTACAGTATATTGTTACAGTTAGTCTATTTTATTATTGTTAATCTCTTACTTTATCCAAAAGATAAAAAGGAATCTTGGTCCATCAGTCCATTTTTCTCCCCAAACGAGGACATGGGCAGTATCAAGTGCACATGCTTTCCTTTTCAGACAATATGGTGCATTCTCAACTTCTGTGTATCTCTGGAGATGAGTAAGGAGCTGGTAGGGCACAGACACTTTTTTCTTCCCGGAGCCTGGTGGGAGATGTTTCTCTCCGACGACTCATTTCTCTCCTTGACCAGCCTCCAGATCTACCTCCCTCCATACCTCTTACCTCAGCCCCAGAGTCTGGGTTGCCTGGGTTGCAAACCTCCTTCAGAAGCAGGAAGCATGCACTCGTAGACCTGCTGCCTACACAGAGGGTGTCCTCGGAGCTCAAAGAGCTGGGAGTCCTTCAGCAGCCACTCGATGCTTGAGAACCCCTGTGCCACCTGTCTCACTCGCACCCATGGTTTGGTCTCATGGGCAGTTTATTATTTTTACCCTTGGCTTTCAGCTTCTCACCCTGTGACATGCCTTATCCTGACCTCCAGCTGCTTCCTTCCCCAGCCTCAGATAACTAGTTTCCTGGATGGACACTTAGTGGTTCCCAGCTCAGACCTGATGTATATTTTTTTCTGACCAGCTACAGGGTCCCTAGATCTTCTCCTGGCATGATGCCTGTCCCACAGTCCGGCTCCAGCCTCTTCCCCTATCACACACACTGATGTGTCCCTGATGGCCCCCACAAACCCACGCCTCACCCCAGCCTTCTGCCCGGCAGAGCTCCAACAACGTGATCACAGCAACCTGTGCATCAGCTGAACCAATGCAGAATTTCTTAATTACTAATAAACATAACCACCATTTTTTTGAGAAACTACTCTGTACCAAATACTACTGACATCATCCTGTATTTAAGGAGCAGCATTTTTTTTTTTTTTTGCATTTTACCAATGGGAAAAATCATTATGTATTAAGAATATTAAACCTTTGCCTGTCATAGGCAGTAGTCCCCCTTACCTGCAAGGGATACAGTCCAGGACCCCCAGTGGATGCCTGAAACCACACATAGTACTTAATGTCCCAATTGATGCAAACCCCCCACCCCTTCAATGACCAGCTCACGGGATGTTCTCACATGTGAATCTCTGCTCTTACTTATGTATCGAAAGAAGTATCGCTTTTTTTCAATGACCACATATGATAAATTGCTTTCTGTTGAGTGAAAGGGCAATTAATTATGGTTGATGGACCCTTTATCTGTAAATAGAATTCAGTTAAGTAATCAGTTTTAAAAACTTGCTACTAAAGAATTTCCAACTCGCCAAAGTAATTAAGTATGAAGTAGAGGAAGGTTTTCATACCGTGGTGATTTTTTTTTTGAAGTTTTAAATTCGAATGAAATTTTAAAAAAATTGTTCTTCTGATTCTGAGTGTGCTGATGAATATGGTATTTGTATTATATCTTGGTACCAAACATTTTGTTGTCTGTCTTCACTTTAATATATTGTCAGAAGGTGCATGTTTAAGAAGATCTGAATCAGTATCTTCCTACCATGGGTGAAATACCATCAGCCATGTGACACGGCAGGCATTGTCATCATGCATGGCGGAGACACAGAACCCAAACTGGTCAGCACTGCTTGCTGGTGCTGACACCTGGCTGCTCCCACATCCCTGTGGAGTCCCTGAGTCAGCATTGTGTAGGGCTGTTGCTATGTGTAGCCTACTGGGGAGCCAAAATGGAAAAGCCACTTGGACCATTCTTCATCATAAAGAATAAAGTTCAAATTAATTCTTTTTGGTCTGCAACTTGGGAGGAAACGAATTAACATAGGATACTATATGCAGTGTAATTTGAGGGGTAGCACAGAACTTATTTTTTTTTTTTTAATTTCAGAGAGGAAGAGAGGGAGAGAGAGAGAGAGAGAAAGAGAGAGAGAAACATCAGTGATGAGAGAGAATCATTGATTGGCTGCCTCCTGCAAGCCCCACACTGGGGATGGAGCCTGCAACCCAGGGATGTGCCCTGACCGGGAATCAAACTGTGACCTCCTGATTCATAAGTCAATGCTCAACCACTGAGCAACGCCAGCCGGGTGTAGTACAGAATTGGAATGGTGCCCCCTGGAGTTGTCAAACAAGGTGGGCCTCTTTGAATATCCCAGGAGGTACGGTGTTTCTCCCAACATGGCAATATTTGATACCACAGGAGCTGTCAAGAAGGGGTGACCATTGGCCTTCTGATGAAAGCAGTGTTTTTCTGATGGCTTCAATTCAGAGTGCAGTCCAGTTTTTGTGACCAGTGTTATAGAGCCTTTTGCTTGTAACCCAAGGATGGCCGATTCCGACCTGTGACAAGGTTGCAGAAATTTTCAGGCCTCATACCACTTTGTGTGTTTTCAAGTCTCATCCCCCTAGTGTCATCCTGGCTGTGTTTTTCTCTGGCTGTAAATGTCATGCTGTAAAGCCAGAACTTTCTACCTTCTCTAAAGTGCTACCAAAGGGATAATTTGCTTTCTAATTTACCAAAATGAAACTAGAGACAATTTCCAGTGTGCCACATCTTTGTGATATGTTGGGTTATTTTGAAAGTAAGTCGATAATTTCATCTTAGGGGGCTGTGGATTTTATCATGCTTATTTTTCTCATCTCATGCTGCCTACTTTGTGCTGCAGAAGAAGGAAAAAAACTGAACCTATTTTACATAATATCTGCTTCCATTGTGTTATCTAGAAAAGGCAATTCTTTTTCTAGTAGTGTTTAGTTAGTCCTTTGATTTTTCTGAGTTCATTTCATTAAGATATTGGCTGCTCCCTCCTGTTCTGTACCTTCCCTGTTTTCCATCTCAGATATGGAAGCTGGGATTGCTTCCATAACCTTCAGTTGCCATATGTCTTCCACGTCCAGCTTCAGGGCCTGGTGCACCTCTGCCCTATAGCCTTTTGGATGTGTCATTCACCCCACAATCAGTAACATTTCCTTCTCAACTGCCTTTATCCCTGCAGATATATTTCTTTCCTCAGTAATCCTTTTATACCTCACATTGTAGGGTTTCCCTTGCATTTTAAGATTTTGGGCATGTTCACTAAATTGAGTGATTAAGTAATTTGTCATCCAAACCGGTACAGTTCTGAGAGGAACAGCAGACATAATCTCAGACTGTCCCAGGCTAACAAGGATGTATGGTCAACATTACTTCTACAAGGATCTCCAAGATACTGACACCTCGACACTCAGTGTGCTCAGTAAATACCCAGTCAGCGAGTCCTTAACTGTCTCTCTTGTGAAATTTCTGAAGCAGCCAGGTCCTCTTTGAGCATTTTCCTCCTGATTCCCCTTTTGGCTAGACAACAGTTGATCATAAATCATGTATACAGTGCCAGCAACCTCAACCCACCACATATTCCTCACAAACACCTCCCTCCTAATGGTTTTGTTTCCCACTATTCATTTTGGCCTGAAATAGTGTTCACTCAAATCCCATTTCTAAAGGCTAGAGATAGAATGAAGGCATGCTAACACTGAACTGTGTATGTCAACGCAATTATTAGTTATTTAGTTGACTTTTGAAAATATTCTACTTTCAACCATACTTCTTAGTTATTGACTTTTGAAATATACTCGTTTTTGAAAATGGCTGGGCAAAGCATAGTTTAATATTGTAGGAATTTCAGTAACAGTCCTCACTGTTCTGGCAGTGCCCATTCTTGACAGTTAATGGCTTAGCAGGACCATTAAAGTGTGTTATTCATACAGTGGAAGGTCTCCCAGTGTGTGATCCAGGTCAGGGTACAGCCTGCTCCCATTTCCCCAACTTGTTTGACTAGAGTGGCTTTTGTACTTTTAAATAATCCATTCTATCTTGGTAGACCTTTTCTCCCCTCCTTCCCCTTTTTAAAGAATTTTTATGAGTTTGTTGGAGCCGAAGTGATGACAATTGCCAAGAAGCAAAATCTCAAAGGACTGAAAAAGTGCTCCTCCCTTCTTTTTTAACAGTGCAGTTTCCATAGGAGACTCACAATGAACTCAATATTGCCAAGTAGGAGGGAGCCGTGGCTTTTATGAATATTCCTGTCTCTACTCGGTCTTTGCCTGTGCCAGGCTTTGTGATTGATTCTGTCCAATCTTACTGCTCTCCCCATAGGCCCAACCCAGAGCCCTTTGTTGTCCTAAATATTTCCTCTAAGGTCTTTCATTAACTTCTTTTTTGCTCTAATTTTTCTCCCTCTTACCTACTTTAGTATGTAGCCCTGCAACAATAGTAAGAAAAGGAAAGAAAAAAGTACATTCTAGTGATGTGATCAGCTGAAGCAACAACTGGGTTTCTGTTCTCTATTAAAAAAAAGAAGCTTACACATTTCACCACTTTATTTTTGCTAAATGCTTGTTGAAATGACACACCGAAATGATTGAAGAGAACCAGCTTTCACTACTGAAATCTTTCATCGTAAATGTTAGTTGGGAGGAGAGCAAAATTTCTTTGTTTTTAATTAGTTGTGATATTTTAGGAAAAATTAAGGCAGGAGGAGATAGGATTATTAGTTTTCTTTATAATCACAGTTGATTTCTGTGACACTTAATTGGAGTAGTTTGCTATTGGCAGAGGTTGTTAATTGTCTGCTAGTTTCAGTTTGCCCCATCTTTCTTGATAATAAAACCCCTAATTTTAGCTGGCACATGGTCACCTAGAATACAGACTGCATTTCCCTGCCTCCCTTGCAGCTAGGCATGACTGTATTACAAAATTTTGGTTAATTGCTTGTAAGTAGAAGTGCCATGTGTAACTTCTTGGAAGCTTTCTAAAGGAGGAAGGCATTTTTTCCCCCCTTTCTGTCTTTCTGAAGGGAATGCAGACATGATGGCTAAGCTCATGTAGCCATTGTAGACCATGAGATGTGATCCATGCATCGGGGATGGTTGATCAACAAGATACCAGGAACCTCTGATTGCCTATGTATAAAAAAGAGAGAAACTCCTATTATGTGTAACCTTTGTTATTTGTAGTTTGTTCTCACATGAGGTTGATCGTAGTCTCAGCTGATCTATCTGTGAATCCATTTCATCTTGTTCGGTAGGAGAGCAGCTCTTTGATTTTTTTTATCAGACTATATAACATAGAGATAAAGGAATGCTTTGTTTGGTGGGCAAAATTTTTTTTAACTTTTATAAGCAAAAAATGTATGAGATGTTCTGCAGTGTCAAATCTTAGATATGTGACTCTTACAGATCACAAACATGCTCTTCTCCTTCCTCTTTGCCTTTTTCTTCCCCCTTCTGTAGTCATTCAGTCCAAAAGCCAGTAAGTGGGACAGAAAAAGAAAGGTGTTCAGATTTGGGGGCGTGATGGCCTACAGCATGTGTGGAAACCTGAGTGGGATGAGGGGGGCATCTGTGCGGGGTGGCAAACCTGGCTTGGGAGGTTTGAAGCCAGGCAGGGCGAGGAGGGTGAGGGCAGATGAGGAGGGTGAATCTGACAGAGTGTGATGGTGGAAGGAGGAGGTGGGGGGAGATCTGTTGCTGCATTATTACATTGGATGGTTGAAAGTACGCAGAAGAATCCATATCATACATGGTTTAGCAGGAGTAAGAAAACATGGTGAGCCTCTGGGGTCCGGGAGGCTCACTGGTGATTCCTTAGGATGGTCTTTTTTAGCTGCTCAGAACATATTTTGTCTCCAGATATGAACCATCAAGACATGTGGAAGAATCAGAGTTTCAGGGAAGCCCAGCCAAAAATGTCCAGCAGTGTCTTTTATGCCCGACTGGTCATGTACCTGTAGCCAGGTGTAAGCCATCAATCTGCATGTCCCTCGACTAGTATAAGCTGGCTCTGGGGACTTCTGGGGCAGTTTCAACTTTAAATGAAACATTAAACATCTCTAGCCAACCTACTTGTCCTGCTTGTGACCAAGAATCTACCAGACTTCTGGGTTTCCCTGCAGATAAGCATAAGCTATAAGATAACTCTATGCAGTTATGTATAGAGGTATCATGAAGCAAGTAAGTAGGTTAAGGGTAATGGAAGTCAGAGGTCTCAGTATTCGAGAAGGGGATTACAGACATGGGAAGGAAGAAAATTTGAATGAACTGCATATTAATATCAGATTTGTTGATATGAATTCAATAATATAAATAGTGAAGTGAACACAGGTGTGTGTGTGTGTGTGTGTGTGTGTGTGTGTGTGTGTGTTTATGTGTTCTTTAGCTCTCTCCGTTGAGAGGGGCTGAGAATATTGAGCCTCTAGATAAACGGTTCTCAACCTCTGGGTTGCGACCCCTTTGGCTGTCAAACAACCCTTTCACAGGGGTCGCCTAAGACCATCCTGCATATCAGATATTTACATTACGATTCATAACAGTAGTAACATTACAGTTATGAAATAGCAACGAAAATAGTTTTATGGTAGGGTCACAGCATGAGGAACTGTATTTAAAGGGCCAGAAGGTTGAGAACCACTGCCCTAGATGGCAATGAGGATATCTAGTGCCCAGATTTTGGCTTATATATATATTTTCCACAAAAAGGAACCAGAGCTCATTTTAGAAATGGCTGATTCCAGGGCTGTGGCAGAAAAGCATCAGAAGAGCTTGAATACCTTGTGCAGAAAGCAAGGACATGCTCAGAGTAATAGGACTTGCCAAAGGAGCTTAGCAACCAGGTTAGATGGGCACACACTATCCAACTGGGACAATTGGAACACCAACATACATAGTAATTTTATTTTTTATTTTTTTTAAAAAATATATTTTATTGATTTTTTTACAGAGTGGAAGGGAGAGGGATGGAGAGTTAGATACATTGATGAGAAAGAAACATCAATCAGCTGCCTCCTGCATACCCCCTACTGGGGATGTGCCTGCAACCAAGTTACATGCCCTTGATCAGAATCGAACCTGGGACCCCTCAGTCCGTAGGCTGACGCTCTATGCACTGAGTCAAACCGGCCAGCGCCATAGTAATTTTAGATTATAACTCATTGACTAAGATAGATCAAAGCCATACAAGGATAAGTAAGTAAATCATGATTTCCAACAGCAATACCATTGACAGTTTGGATTGGATGAGTCTGTGGTGTGATCTTTTTGTCTTGGTGTGATGGTTTGTTAGCTTGGATGAGGGCTTTGTGCCTTCCACACCCTTGGCCGGTTCTCTGACTGGCACAGTTACTGAGATGGATCACTGAGCCTGGGCCAGCAAAAGCCAGCTCTGCAAGCAAAGCTGACTGGCCCTTAGAATGTCTGATCCTGCTCATTAATCTCATTAGCTCCAACTTGCTGTGCTGATTGCACTGCTAATTGCATGACTTTTCTTAATTTGGTTTAACATTTACCGACAGTGTTATATGAATTCTTGAGTCTGTTTTTGTGAGAGGTAACACTTCAACCTGTGAAAATAATTTAGCACTTTACATTGTAGGAGTGTAACTATAATTTGGGTACATTAACTAATTGTGTGATTTTTTTTTCTTTTACAGTCTCCTTATCCCACATCACACAACTGGTCCTCAGCCACAACAAGCTAACAAGTGAGTTGACTTTCTCATTTGTTTCACAGTGTCTGCCTTGTCGGTAATGTGGTGATACTGCTGACTCTCTTGTTTCCTTTAAAGACACATGTTTATTTGGGGAATCCTAAAGTTTATTTTGGTGACACTAAGATACATGAGCATATTGTCTTCCCATATTTTGTACATTGCTCTATTTTGAGGACTCTTTCTTATTGAGTGTGTAAGCTGAAGAAAGAAAGTGACATTTTGTTTCTGTGGAATTAGTCCCATTTAGGGATGATAAATGCTGCAGTGACCTGAACTGCTGGGCCATTCATTAGTATTTTATGAAAAAAAAGTGTAAAAAAATAATTAGAATAAGAGTTTTTGCTTTCATCTATACTTCCTCTTCAAAGGTGAAAAATTTATCTGTTGATGTACTTTCCTTCCCTGCTTAATGAGGGTAGCGGGGGAGAAACCAAAGAGTTGTATAAATTATATATATATATACATATATATATGTATTTATTTATTTGAATCTGCATTTAAAAAAATTCTTGAATCTGGTTTCTATTGGACATTAGTAGAGTCATGGTATGGTTAACAAATAGTAGGTTTAATACCCGCTCTTATAAGAATATCTTGCATGAATGATATGGGCCATTTTATTCTTAGCTGTGGCTTTAAAGATTTTTTTAATGACAGGGCCCCACTCTCCTTTCTCATTCCTAATTGACTGTCACTTCTTTGTGTTTGCCATATTTCCTGCAGCCTTGAGTGATTTTCTAATCATGTGGCAGGAATTTGTTCCGGAGCTTTCTGAGTCCAATGAAATTGAGCAGAATGTCATCCTGAGGGATTTGTGCCGTGAATTTATGTGCATTGTGTACAGCTTGAAGCAATGTCACAGAGCTGTTGATTATTGAGAATTAGGAGTGGCAGGGCCCCTCATGTGCAGGAGACAGGCAGATTAGTTCATTTTTAGCAAAAAGTGCATATTTGTAAGGCAAAGGCAGAGAGCCACAATTGTCACATTTTAGTAGTAGGGACCACAGAAGGTGAAAGTGAGGGCGACAGTCACTTGTGGTCATTTTTGTAACAGGTGACATGCAGCTGTTTTTATTTTTTTTTTTTTTGTAGCAAATGGTCCTGCTATCCACTGAGACTCTAATCCTAGTCAGAGGGTTTTGCCGTTTGTTTAGAAGGGTGGACAGCATGATTCCTGATTTCCCCAAGATTTTGTGAGCAGAATTCCTGAAGCTCTATACTCAGTAGTTTATAAAAATATTTCTTAATTGCCAAGCTTATATTATGCATCATTATTAGAGTGAAACACTTTACATTTAAACAAGAAAGCAAAACTTGCTTTAATCGTATTATTTAATTAATTGATCTGTTCTTTAAAATATCTTTCAGATGGTTGTAACTTATTTGTTTTTATACTTCCACAGAGGTAGAAATCTCAGGTCCATGGATCAGTTTCTTTCTCCAGGCATATGATAAGAGATTAACTTAGAGACACACAAATATGGACTGAAATTGTGTTCGTAAAAAGGTTGACTGTGAATCGATCCAAACTTCATATTTCTTCCTTCCTTTTCTTTTTCTTCTTCTTCTTCTTTCCTCGTTTGAGACACACTTATCCAGTAAACTCTAATTAATCATCTTAGTAAATTCTATTTCATGCCATTGTGAGTAGTGTCAGTGACACCCGGTCTGTTCCACTAAGGTCAAATTAGCATCTTTTACTGTTTTTCTGGCATTTAAATGAATGACTTTACAATGGCTTTTCAAGTGTTTATAGTAAATATGTCCATTTGATGGCAATATAAATATGCATTATGTGTAAGTGACTGAGCACATCCTCCTGTCATGTTTTATTGTAATCAGTGTCTTTCACTTTCTGTGGTTTTTAATAGGGGCTGCCTCAGTACTGCTTTTATCTTGCAAAAGTGTTTGTGTTTTTCTCTTAGCATGCCAGTTCCACTGTTCTTTAAAATTCCCGCTATGGACTTATGGGATGAATGACTGGCTTACTCAAACTGGGGCCCTGATCTGGGACACCAATTGACTTCACGCATTTGAGTCAGTATCTGTGGGGACACTGTGATGTTGTGTTAACTTTCTTTCCATGCTGCTAGTTTTGATATTGATAGGTACACTCAACAGTACAAGTGAGGCCACGAGGAAGGTGAAAGTGGGCTGATGGTCCTTAAATTCCTCAAGATTTTGTGAGCATAAATCCTTGATGCTTTCTAAATTACAGTTCATAGAAATATTTCAAAATTGTCAAGGCAGTCACTGAGAGGTTCATCATTAGTACAGTGACATTACTGAAATTTAAACCTGGGGCACTGGGGCAATGTTGACGAGTTTTGGAAACTGGGAAGTCAGTGGCAAATGGCCCTGCCTGCAGCCACTTTCCTAGATGCATGCATGTCCAGGAGGTGGGAGGCAGAGTAGCTGGACCATTTCCTTCAGCCATGACTGGACAGGTACAATCTCGGAACCCAACGGAGAGTTTCCCTTCTGGCCCAATGGGAATGGTTTCAGAGTAAAGATGAGATTTACCACCAGACCAACCCTTCAGAAACTCCACTTTCCCTGTGATACCACACATATCCTGTAGAAGGCGCTGTTTGCCTTTCCAAACCAGTTCTGCTCTGGCCCCCATCCTACAGCCACCCTTTCCTCACTATGTGCTGCCACAGGAAGATTTCTCTCCCCCTCAGGTGCCTACCCCTGCTCTGTTCTAGGCTACCTTGTCCCTTACTCTCTATTCTGCAGTGGCCTTGCCCCCACCCTCCCCTCCAGGCTCCCCGACTACCCTGGCCAACTTGAAATCTTTCTTCCCCAAACTCCTACTGTTCATTGTTTCTTTTTTTTAAAAACATACTTTTTTTTTTTTTTATTGATTTTTTACAGAGAGAAAGGGAGAGGAATGGAGAGCTAGAAACATCGATGAGAGAGAAACATCGATCAGCTGCCTCCTGCACACCCCCCACCTGGGATGTGCCCGCAACCAAGGCACATGCCCCTGACCAGAATCGAACCTGGGACCCTCCAGTCCGCAGGCCGACACTCTATCCACTGAGCCAAACTGGTCAGGGCTGTTCATAGATTCTTTACACCAGTGTCGCACATCCTTGTCTGCATGTTTCATCTTTCTTCTCTCTCTCCAAACAGATCTTAGGCTTTACTGAAAGCAGGACTGTGTCCTAGTCTTCTTTCATGTCCTGTTCTTGCTGAACACACAGTGGCCTCCCAGTAATTACCTGTATAGACCAGCTGATGGGAAGAAGCAGTCCGTGACGGGGAGGAAAGCTGGCCTGAGGTGAATGGTCAGTGTAGGAACTGGACGTTTTTTTTAGGCTTTCCCCGTATAGGGGCTTGAATAGGTGTGGTCACCACAAACTTCTGTTTCTAACTCATGGGCCCATTTCAAACGTGCTGGACTGTGAGAGCTGTAAAGAAACTTCACCTTATGTCCTGGAAATTGGTGTCATATCATCTTTGTAGTTATTAGGGCCCTTTCAGACGTGAGGAATGGTGTGCGGGCTGGCGCTCCTCACAGACACCTGCGGATCCACAGGCAGGGCAGCTGGCACCAGGCTGAGCCGCTCATGGTTCTCCCCCCAGAGACCTCGTGGGCCTCCTTTTACAACCCTCGGTCTCACGTCTTCTAGGCCCATTATTCTGTCGCTTAAAGTTAGTCTTATATTCTGTACTTAAGGTCCCAAATTAGTTGCTAATTTCTTCATATAATTAACTATTTTAGATGTTTCTTGAGGTGAGGAGCCGTGTCGGATGCTATGTATCCTACCCCTGACAAAAGTGCCCAAAGCACGGTGAACATGAAATAGGTACTCAGTTAATGCCGGTGGAGCATTGGGTTGGTAGCTGATGAGTTGCGCCAAGTCCCAGCAGACCAAGATGGTACCTCCAAGGGCTGGCTTTGGGCTTCTAAAGACGGAAACATAGCAGTTATTCCAGTCTGTCTTCCTCAGTCTTGCCCTGCTCCTCCACCTGCTGCCTTTGTGATTACCATCTCTTGTAAGCCAGTGTTAGCTAAGTCTTTTAATCTACTCTTTAATCTTATCCTTGCTTCTTACAGTGTTTGGAAGTGTTAGTTTTGTAAGTGTTTTCCTACTCCTTTTCAGTCTTAGACAAGTTTTTTTGAAACAGCCATTTTAACACTTGTCCACTAGAGGTCACTGTTGAGATAGGTATTTTTCCCCCTTTCTGGTCTTGGGCCTAACTAAAGATTAAAAACCAAAATGGTATCAGATGGAATTTTTTCCAAGCTTTTCAGCTCTGTTCAACAGGGCATGTTGCTCTTTCATTTTACATGTATAGTTTACCATAATTAAAGTAGACTGTTCTATAAGGAGCTATGTTATTTTTCTGTTTTGCTCCTAAAATTGTACATTCATTTTCACACATCATTTTTTTAGTGTTATGATGGCTACTTTCTCAAGTTAGAAACTTTCCTTCCAATATCTTTCCATTGGAAGGATTTTATTGCCTTCTGCAGTATTTTGTATTGAGTATATATGATTTTCCTCCTGTGGAAGAAAGTTTAAAATAAGTATGTATGTATGTATGTATGTAATCAGATTGAATTTAAAAATAAGTTAGGAATGTGCCTTTTGTGCATATTTATACTGAATCTTCTACCAAAAACCACTCTCTCAGAAAAAACACTGTACATTATGAAATGAATTATATTCTGCATCAGTAATAAAGCAATCCCTGGGCATTAATTTTCTAACATGAAGCTTTACTTAATATTAAAGATAATTTTATTCTTACAGCGAAATCCATATGTAGATATTGCTAGAACCTTAAACATGACAACAATATTTTTTTCGTTTTGCGACCCATGTATATCGAGGATGAAGCACTCATCATTTTGTGCAAGAAATACAAAGGATATCTTTTTTTGCTCTGTGCAAACCCTTAGCAGTTCACTCTGTGTAAACCTTTTCCAAGTGCGGGTCTCTGAATATAATTGTTAGGTTTTATACTTTGAACTTTTAACTGCCATGTAAAACCTTTTCTTGAGGTATTAGCAGTTTTGCCTGCAGTTTCAGGCCTTAATGGGACCATATCTTGTCATTTAATGTATCGGAAATGGCTAGACAGGCAGTAAACTTAGGTTTTATGGCAAAACGTGTGTTTTTTAAAACAGATTATTTCCTATTACTTAGCTGATATATGAATTTGAAATTACAGTGAACAAGAAATGCTAGGGTTTTGTTTTAGTGATTTCAATAATTTATCAAAGATAATGTTCTAAGTACATAGAAGCTAATGTAATGTTTTGAAATTTTATGCAGATGCACATATTTATGGGATTTCCATAAGTGTTACTATAAATGAATTAAGCACCATGATCTACATAAAATAATTTATTCTCCCAATATGCAGATCCAATTATAATGAAGAAAATAAAGCAGTTTTTTAAAAGCATAATAAATTGAAATGCTTTCCTACAGACATAATTGATTGTTGAGATGAATGAGAAAACTTAACTATTCCAATTCATAGGATGACCTTCACCAGTCTTTCAACACCTTCCTGTTCCAAAGTCTCTAGTTATTTCCTCTCTCACAGATTATTTGTCATGCCCTTATGCAAAAGTTCTTGTGCATGGCTTGTATGAAATTAAACTGAGGAGGAATATGCAAAATAAATCATTTCTCTGTCATGAATTTATCTTGGGACAATGTCAAAACAACTTGTTGTTTGCATTTTAACAAAGTATAAATGTATTTATAATACAGAGGCTTTGATCAATAGCTTATTTTTTTAATTAGTGTGCATTTATCAGTTTGTTACCATGCCATTATTTGAAAGACTGGATTTGAAAAAAATACATACCTAGCATTTTTGAGTCAGACAGCTTTGACTTACCCGTATTTGCCGGCATATAAGACGACTGGGCGTATAAGACGACCCCCTAACATTTCCACTCAAAATACAGAGTTTGTTATATCCTCGCCGTATAAGACTACCCCCTCTTCCACACACCTTCCACACACCAAATAAAAGGTAAAACAATATCAGATTTGATTTTAACATTTTAATTTATATTCAAATGCTTATGACATGCAGGAAAACTGTCACAAGGCTGTATGTAATCAAACATATACATAAAACAGTGCAAGTTTATTACCGGTAAACATACCGGTAATTCACTAAAGAAAACACACTCTATAGACTGGTACCGTAGATGCTTCTCAGGAACACAGGCAAGCAGCCCACAACCTAGAGGGACTGTCAATGATAGAAGTAAGATAACAAATAGAGGGAGAGAGCAAGTGCCGGGCAAGTCCCTAGCAA
>NW_006292588.1:791407-792789 GCF_000327345.1 Myotis davidii | reverse complement strand
GCCTTCTTTAAAATTCAATGCATATGTAAAGAAATATACGGTAACCCGAATTTACCACACTCGCAAAATCACACACAGCCAACCATACACCCAGTATGGTATCGCGATTCGCGATTTTGCGCTATCATACTGGGTGTATGGTCGGCTGTGTGCGATTTTGCGAGTGTGGTAAAATCGCATAACAGCAAAATCGCATAACAGCCGAGCATACACCCAGCAGCGCTGCTGATGCCTGAACGGTATGTGGAATGAAGTGGGCGGGCATCGGGAGGCCACTATGGCACGGGGCAAGCACTATGGGCAGTCTATCTGAAGTGTACCTGGCGTATAAGACGACCCCCCACTTGGAGGCATATTTTTCAGGGCCAAAAAATCGTCTTATACGCCGGCAAATACGGTACACGCGATTGGATGGTACTTGTGGTTAGGTTATCATAAAATGCTGCCTATAGTTGGCAGTTTGGTGTCATTTTTGGTGTAGTAAGAAAGCATGCAAAGTCATCCTGTAAAAGAATCTGTTGGCCTGGCCAGCACAATCCAAGTCAGTGGGTGACATTGGAGAAATAGGCTCTCAATGGTATAGTGTCCTCACCTCAGAGGCTGCTGTCTTTCTTGCCAGCCCCACCAGCCACAGTGGACCTCTTCGGGAATCCCTTTCCTTGGAGTCCTCCTCTGTGCTAAGAGGAAGCTAGCTAAGTGTGGAATGTTAATCCTTCCACAGTGTATTTCTAAGTGGAAGACTTCCATCGTGTTAATTCCAGAATGCTGGTCGGCTGTGGAGTAAATAACGTGGGGGCAGGTTGAACCTGTCCCTTTCCAAATCATAACTAGGTCCTTTGGGGGAGCTGATGCTGAAGAGAGTTTCTCTTACTGTTTACAATAGCACCCTCAAACAGAATTGACTTAATAGCAAAAATGTATGTTCAATCATCTCTTGGTCCTAGGTAGTGTGTGTGTGTGTGTGTGTGTGTGTGTGTGTGTACACAGGTGTGTAGTGTTGAGGAGGCTGGGAGAGGATATCTAAGAGGTGCCCTACTTGCCTATATACAACATTCTTTTAGAACAGCTCTTCTTAACATTTCATAACTCACTGACCTTTATAAAGAACTAGAAGCCCAGTGCACAAAATTTGTGCATGGGTGCGGTCCCTGGGCCTGGCCAGTGATTGAAGCGCGAGTGTCTGGTGTGGAAGGGTAGGTCCCAGCTGACCTTTGGGCCCTGGGCAGTACCCGGGCCTCTGGGCTCCCACCCCCCTGCCCTCCCTCCGCCTGAGTCATTGGGCCCCCACCCAGCTCCCTCAGCTCCTGGGAGCCAGGTGGCAACCCCACCCCCACTGCCTCTTGTCCCCTTCGGCAAGGCGATGGGCGGGGTGATCGGGCCCC
>NW_006292588.1:788820-790329 GCF_000327345.1 Myotis davidii | reverse complement strand
TCCCCACTGGGGTGCCTGGCCAGTCTGGGTGAGGGGCTGAGGGCTGTTTTCAGGCTGGGGGTTCCTGAAGCTCACACCGCTCCTTTTTTTCTTTTTTATTTTGGGCCAGCTTTAGCTCTGAGGCTTGGCTCCAGCTCTTAGGCCTCTGCTGCTGAAAGTAGGTTTCTCCTCTTTGCTTACAATGTTGTGATCCTGCTGGCTGAGGCCCGGTGGACAAAAGCAGGTTTCTGGGGTTTTGTTTAGCTTCTGTATTTGTTACATAGTTGCTTAGAGTTGCAGCTCAGAGGCCTAGCGGCAGGCATAAATTCAAAGTAAACATCATTACATAAAAGGGTACGGTCTTTTTCTTTTTTTTAGTTTTATTCATTTCAAACAGGCTGGATCCGGCCCGCGGGCCGTAGTTTGCCCACGGCATATCTCCCTGATTAGCCAATGGGAAGGGTAGCAGTCGTACGCCAATTACCATGTTTCTCTTTTATTAGATAGGATAGGGTGAAAGCTGTGTTCATGATTCCTAGAAGTGTGCACATAATGGTTATAATTTCAACCAGTTTGTGGATCCCGTTAAAATTATCCATGCATTCTTTAGGGGTACATTTAGCTCTGATTTAGAAACACTAGAATAGGGGAAAGATAACATTAGTGTACAGGGTGGGGCAAAAGTAGGTTTATAATTGTGAGTACCTATTATCTTTTCTTTGTCTTATCTTTAAATTATTGTAGTATTTTCCAAATGAACAAATATAAACCTACTTTTGCCCCACTCTGTATTTGTAGTTTGGATATACTGATGCTATTTCTTAAAGGAGTGTCTCCTGGAAATTTGTACATCTTTAAAATGATGATATTTAATGTCATGTGAAGTTCATTGTTGATAGTTTTTTAAAAATGTTCATAAGCACCACTTGTCTGCTTCAATTAAAATTTTTAAATTTAAAGAAGAGTTTAAATAAGAATTGGTAACCTTGAGTGGAATAGTGGAATGTGTGTGTGTGTGTGTGTGTGTGTGTATACACACACACTCTAATAAAACCTTGAGAATCTCTTTCCCAGTTCTTTTTTTTTTCTCTTTGTTACTTAACTTAATATGACAGAACACCACTCTTATATGGTTGTGTGTGTGTTAAACTCATGGACTGTTTTTTCAGCTATTTTCAGTGAATCCTCTTTTGTCTAGTTTTTTTCTGTTTCTTTGCCCTTTTATGTTGCCTATATATTCTCTGGTCTAATCACCTGATTCTTCTCTGATCAGAATTGCCTGCCCCTCTCTCCAAATCTTGCTCTTCCTTCAAGAAATTGAGAAGCATCCTCACCTTTCTCCATGAAGCCCGGGAGCCAGCACTGGAGAGTGTAGTTAAGGCACCCCACAGCGTACAGACTCCGAAGGACCACTCTCCAAGCATATCATGACTTCAGGGTGAAAAGATGGGGAGAAAAGAATTAGTGTTTATTGACACCCTCCTCTGTATCCATGGGAGCAAAAGACTTAAAGTGGCTCTATAAGGAGAG
>NW_006292588.1:785525-788019 GCF_000327345.1 Myotis davidii | reverse complement strand
CGGCGGTGAAGGGAGGGGGGCGGCTTTGTATGGCTCAGCCTGCCATTCCCCTGCCGCCTCTGTCAATGCTGTGTGTGTGCATTTGAACGCCCACTGAGGCAAATCTAGGAGCTCATGGGTGAAGCATTGGCCCTGGGTCTTCACTTGTTCAACTAGAAGAGCAGGGAGAATTCCTGAGGTTTGAGGAGTTAACAAAGCTACTGTGTGGATTTTTCCAGCAGTGGGCATCTCCCTCCACCCCCAGCCTTCCTTCCTTCATGTAATTACTTCCTTCCGCAGCATCCAACATAAGGCAAGGAAGGAAGCTCAGCAACTCAGTGTGGCCTCTTGCTGAAATAACTCTTAGCTGTGAAAGAAGGCAGATACTACTGGCAGAGCGTGTGGGTGTGTGTGAGAATTTGACTTGTTTACTGTCTCCCTCTTAATGGTAATAATAATCAAGGATTGAGAATGTGTATGTATAAAATAATATATTGGGATTACATTTATTTATTTATTTATTTGAGAGCCTACAGAGCCATTTTTTATGACTGAGCTTGCACCCCTATTGATGGAGTGGAAGTTTTCCATGTTCTCCTTTTACTTCTCACTCTTTCTCATGTTCTAGAACTTCTTAGGTATTTTTCCTAGAGGAGCTCCTGTCCATTTCTTGCCCTTCACCAGATGTCACTTCCTTCCAGGTTATCGAATGTCATTTCCTCTTCGTAGTGCTGCTTCTTCAAACCTGCTCCCATATTATTGAGTTCTGTATTGCTGCATGGCCTTGCTGGCAGTGTAATTTCAATTAAATTTATCTTTATTGTTGAAAGTATTACAAATGTCCCCCTTTTCCCCCCATGGACCCCCTCCAGCCCACTCCTAGCCCCTCCCTAGGCCTTCACGGCACTATGGTCTGTGTCCATGGATTATGCATGTAAGTTCTTTGGTTAATCTCTTCCCCCACCCTTCCCCCTGAGATTCCTCAGCTTTTTAGATTTGTTTGGCTCTGTGTGTATACTTTTTATAGCCCAGGGACATATATTTTTGCATGTTTGACTTTATGCTGTAAAAATCTGCCTACTGCTTACTTGTAACTTTTCCACCTAATTTTTGTGTAATTGATTATTCTCATTGTTGCTGAAAGAGTAGGATCATTTTTTTTTCTTGTAGTGAATTAAGTCATGGATATTTTTGGTTAAAATTACTTAAGCTGTAGAATCTTAGGAGGTTCACGATGGAATACAGTAAGTATGTACTTGTAGGTGTGAGTACTTGATAAATACTGCTGAATAAACGATAGTAGCATTACTATTGTTATTTATAAAGCTGATAAATATTTGGGGGGGGTGCTGGCTCTTACAGGGTGGATATTTAGATATTTTGCAACTTCGCTTTTACCTTGAGGACCATGCAGATCATTTTAAATGAGATTTTGCTTTACTGTTTCATAAACTTTATATTTTTAAATAACCCATAACTACTGTAATTCACTGTTTTAATACCTGCTTTGGGGGAAATCCCATAAAATCTGCAAAGTTATCATATACTTTTGAACTTCAAATTCTTATGCTAACATATCGCTAGTTCACTATTTACCTTGTGTATTTTTGGCCAGAAAACAAAAGCCATTAGTCACTATAAGTACAAATGAATTTATTTGCATAAAATTCTGAAGAGCATAATTATTTATATGTGAGCATGAAGAGGTTCTTTTGCATGTTATCACTGAAATGGCATTCAAGACTCTGATCCTAATTGGCGGAAAGGATTGGCATCTGTATAATTAGTCTAGACATTAGCCCTGTGGTGTGAATAGACTATGTCTGCTAGCTATTGTGGCTGAGGAGCCAAAGGACTGTCCTTTCACTCTGACAACAATGTCTCAAGCCATGTTTTATGTAGTCCTGCTTATTTTGCTGCTTCCTATCTTGCCTCATTCAGGGCAAAGGTGGGTGGTTGCTATCCAGTATCCCATTCATCAGATATTGAGGCAAAGCAGTCTTTGCTTTCACCATTTTCTCTTAGATGGTCTTCCTCCCCACTGTATGTATGATGAATAATCTCACTCATTTTCATGTATTCTCATGATTTTTGTAATTTTTCTAATCACTTTGTTGTTAGCAGTGTAACTTAGGAATCTAAACACCCTGTCTCATTTTAATATCCTTTAAAGGCCCTCTCTGTTACTTTATTTTTCTCTGTTAAATTTAAAGCTTTATAAGTTAAAAAATATTTTTTAAGTCAACAGAAGCATGTGAAAATCTGACCAGGCATATTTATTTGTGAAAACAGACAAAAATACTTTTTTAAATGTAATTTATTGGGGTGACATCTACACTAATAAAAGAGAAAAATGGTAATTGGTGTACGACGCTACTCTTTTCATTGGCTAATCAGGGCGATATGCAAATTAACTGCCAACTAAGATGGCAGTTAACTGCCAACAAAAATGGTGGTTAATCTGCATATGTAGGCACAATGCAGGGAGGTGAAAGGGAAAGCAGGAAGAAGCCCC
>NW_006292588.1:784636-784855 GCF_000327345.1 Myotis davidii | reverse complement strand
TGGGTCAGAGGCCTCAGGCTTGGGGTGGAGCAAGCGATCAGAGGGAGATGGGGGTCCCCTGCCCAGGCATGATTTCTAGGCCAGAGGCCTCAGACCTGGGCGGGGGTCAGAGCCAGTGATCATCGGGGGGAGATGGGGGTCCCCTGTCCAAGCCTGACACCGCTGGCGGAGGCGTCAGGCTTGGCAAGGGGCCAATCAGGCGATCGGTGGGTGATGGGT
>NW_006292588.1:767800-784473 GCF_000327345.1 Myotis davidii | reverse complement strand
ATCGGAGGGGTCTGGGGGTCCCCTGCCCAGGCTTGACACCTCTGGCAGAGGCGTCAGGCCTGGGCAAGGGGCCGATCCTGCAATTGGAGGGTGATGGGGGTCAACACCTGAGGGCTCCCAGTATGTGAGAGGGGGCAGGCTGGGCTGAGGGACACTCCCCCGCACACACACACACCCAGTGCACGAATTTCGTGAACCGGGCCCCTAGTTGGTTAATAAAATTATATAGGTTTCAGGTATACAATTCTATAATACATCGTCTTTATAGTGTATTGTATGTTCACCACCCCACGTCAGTTCTCCTTCCATCACCATTTTCCCCCCTTTACCCCGTTTTACCTTCCACCACCACCCCCTTTCCCTCTGGTAATCACCGTACTATTGTCTGTGTCTATGAGTTTTATTTTATTTATTTAATTCCTTTAGTCTTCTGACCAAGCCTCCAACACTTTCCTCTGACAGCTGTCAGGCTGTTCTCTGTATCCATGAGTCTGTCTCCACTTCATGTTTTTTGTTGTGTTTATTTTTTTTAAATAATTGAAGTCTGTGTTATAAATTTAAGGAAAACTTGATATTTAAACTTTATTAGGTTTGTGATGTCAAGCTAGAAACAATTAATTTTAATAAAACTTAATTTTAATTTAACTGAATCAATTAAAATAATTTTAATAGGATATTTATTGATTTCAGAGAGGAAGGGAGAAGGAAAGAGAGAGAGAACATCTATGATGAGAGAGAATCATTGATTGGCTGACTCCTGCACATTCCCTACTTGGGATCAAGCCCGCCACCCCGGCATGTGCCCTTGACCAGAATCAAACCCGGGACCCTTCAGTCCGCAGGCTGACGCTCTATCCACTGAGCCAAACCAGTAAGAGGCAATAATTGAAGTGTTTTAAAAACATTTTTATGTGCAAAGAGCTAGCATTCTGCAGTAAGGTACATGTCTTGAATGACGCATTCACAGAAGTCATGTCAGATTTGGGACAGCTGTGCTAGTCACTGCATTTTGCTTTACCTTATCCCAGATATGGTATCTTCAGGCCTTGTTTGGCCCTTGGGTCTGTAACACTGGTGTCCCTGGAAATGGGCATATGTTCGCAGTGTTTCACCATCACAGCCCAGGGAACAAGTCCACCGCCGGTTGTGCGCTCCTCTCAGCCTTTGCTTCCCATTAAGTGTTCCTCTTCTTCACAGGGTGCTTCCCAGACCATCCCTGGTTTCCCGTGAAGGGGGCAATGGCTGAACCATGAATTCCGGTTTTCAAAGAGGCATGTGGGTAGCATTCCTGGTTTTCATGTCCCAGCCTAGCACCTCTCCTTTGCAGGGATCACCAGAGCTACAAACAGTCTGAGTGCTTCTGCAGAAATAGTCGGGCAGAGAGTACTTCTAACTGCTCAGAAGGCTGCTGAAGGTGGTGGATGGAGTTCACCTCCAGGTTTCGTGCCCGTGCTTATGACGAAAACTTACATGTGTTCTGGGCAGCTTCTGGCTTCCCGGGAGCCGTGGGTGGTAACATGGTGCCTGGTCTGTTACCACCCTTTTGTAGCTGAGAGGGACCTGACTGCTGGTGCCGACCATACGGCTCTCAAGACCCATGGTGCCCCACCGGCCCTTCTGTGGGCTGCACGCTGGCGAGCTCCTGTCCTTATGTTTTGCGTGGTGCCTGCTGCTGCCAGAGCCTGTCACTCTTCACAGTGTTGTTTCTTTGCCTCAGGGGCCACAAGATGCTTTTGCTCCAAAAACCCCCGCCTCCGATCGGCTGCACCCAGCTGGCCTGTCTGCTGTCACTGCCTCCTAGGATTCTACAGTTAGGGCTCATGTTGCTGCAGAGCGACTTAATGCCGTGGACTAGGGAATTCAGTTTTGTTTTCACCATGCTCCTCCATAGTGATTCACCTTAGAGATCTGTGTGGGGAAGTGAAGTCCATTGGGAATGGTTAGATGGCAGCCTCTAGGTCGGATGCATTGGCCACCTAGACTGTCCTTTTTGTGTTTTACTGTCATCCTGCGGGTTCAGTAGCACTGAAGTGACAGAGGAGTCTTAACTTGGATAAGATTGATTGCTATAATCTCATTCAGCATTATTGTGCAGGGTAAGGGACATGTCTATTAGGTTAATGATTTTGATGTCACAATGAGTTAAAAGTTTTCTGAACCAAAATATTGTCACCAGGCCAGCAGCATCAGCATGTCCTGGAGACTTGTTGGAAATGCAGATTCTTGGGCCCCATCCCAAACCTACTCAATCAGATACTGTGCAGTACTCCCTACCCCAGTCTGTGTTTGAACAAGCCCTCTGGTAACTATGATGTACTTGAGGTTTGTACACTGCTTTAGAGCAGCACTCTAGAAATTTCTGTAGCGATGGCAGTGTTTTGTTTTGTTTTGTTTTTTTTACGTTAAGATGAATTTTTTTTAATTGTTTAAGTTATTACATATGTCTCCTTTTTCCCTGATAGACATCCTTCCCGGCCACACCCGCCCCCCAGACAAGTCCCCACTGCCCCAGTGTCTGTGTCCATTGGTTATGCTAATATGCATGCATACAAGTCCTTGGTTGATCTCTTACCCCCTATTCCCTGCACCCCACCTTCTCTCTCTGATTGGACAGACTTTTCAGTGTTTCTTTGTCTCTGGATCTATTTTTGTTCATCAGTATATGTTGTTCATTATAGTCCACATATGAGTGAGATCATGTGATATTTATCTTTCTCCAACTGACTTATCTTGCTTAGCATAATGCTCTCCAGGTCTGCCCATGCTGTTGCAAATGGTAAAAGTTCCTTCTTTTTTTAATAGCAGCTTAGTATTCCATCATGTAGATGTACCACAGTTTTCTAATCTACTCATCTGCTGATGGACACTTAGGCTGTTTCCAAATCTTAGCTATTATAAGTTGTGCTGCTATGATCCCTCCAACTTTGTTCTTCTTTGTCAGGATTGCTATAGCTATTTAGGGTCTTTTTTTATTCCATATGAATTTTTGGAAAGTTTGTTCTAGGTCTGTGAAATATGCTGTTGGTATTTTAATGGGGATTACATTGAATCTATAAATTGCTTTGGGTAGTAATGATATTTTAATGATGTTGATTCTACCAATCCATCAACGTGGTATGTCCTTCCTTTGTTTATGTCTTCCTCTATCTCTTTTTTCAATGTCCTGTAGTTTTCTGAGTACAGGTTCTTTACCTTCTTAGTTTAGTTTATTCCTAGGTATCTGCGATGGCAGTGTTTCGTATCTGTGCTGCCTTGGACAGTCGCCACTAGCCAAATGTGGCTACCAACTCTTGAAATGTGGCTAGTGTGACCAAGGAGTTATATTATTAATTTTACTTAATGTCAACTAATCTAGATTTAAATTCATTTATTTTTTTCTATTTCTTTTTAAATACCTTTATCCAGTTCCTTCATCTCCCCAAGCCCTGCTTCTGGTAACTACAAATCTGATTTCTTTTTCTATGAATTGTTTTTGTTGTTTTAAATTTCACATATAAGTGACATTATACAGTATTTGTCTTTCTCTGTCTGACTTATTTCACTTAGCATAATGCCTTCAAGGTTCATCCATGTCACAAATGGCAGGATTTTCTTTTTTCCTTCTTTTTTTTTGCTAAACAATATTCCAATACATACATATATATATATACATACATTCATTCAGTTATCTGTCGATGGACATTTAGATTGTTTGGCTAAATACCCAGGAGTAAATTTTGCTGGATCATATGGTAGTTCTATTTTTAACTTTTTAAGGAACCTCCATCTGTTTTCTGTAGTGACTAGACCAATGTGCATTCCCAATCTAGGTTTAAATTCAACTAGTGGCTGCATATTGGACAGCGCACCCCAGAGCATACCCTGCTATT
Organism: Myotis davidii; assembly: GCF_000327345.1. Lineage (NCBI taxonomy): Eukaryota > Metazoa > Chordata > Mammalia > Chiroptera > Vespertilionidae > Myotis > Myotis davidii. Next base: position 780,604 of record NW_006292588.1, on the reverse strand, counting down.
TATTATTGTGTGGATAAACTTCTAAAATGCTTTACAAGTAAGTTATTGGTTGTGGAATTATTAAATTTATATTTCAGAATAAAATGCTCCTAGAGTGATCTGTGGTTGTTACTACTAGTACAATAGTTTATTAGTTTCTTCGGTTGGAGGAGGTGGTTCGCTGTTGCCGGCTGCTGGGGCAGCGTGTTCTTGTGTGTAACACTGACTTTGGCCTGCTCTTCGGCTGCGCAAGGCCTGGGAGCAGTGCCTGCTGTAAATGTAACTGATGAGGACAGATCTGTGTGCTTCTAGAAGTCATGCTCTTACTCAGGAATAGAGCTGGGTCAGAGGTTTCTTACAGGTGGAGCTCAGGTCTATCCTCTGTGTCCAGCGAGTGTTTTCTGCCTGAGGGAGCTTTTTAAGGAGACTTTAATGTAGAAGATTAGGTGAGTCCCCTTTGTGCCCCCCACTTCTGAGTCCTGCTAGGCACTTTGGGCTTCTTGTGGAACCATCCAAAAACGGTTGGGGGGCTGACTGCTGAGTCTGGACCTGCACGAGATTCTTGGGGAGACGGGACTCTAGCATGAGTAGCCTTCAGATTCTTAGATTGCCCGAAGATGCTTTGAGACCCGTCTTGGGGCATAGTTTTGGGGGTGACATCATCACATCTTTGTCACCTTTTTAAAACACAGTGGAGGCTCTGGACTTAGAATGTGCCCAGTGCTCCTGTGACCTGAGCAGAAGGTGGCATTTAGAAGCTAGAGGACACATGAGAGTACTCAGGGACTTTTCTCCCAAATCTAGCAACCGAAATCAAAGCAGCCATCATTGCTAGGCAGAAAATGATACTAAAAAAATAAATTCTTTGTCATAAGCAAAGTTCTACATGACTGAGCTTCCTGATTGAGGGCCCGGTTTGTTGCATTATATAAATCCATATCCTTGATTTTCATAGTCCAACTCTTCTTAGAATGTCAAAGCCAGGAGGTAGAGAATTTACAAATGGTCACAATCTGGTCTTCTCACTTCAGCCTGATGGAAGCAGAGGCCCAGAGAGGTTGAGTTGAGTGAGGACACACTGAGATTTTAGGGCTGATCAGGGGAGGCCAAAGCCAGCCTAGGTGGCCAGGAGGGCCTCCTGTGTTCCTATGCTATGCTGCCTCTCATCGGTGTGCTAAGTTCGGGGCCGTCTACAAGCCGCACGTGTACTGCTGGGATCACAGTCAGAATCTGGACAGATTGATGAGAAAGGAACATTACAAACCCATAATAAGAAATACACAGGTGCTCATTGTTTAGTTAATAGTTTAAAATACTACCCTTGCTAATGTGTCACATAGGTATCTTGAAAAATTCCACCAGAATATTCTGACCAGTGACATATTGCTGCCATCTTTTCATGATAGCGTTTCATAAATTGTTGCTGCCATGTATGTGTATGGTTTAGCTATTGCACAAGTTATTATCTTAGTTGGTTATTTTTTATGGGCAGGTTTGTTGTAGTTTGTTTTCTAAGCTCTAGGCCTGTTTCCATTTATCGACTACTCCTTTTGTAGATTACTTTTTTAAATAGTATGCCTCTCTTACTTTTTTCTTGAAGTATTGAAATGCTAGGTGCTACAGGTATGGTGCTGTGCACATAATAAGCATTCCCTAATTATTGGTTGAAAGAGCGAATGTTATCCCATCCACACAGGTCTGAATGTTAATTTCTTTTGCTTTTTACTTTGGCCATGGGAAAAACTCTATGGTTTAGGGAGAATATTAGCTGTGTAATTTTTTCCCCTGTCTAGCTTGAATGGAGTCTTAAACACACAATTCACATGCACACCAAAAGGCTGGAAGAGGTTTAGTAAATTGAATGTGGGGTTATTGTTTATGTCCACAAAACAGGGCCCTAAATCACATTTCGCATAATTTGTGGTTTTAAATTGGACTGATTTAGCAAGGAGAGTGAAATAATCTCTCATCCTGTCAAAAAGGCGATACCTTCAGACCAACATTTAATTGCATTGGCAAAGTAACTTTGGGAAGGCAGCAGTAATTCTGGCTGCATTATTCTTGGTTTGTGGCTAAATTGGGATCATCATTTTCTCCTGGTTGCACTAAGTTTCTTTAATGCTCTTCAAACTAATCAGATGAAGGCAGGAGAGAAACTTTGTGGTAGCTGGAGGGGGAACAGGAGAACGGGCGGGCCTCTGAGCAATGTTGTCATCTGTGGAGCTCACACACTTCATGGTCCAGGTTCAGAAAAGGTAAGCTGACACCTGGCGACTCAGCAGGCACAGCCTGATTTTCTTCATGATCATTTACATAAAGTGAATACCATTCATTTGCATAAAAGTGTGTTTTTGACTACACATCTAAAAATGTGCTTTTGTAGTCAAATTGTATAGGCAGGGCTCACATGCATTCATATTGGTGTCCAAGAGCGTGGTTTCCCAGCTGCCTATTATCCCCTTAAAATCTGTCCTCTTGTCTCCATCCCTACCACCAGCCACTTCGGAAACAAATCTATATGCCTTGCTCATTTTCCATCTGGATTACTGCTTCCTCGTCCCTCAGTCTAGAATGATTTGTATTCTTCACAGTCCCCTCCTCCAAGGAAAGCATTTCCCTTATCTCTTACCAAGCCTCCTCCCTTTAAAAGGAATCCTGTCATCGATATCTTAGACATTTTATAAAGTTGAAATGATGACCCCAGACTAGATTGAACAGTGTGCCCGTCCTCTGTACTTATTCCCCCGGAGTTACACATTGGAGTTCTTGGAATGGCATTCTCTGTAAGTATTTCAGATGTCTGTCTGGGATTTCACACACACCTTTGCAGTGGTACTAAGCAAAGGTGCTCCTCGGTGTTCGCAGCAGTCTGGAGCATTCGCTGGAGGGAACTGGTGGGATGGAAAGTACATGTACTGACATGAGACAGAATTCTTGTGTTGTGCCCAAGGCCCATGTCAATGGCTTCAGTTACCTGCATAGTCTAGGGATTGATGTTTGTATGAATCATGGACAATAAGTTCATGGCCAATAAAATATTTATAGAAAACTTGAATCAGCAAATGGATACAAGAAGTACAGTCTATGGGAAGTATTTCTGCTACCAATCGAGAGTTAGTACTTTTGAGATAAAGAAGCCTTTGCTTTTATTTTTATTTTTTTCATATATATTTTATTGATTTTTTGCAGAGAGGAAGAGAGAGGGATAGAGAGTTAGAAACATCGATGAGAGAAAAAACATCGATCAGCTGCCTCCTGCACACTCCCCACTGGGGATGTGCCTGCAACGAAGGTACATGCCCTTGGCCGGAATCAAACCTGGGACCCTTCAGTCTGCAGGCCGACACTCTATCCACTGAGCCAAACTGGTCGGGGTGAAGCCTTTGCTTTTAAATTTGTATTTGCAGGTATACTGTAGGGAAGGAAGAATCTGTCAGGCCCCATTTGTTATATGTTAACCTTTGACCTGCCTATTAGTATTCCTATCATGCTACTGAGTTGGTTTTTCCTATTTCTGTATAACAACAGTGCATTGATCTGTTGCTAAGCTGATATAACGTGTGTGTGTATGAGTGTGTGTGTGTGTGTGTGTGTGTGTGTGTGTGTACTGATCAAGGTGCAAAGGTCAGGGCCAAAATAAAAGACTGGGTAAGTTGAATATTTTATCATTTAAGGTTGAACTTAAATTGTGATTTAGTGCAATATGAAGAGAACAGCTCTTCAGATACCAGAGTATTGACACAGCTTGATGAACGTATCATTAAGAATGGGACTTGGAGTTCGCTTGCTGCAAGGAGACCAGAAGGAAGGAAAAGTGCACTTATCAGACATTGTATGACGATTATAAAGCTTATATGCTTTGTAATATGCACTTATAGGCTGTTTGTGGCACAGACATTCTCTTTGCCCTTTGAAGAAACATTTCCCTTTCTAATCAGTGGTGAGTTACAATCTAGGAAAAACGTACAAAATGTAAGTATACGTGAATTAGATGATTATATTGGATGGTTCTCTTTCATGTGAAGAAAAATACAGTGTGTTGCTGGCTTTCCCTGTGAGGAGTGAGGTTCCTGAGTTCATAATCAGCGTTTTTGTCTTTGTAGCTGTGCCGGCAAACATAGCAGAGCTGAAGAATTTGGAAGTGCTCAACTTCTTTAATAACCAGATTGAGGAGCTGCCCACGCAGATCAGCAGCCTTCAGAAGCTGAAGCACCTGAACCTCGGGTGAGAGTTGAAGGGAAGCGAGGAGGAGGTGGGGGGACTGTGGTGTGGGCAGGGGTTCTGCGAGGGAGGCGCTGATTCCTCATTTCCTTTTATGTTGTAGGTTTTTTGAAAGTTTTATTGTTTTAATACAACCTTACAGTGGCCTACATTAGCGCAGATCTCTTTGAGAACTAATTGAGAAGCTAATTGTTGGTGCAATAAGAGTTGTGTGGGGTTTTTTTACTGTATTTTGTTTCCAATAAAATTTTATTTCCGTGATACTGATCCTGAAGGGACTTACTTGCTTAGCTGTAACTGTTGGGGCCAGTTGTAATGTGGTGGACTCTGCTCTCTGTGTCAAGCAGAGGTAGTTCACCAAGCACCTTCCTTCTCTGAGGAGAGGGTACATTTCTTAACATGGCTTTATTGATTCTTGCAATTCTTTTATGTAGTCAAGAGGTTCTAATCTTGTCTGTCTTTATACAAAGATGAAGGAGGAAGTTTGGTTCAGTGGAGGTTGCAGAAGCCGGTGTCAGTGGTCTGGATATCTCTGTATATTACTTGATAGTTTTCAAAGTCCTCATGCCAGCATTTGGCCCTCTCAGCCATTACAAGGGAGGGCAGGCAGGCGCTCCTGCTTTCATGTCCAGGAGAGGAAGCCACGCCCTTTCCAAGAGGTGAAGTGACTTGCTCCCAGTGGCCCCTATGGTGAGGCGCCATGCCAGGCAGAGGACCCTGTCCATCAGACATCATAGGTACCACCCAGAACGTGGGCTTCTGAATGCCAGCTTCATTGTTATAGCTCTCAGATGAAAGTGCCCACTCATGCTTTATTCACTGTGCAAAGTAATATATTTATGAAATCATAGCCATTAAATGCTCTAGTAAGGTAGTGATTTACATGGAGTGGTAATAGAAGCTGGCCAGGTATTTATCAATTTAATAAGGAGCAATCATGGAGAAAAATCTCATTCATGGAATGAGTTTTAGTTTAGTTCATTCTTTCCACGGGGAGTTTTTGGTGAGACACAATTTTGATGTTCATTCTGGTTGAGAGATGAACGTTTTTAAGATCCATGAGCAATTTTTTCCCTAATGTTAAAGGGGAAGTAGTGTTTAAAGGAGGGGAAAGAACACTTTATGTCGGATGGGATTTCCCCCTCTAAAAATGGAGACTATATACCCAAAGAAAGGATCTTCTCTTTAGATCTTTGTTTTGAAAATTGTCATACTATTTAATTTGCATCCGTAAAGAATCTAAAGCTAGATACATATACTAGATATATAAACTAGATATATTCTTACTATTAATTTGTTCATGTATTAAATTAGGTTTTATTTACATATCAGGTGCTAGGAACACTACTTGGCACATAGTAAGCGGTACCTAAGTGTTAACTATTATCATCACCATTTTTTTTAATTAATTCATTTATTTTGTGACCATGTAAGTGCCTATTCTGCATCAAGAACTTTGCTAGTGTTGGGGGCCAATGGTGAAAATCACAGTCCCTGGCGGTAAGAATGGGGACAAAGCTGGCTGTTAGCGAACAGTGACAGTGTACAGCTGGGTCACTGATGTGTGGCAGGTTCTAGAAGTGCAGTGGGAGAGGGAGCAGGGGCACAGTAGTCTACAGGGAAGATTCTCAGGGGAAGAGATCCTGCAAGGGTAGTATTTGTGCCCAGACTGGATGCATCAGAAGAAATTTCTCAGACTCCAAGCAGTGGGAAGACATCTCTGATTGTGAGAATGACATGTTTGAAAGCTCAGAGCCCTGCATGTTCCGGGCATTACAAGTGGTTTGGTGTTGTTGAGTATGAAATGTGAGGGATGTTGCGGTATGGTAAGAGGGGAGAAGAGGAGCATGAATCTCTGTTCTTCATTTAATGAGTATTTCTTGAGCTTCCAACTATGTATCAGGCTGTGTTGTAGGTAGTGGCCATCCAGCCCATATGAGGCATACATCACAGTTGGGGAAGTAGACTGTAAACAAATAAATCATCAGCAAGGAGTCAATGTGCTAATGAAGGGCCTGAGTGTCAAATAAAGGAGCTCCAATTTTATCACGCTGACCATTGAAGAGTTTGCACAGTGGAGTGGCGGGAAAATATGGGTTCAGATTTTTGTATGAAGGATGTGTGAAGAGAGGCTGCAGGGAGGTATGGCTGGAGGTCAGGAGCCTTGTCAGAATGCTAAATTAACGTTCCTGGTGAACTTGGGCAGTGAGAACGGAGGCAGGGGAGGGATGGTATGTGAAAAATACAGAGGAGGTAAAACTGGCAAGATGGATATGGATGAGATGGGATGATACCTAGATATCTGCTGTGGGCAGCTGAAATAGAAATACAGGTGGAGCCAGGTTTCGGAAGGTCCTGAGCTCAGAATTTGTTTGGCTGAGTTCCAGATGCCTCAGGATGGAGTTGTAAAGGTTCCTTTCTTATTGAATGTGTCTGAGTCACCTCTTTATTGTCCTGGGAGCTGTTTGCATATTTCTGGCTCTCAGTGCTTTATTGATTGTGTAAAGTTTTCTGTATTTAATTATCTAGCTACATAGATAGGATTGTCAAAGTTTGAACTAAATTCTTAGTTCTCTGGGAAAGAATTAAGATGGGTTTCAAGAAAGGATACTTCTGTCCTCAATGGCATAAGAAATTATACTTAAAGTTCTGTTTAAGGCAAGATATATAGAGCATACTCCTTAGACTAAGCAGCCTTAATGAAAATATATAAAATGAGATGCTACAGTTAGGCCACGTGCATGCCTAATCTGAATGGCACACTCCACCAGACTCTGCTTTTCAAGTTTATATAGTACTATTTGCTGTATATTCCGGTGAAAGGACTTTTAGGCCATTTGAATAAATAAAGTTGAGTTATGTTCTTAATTCTTTAAATGTGGCTCATTTTATGAGTTATTTTCCAAAAAAATGTAAAGCCACATAGGTTACAGGCTAGTAATTATTTCAAGGATGATCGCATTTCGAGAGGACCGTGGCCAGCCAGCTGTCTGGAATAACTTTCCGCTATGAGAGGTTGGAGCTCATCTCATGAACAGTTAGGAGTTTTCACCAAGCACAGCGCTGAGTGTTATGGATTTGGGTTTTTGATGATTATCCTGCTAAATGTATGAACCGGTCACTGTGGAGGTGAAAAAGATTCTTTCATTCAGCTAAGAAGGTTTTATTGAATTAAGAGGAGCCCAGGAGCACCTCCAGAGATCCAAATGTTCCAAAAGGGAAGCATTAGTATGGGCTTTCTTGTGGCTTTTGAGGAAGAGAAAAAGAAAATCTGATTTTGTAAGTTTCTCCGTCATATGCAGGCGCTTTCCCGTTTCCAGTACGCAGGTGGAAAATGTCCACATGCAAACAAAGAATTGATGCCTCTTGGCATAGTTGAGCTACAACCTTGGAGTGACTTAGGGTAAGCTGGTTTGGTGCAAATAGAAAAACCACCATTGATAGTTGAGGTTTCTACTATGATCATTTCTCCTAAGCTGGGCTTGCCTCTTTGGGGCTGAGTCAGAATTCCTCTCAAACCTCCTCTTGAAATACAATTGTAGTTATAGCTGTCATTTCTCAAGAACCCACTCAGGAGCCACGGATTGTCTTAAGTGCTTCACGTGTTTTCTCTCATCCTCCTGGGGAGCCTGCCGGGAACTGGCAGTTAAATAACATAGTGATCATAAAATTATGACTTCTTTTAAGCTTTCAGCCCCTCACATATGGCTCTTAGGCTTGTGACATAGGTGATCTGAATATTCTGTCTAAACATATGTTTTATATGTGATGTCTTGGTTTTTTTCTCCACCCACAGCATGAATAGACTAAACACTTTGCCTCGAGGATTTGGCTCTCTCCCAGCTCTTGAGGTCCTTGATTTGACTTACAACAATTTGAATGAAAATTCCCTTCCTGGAAACTTCTTCTACCTGAGTAAGAAACTTTTACTTCTGTAATTCTCCTTAAAATGGTACTGTGTGTTCTAAAAATATATATTTATTTACCAAGGCCCAAACTCCAAGAGAAATTGGGCATATAGATTTTTTTCTTTACAGATTCTGTTTGAATTTTCTTTCGTAGCTCAGCACTATGTGTACTTGATATATAGTTATCTGACACCATTGCACTGAAGTGGACTTTAATAATGTCATATTAACTTTCTGATAGAGATTATGTATCTAAATGAGATATTTAGCTAAGGAGTTTGAGTTTCCTTTTTTAAAGAACATGAAGTATATAATAATATATGTGTTGCAGGTAACTTTTTGTAGGCTATTTGCCCAAAGATATTCCAGTCACTTATTTATAAAAATATCTATCAATAAATCACTGACAGAATTTTTAAAATTTCCAGCCATGATTATTGTTTTAATCCTTTAAAAAAGTGCTCTTATTGCCCTAGCCAGTTTGGCTCAGTGGATAGAGCATCGGCCTGAAGACTGAAAGGGTCCCAGGTTCGATTCCTGTCAAGGGCACATGCCTGGGTTGCGGGCTTGGTCCAAGGTGCCGGAGGCAGCCAATCAATGATTCCCTCTCATCGTTGATGTTTCTATCTTTCTCTTCCTCTCCCTTCCTCTCTGACTTACGGACTGAAGGGTCCCAGGTTCAATTCCAGTCAAAGGCATGTACCTTGGTTGTGGGTGCAGTCCCCGTAGCAGGTGTGCAGGAGGCAGCTGATCGATGTTTCTCTTTCATCGATGTTTCTAACTCACTATCCTTCTCCTTTCCTCTTTGTAAGAAATCAATAAAATATATTTAAAATATATATATATGTATATTTTTAAAAAGTGCTCTTATTGATGTATTCTATTTTGTTGATAGTATATAATTAAACACTTTCAGCTTTTCATATTGCAAACAGATTCTTGTTGCAAATGCTCATAAATATTAGGAAAAACTTATTTTCTCAAGAACTTGTGAAATATTTAGGAAAGAGTTACTTTCCTTCAATGAGTGTTCTGCTTGTCCAAATAGTGACATGTATGGCATCCAGAAATATTGAATTTTCTGAACTAGTTTCTAAAGTTACATTTTTTACCTTATTTATACCCTCTCTCTGACTTCCTCAAGCATGTGAAAGCAACTCTAAAATATTTTCTTGGGCTGTGGAATATATTGTTTTTTATTATGTAAATTAATATACAATTCTGTCGAATTTTAAAACATTAGAATGTAAATGAATGCAACAACAAGAAAACATACATCTGCTTATACTCCTTTTTGGTTGAGGATAAAAAGATTCTTTGGGATTTTAGTAGTTTGGATCATGTTACCATTGTGTAATACTGTGAACAAATTTCTGATTATTGGTATTCTGCCTAAGTTAGTGTTTTCTCTATTTTTAGACTCCAGGTCATTATTTTAGCCCTTTGTCTTCATTTATTTTTGTTGTTAAAGCCATAGAAACAAGTAATAATATAGTTGAACCTTGAACACACAGACTTGAACTTCAAAGGCAGGTTCACTTATATGTAGATTTTTAAAAATAAATACAGTAAGTATATTTTCTCTTATGATTATCATAATAACATTTTTTCTCTAGCTTACATTATTGTAAGAATTCTGGTATGGTATATACTACACATGACATATAAAATATGTGTCAATCGGCTATGTTTTCGGTAAACCTTCCAGTCAACAGGAGGCTATTAGTAGTTAAGTTTTCGGGGAGTTAAAAGCTGTGCGGGTCTTTGACTGTGCAGAGTCCTTTCCTCTAACTTCCTCATGGGTCAAGGGTCAACTGTAATGAGTCTGATCATGGAAACAGTGAACAGTGATTATGGCTTCCACCACCGGAAAGCCTTTTAGTAATTGATTTATTTTTAACACTAAAGGCCCAGTGCATGAATTTGTGCACAGGTGGTGGGGTTCCTTGGCCTGGCCAGCGATTGGGGCCAATCGGTGCCGTCTCACCCGGTCCTGATTGGGGCCAGCCGGCCAGGGGGAGGGACTGTAGGAGGTTGGCTGTGGGAGCACACTGACCCACCACGGGGCAGCTCCTGCATTGAGTGTCTACCCCCTGGTGGTCAGTGCGTCCTTATAGTGACTGGTCGTTTGGTCAACTGGTTGTAACAGTCGGTTAGGCTTTTATATATATAATAGTTCTCTTTACATGAAAGAGCCCTTTTGCCTTAAGTATTGATATAAGTGACACAGTGGTTTTCTTTCTTTTACTTTGGATGCAAATGGGGTAAGAAATGTGAATCGGAAGTAATAGGAGAAAAATAGCTATCTTTTCTGAGGGTATATTGACATTTTGTGCCAAAAACTACTGGTGCCCACAGTTGTTAATTGTGTCAGTCCTCTTGGATATAGATGTTTTCCTGAACACACCAGCCCCACAATAAGCCAGTAAATCTAAGTTTGACCTGCTTGTTATTATTGTGAGCCCTAGGTATGTCACAGGCTTCTCACCAAGCCAGGGTTATTAATCAAAGCTGACTCCCTTGTATTGATCAGACCTCAAATGGTTGGGTTCCATGTCACCCTGTTTATATATTGCTGTTTAATTTGCAGCCACCCTGCGTGCACTCTATCTAAGTGACAACGATTTTGAAATCCTGCCGCCAGATATTGGGAAGCTCACAAAGTTGCAGATAGTAAGTAATTTATCTAAATTCTGAGAAAATCAATTCACTTCTGCGGCCCCTGTAGGAGTAGAATCAAGTCAATTTGAGCAGGAGTAGGGTTTGTTCTGCAGGAATAAACCACTACTCTTGGTACTGTTTCTTGTTCATCTGTAGTCACTTGTAAATAAATTGAAAGGATTGAGGCTTAAAGAAGAGAGGGCATGGAAGAGGACAGAGTTTATGTTGAACGCCTCTTTAAGGGAATTTATGTGAAATTGTTTTGACAACTCCTTGTTTTCTTATATTTAGCTCAGCCTTAGGGATAACGACCTGATCTCGCTGCCTAAGGAAATCGGGGAGCTTACTCAGCTTAAGGAGCTCCACATTCAGGGGAACCGCCTGACCGTTCTACCCCCAGAACTAGGTAAGGTTGCTGATGAATGAGCTTACTTCTGGATTTAATTAATACCAATTACTCAAATGCAGCAATTCTGAACAACCCTCCTTCCCTCTTGTTGGCTATACCCTTCACCGAGGCACCCAGTTCTGATCATTTACTGGCATTTGTCATCGACCAGCATTCAGCTGTGCCAGGTTTGGCCTGCCCTGGCTCTGCTTTCAGTGGCTGCCACTGCAGTGTCTCAGGTGACTGATGAGAGATGACCCAGCCCAGCTGCCTGCACCCTGCAGTGAAAAAAACCCAGATGCGTGGCGATCCTCTTATCTATGGCTCCTCCTTTACTAGCTGAAGATGGGTTTTGGTTTTTTAATCAAACAAACACCCTTACTTTTTTTAATCCTGTATTTTTAAATTTTAATCTCTTGAAAACTTACTAAATAGTTGTGTTTCTTACAGCTGCTTGAGTACCTTTCCCAGTCATGAATTTGGTTTCCTCCTGATTCCACCTCCAGTGGGAATCTGAAATGTGTTCTAGCTGGGAATTCCTCTATCCTATCCCATTTCCCGTTGGCAGCTGAATCTTACTACTCTGCCTAGCCACTCAAGTGGCCCCTTTGGCCTCTGACCTTCCTCGGAAATAACATCCAAAGCTGTTCTTCTGTTACTAGGCTACGCTGCTCTTCCAGAAAAAGGCTCATGGGTTCACTTGGCTTATGCACACCCTCGGTATCCTCTCATTTCTTCTGTACATAGAACTGCATTGTTTCTCAAACTGAGACTTTGCTTTTCTGCCCCCAAATACTATCATTTTAAAAAACACACTTAACCCAATGTAAGCCCACTCAGAGCAGGGGCTTCTATATTTGTTTTCCCCTGCTTACTATGTACATGGGTATGTGCTCAAGGAATATGTCCTGAATGATTAATGAAGTGAGACCCTCGGATAGGCTAGCAAGGTTTCGGAAAGGCCGTGAGCAGGCAGTCTGACTTCGGTTCAGAGCTGTGCTGTTCAGCCACGAGCCACATATCCAGTGTTCAGTAGCCACGTGTGGAAAATGCAGATAGAGAACACTTCCACTAGCACAGGAAGTTCTGTTGGGCAGCGCTGGTCTAAAGGGAAAGCATTCACATGCTTATCTGGAACAAATGGAAAATTTTACCCCCACTTTTCCTATATCCTTGAGCTCCTTTGTTAGTGTAAAAGGTCTAGAGAGAGTTGTGCTGCTTTTCAGCACCTCCCCTTCTCTGAGTTAGAAGTAGCCCAGTCTCACTTTAGGAGCAGGCTACAGGATGAAGAAACTTTGTAAAAAATATATATTTTTATTGATTTCAGAGAGAGGAAGGGAGTGGGAGAGAGAAAGAAACATCAATGATGAGAGAATTATTGATCGGCTGCCTCCTGCACATCCCACACTGGGGATCGAGCCCACAACCCTTGCCTGGAATTGAACTTTGACCTCCTGGTTCACGGGTAAAAGTTCAACCACGGAGCCACACTGGCCTGGCACAAATGTTTTAAGGCAGAAAACTTCTTTCAAAAGAAAGATTCTATACAGTGCTTGGTAACCACAGGTGTTAGCACTGGTAATACCAGGCAAGCTTTTGCACAATAGGAGTACCTGCTCCCTCCCAACCTGTGAAATGAATTTCCCT
>NW_006292588.1:765826-767786 GCF_000327345.1 Myotis davidii | reverse complement strand
ACAGGAGAATAGTTCTTGTCTAATTTGGTAAAGCTTACTTGGTGCATCCTTGATTAGTGTGATTAGGAGAAATGAAAAATAAAGTGTATTTTGTTGTTTTATCTTACTTCATTTGTCAAGCAGTGAGGCAGTATAGGGCATTAGATTATTCAATTATTTCTATCAGGTAATAATTTGTTAGAAAAAAATCTAGTTGAACCTACACATACCTATGTATTTATATCTTAAAATCTTACATTGCTTATCCTATTTAAATACTGCTTGTTATCATATTTGTCCTACATTTCTGTTAAGCTCTTTGATAACAACTTACATGTTTTTTACTCAGCAGTGGAATTAAGGAGAAAGTCTCCAAATAACTTTATTTTTTTGTGTGAGCCATATCTAGAAAAGCGTAATCTTAACATCTGCCTGGTGGCAGTTTTCCCTAATTATGGGTAAACACTTAGCTGGAAATAAATGATAAACCCCTGGGAGTTTCTGTTACAAATATAACCTCAAGATGAAGACAGATGTATTATTTATTTTTACACTGGTTTTTTTTTTTTTAAGTCAAGTATAATAAATAGTGATATAATAATATCACTAGCGAGCATGTGTTCTCTCCTGTCATTGTCATAAGCACAGTAAGCTGACTTTTTAGAGGTGAAGAAACTGAGGCTTGGAGAAGATAGGTGACACAGTAGGGACACAGTGAGTCACAGAGGTGAGATTTGAACCCTGACTGACTGTCCTCCAGGTCCACATTCCTAACCAATGTGCAGTCCTCCTCCCCATTTGTGCCAGTAGAAGGATTCCTAGAAAGTGGTTTCCGAGTGTGCACACGATGTGGCACTGCTCGCTTCCCCAAGCTGTGGCAGGGGGACAGATGATACAATATGGCCAGTCACATGGCCAACTGGGCTGTTGTGCAAGCAGCAGGGCTAGGGTAAAACTGCAAAACGCTGATGACATGGCCATTGGGAAACAAATTGCTGTTCCCCTTTCCACTCCAAGCCAATTGCATCGTTGCTGTTGTTCTTTCCCCAGTAAACACCCAGCCACAGCAGGAGTGCCTGTCTGTGTGTTGGATGCACAACGTGCTCATATGGCTAAGGGCCAGTGCAGGGCCTGATGTACTTGAACCTTCCTATATCTGTCCCACCAGCATCCACTGGCTGCAGGTTTGCTCTGGGTGCATTTTAAAGTGTGGATAATGGTCTCTCCCCTATATGTTTATTTTTTATGTATCTGAAAAAGCAAGATTAGTGCTTTGGAGATTTCTGTGGAATTTCCTTTAAAAATAAGTTCAGAGTTTATTAACTGGAAACATGGTTGGTAAGAGTATTTGGGCCAAGCAAGGGAATCCAATTGGGTTCTGACCTGTCAGATATAAGAACATGCAGGGACACAGCAAAATAAAATCAGGGGCTTGAATGGAGTTTAACATGTAATTTTATTACTTTCTTTTTGTTATGTAATCCTGAATAAGTTACTTTAACCATTGTGTCTGATTCCTACACAGTAACTCACTTGATTTGATGTTAGTCCAGTTTATCCATTGAAAATTAGATATAAATTGGGTCTATCATTTACCCATCCATTTATTCATTCGTTTAGACATTTACTGAGTTCCTACTTTGGGCCAGGTCTTGTCTCTAAGGAACTTACTTTTTGGATAAAGTAAAATTCACATATTCAGCAGCTGTTTATTGAGTCCCGGCTTCATGTTTTATTTTCTGGGGTTACAACAAGAGACGAAGCATGCCTTGTGGCATTCTAGTTGGGGAGGATGAATGGATGATACAAGTGCTCTAGGAAGAAAAATCAGCATGGGAGGGAATGTCCGTATTGGGATAGGGGGGTGTTGCTGTATTACAGAGTCAGCAGGGAAAGCCTCAATACTATGATGATGTCTTTTCATCAGAGACCTTAGGGAGGGAGCTTCTCTGGCTGAGGGAATAGCAAGTGCCAGGGAAAG
>NW_006292588.1:760908-765269 GCF_000327345.1 Myotis davidii | reverse complement strand
GAAAGAGGTGGGCTTGTATGTTGAGGGGTAATAGCAAGATTAGTGTAGCTGGGACAGAGTGAGCAGAGGGGAGAGTTGGAAGAGATGAACTTAGGTAGGAAGTGGGGACTACATCCTGTGAGAACTTCTGTGCATTGTAAGGACTTTGGCCTTTACTCAGGGTGAGATACTGCAGGAGCATGAATAATGGCCCAAGGATGCCCTCATCCAATCACCAAAACCTGGGGTTACCTTGCATGGTAAAAGGACTGTACAGATGTGATTTAGAATCTTGAGATGGGGATATGATTCTGCATTACCCAGGTAAGCCCAGTATAGCTATAGGGCCCTTAGAAGAGGGAACAGGATGGTAAGAGACAGTACGAAGTAGATGTGATGACAGAATCACGAGGGTGTAGTCTTGCATGGAAGGGGCCATGAGCCAAGAAATGCAGGCAGCCTTCAGAAGCTGAAGAAGCCAAGAGAATGGATTTTCCCCTGAAGCCTCCAGAGGAATGCCACCCTCTGCATTCATCCAGCTGGCAGTAACGGTCAGATTCTGGACCTGTCTCTACGGCAGAACTGACAGGAATTGGTAACGATTTCGGTGAGGGGTGTAAGAATGAGGATTGCCTGTGAGGAGTTGGACCTGAGGAATGGAAAGGATGGAGAACATCATGGGAAGGGTAGATTAGGAGATGGGGAGAGGAGAGGAGTTAGTCATGGGCAGAGTTTGGGTGTCTTAAGTCTGAGATCCTTTGGGGATTTTTAATCGAGAAGACAATTGGACATTAGAATCTGGAATTCATAGGAGAGGTCTGGATACATAGGTAACTTGGGGCATTATCAGCAGACTGCAACACCACAGATTGGATGTGATTGCTTGGATGTGACTGTAGAGATTGGAAGATTGGTCCGTGCAGCACTGTGCTTCCTTAGCACTGAATCCAGAAGCGTTGGGTACCTGGCAGCCAGGCTGGCTCCCAGGCAGGCATCTGTGCCAGGTCAGGGATTGTGGCTTCCCCTGGAGGCCCCACGAGAGCTGAAGTGCTAGTGCAGTGGGACGCTTGTGTTTCATAGGAAAACTGCTTTTCCCAATGTGTGTAGTTAACTGTGCCAGCGAAGGAGTGAAGTAGACACAACTGACATTTCCTGAGTCTGCCTAAATCCAATGTCTCTTTTGGGACCAGTATTTTCAGCTCACAGCCAGTTTCTTCCTCTGAAAAAGCAGCAACACGCCTAACTGGAGTTTTACCCACTTTTAATTTGCTGAATGGAGAAAAGACATTGGTAGGGCAGGAAGGAAAGGCAGGCATCCCCACCTCACCTCAGAGTAGATGAGGCCCAGAATAGACAGCCTAACGGTGATGTCAGAGCTGGTCACTCTGTGGGCAGTCCTCTGTTCCACTTCTGTATTTTCTTACACACAAGATAGTTGTCCTATGAGATGAAGATGTGAAATGTGTTTTGCCTGGTCTCTTCCTTAAGTTCTCCAGGGTTCAGTTGCTTGTTCTGGATGGAATCATTACTGGTTTTGTGGATTCTGCACAGTCATGGGACCTCTTCTTCTGTAGGTGTTTGCCCTTGGAGAAGGAAATGGCATAGTTTGGCGAGGCATGCAATGAAGCACGTGTTTTAGATATCAGAGCCTTATCTAGCCGAGTTGGAGCAGTGCATGGGAGGACTGTATGCAATGCTACAGGCACCTGGGGCCAGCAGGCCTAGTGTCCTACTCACAGTGCCAGTAGTCAATGGCAGCTTTTATTACAGAAATATGAGGAGCATATGCATTCTTTCTAGCTCTCAAGGGTGGAAACAAATATTAATCACATTCAGAGAGTAAGTGATGTCATGAATTGAGAATTTCCCTCCAATTGTATTCTGTAGAATGAACAGAATTAAGAAAGAGTAGATATACCAGTGTAAATTTCTTCCTATTATACTTCTTAATCCTTTTCTTTATGGTTGTTAAGAAGCTAAAGTACTTCCTCTTGGAAGCAAGCAAGAAGGAAATGAGTATTTTCTTTTTGGTCTTCAAATTTCTGATTTAAAATGTCTTATTGTCTCTTGTGTTATTGTCATTTTGTCAGTTGATTCCCAGTTATCTTATCCAGGTGTTTAAACACAGGTTTTTTTGTGTGTTTTTTAAAATTAAATTGATTGGGGTGACATTGGTCAACATGAAAATATAGGTTTCATGTGTGAGTTTCTATGTTACAAGATCTGTATATCCAGATATTTTAACACATTTTAAAGTATACAGTAGATTGTAGAGGTTTGACTCATCATGGAGGCTTGGGCTCAAATCTTACTCTTTACCCCAAGTTCATGCTCTGTGACTGTGGATAAGTTATATTACCTTCTCATAGTTGTCTCCTGTAGAATGAGAGTAGTAATAGCCCCTTCTCATAGTTTTTTTTTGTAGGATTGAAAGAATAATCTATGTAATCTTGCCTCATGCCAAGATTAAATAAAAATGCTCAGTAAATATTAAGTAAATGAACATGTACACTGGTGCATGTGTGTGTAGGTACATACACACAGGATTTTTATACTATTAGGCTGTATTTAGAGGCTGGCTTTCTGAAACGCCTGGGCTCTTCTAAAACAGTCTAAGCCTAGAGGTTGCTCAGAGTCCCACACTTTTGACAGGAGAGAAATGCAGTTAGTGGCTGCGCACCTGGTGAGAAAGATTGACCTGGAAGGTCCAAGAGCCAGTCTCTGTCACACACTTTGATTGGTCGGTTTATCACACAGATAAAAGGAAAGCTGTGAATTAGCTTCTTGTGTGAAAGCTGAGAAGACTCATTGGAGGTGACAGAAGAGCTAGGAATGGGAAGAGAGGGGGCAAGAAAAGAGTGAAGATCTGATGGGGAGCGGCTCCACATGGGGAATGCTCAGGGTGGACACGAAGTCCCAAAAGATGGGTTTCACTGCCATCCTTTCAATTCCATCATCACAAGTTTAATGTTACTCTTTTAATTTCATAAATGATTGTCCTAGTCTAGTGATGGCGAACCTTTTGAGCTCGGCGTGTCAGCATTTTGAAAAACCCTAACTTAACTCTGGTGCCGTGTCACATATAGAAATTTTTTGATATTTGCAACCATAGTAAAACAAAGACTTATATTTTTGATATTTATTTTACATATTTAAATGCCATTTAACAAAGAAAAATCAACCAAAAACATGAGTTCGCGTGTCACCTCTGACACGCGTATCATACGTTCGCCATCACTGTCCTAGTCTATGCTTTTTTGTGAGTTTTATATTGAGGCTGGGACCAGGTCAGCTGGTTCTTCTACCTAGAAAGTTCCGTAGTTACCTTCTGATTGGACCATTGGTTGCTTGCTTTATTTAGTGATTCCCTTCTCTACTTTTTGACATCCTTTGTGTGACCTTGTTCCTAAGTATGGAATATGTCGTGCTTGCACTGATTAGACTCACTTGTTAAACCATGTTCAGATCTCCACAAGTGGCAGCTTTGCTTCCCAGTTGTTTAATTTGTCACTGTCTTATGTTACCTTTTGTGACAGTGCTCATTTCATTGACAATTCTGTTCTCCCAGAATTTCTCAGGATAATCACTGTTCTGAACTAATTGTTTTCATTTTTTAATATAACTGATGTGTGCATACACAGTCCTTTCGTCATTTGTCTATATACTAGTAATTTGCTTCATGTTTAAAGCATACTATATAAATCCATTTTAAAAAAAATCTGTCTTATTTTGTTATAAATTAAAACCACTAAACATTCAGTGTGAAGTCTGACTGTTCTGGAGTTGGGCAAGTTTAGCTACCACCTGAAATGTCTTAAGTCTTAAGAAAAAAAATGTAATGGCAGTTATTAAGCACCTCCAGAATAAGCGGGCACAAAGGCCATAATAAGAAATTAAAAATGAGGTTTTATTAACATGGATTCTCCATTTTAGACAATTACCTGCCATTACCCAAGGCATAGTTAGTTACCAGGTGTACCGGTTAGTAATGAGGATATTTGTAATAAAAGAAAACACGATAATTTCAAGAGAAACCTCAAAGTAATGCTTTATTCAAAGTAATGTCCATCGCTAGCTACACATTTCCCCCATCTTTCAGGTAATTTGTGGATACCGTCCCAATAGAACTTTTCTTGTTTTGAGGCAAACCATTCAGAGACCCAATTTTCCACTTCTTTGTACGTTTTGAAGTGCTGCTCAGAAAATGCGTGTGCCATCGATCAGAAAAAGTGGTAATCTGAAGGAGCAAGGTCTGGTGAATACGGCGGGTGGGTTAATACTTCCCAGGTAACGTGTCTTTAACTGGTTTTGAAGTGTGTGTGATGGTGCGTTATCATGAAGCAAAATTACTTTGCTGTGTCTTCCGGCCCATTCTTGTCATC
>NW_006292588.1:730522-760505 GCF_000327345.1 Myotis davidii | reverse complement strand
TCCTTCAGAAAATTTGACATACGAAGTTTTGAAGGTTGTTGTCAATACAGCAAAATAGCATACTTATCAAATTGCATATATATCAACATATGTGTAACTCTATCTATTGAAAAAATCCACATATTAACCGGTATACCTGGTATTTATTTTATTTTTCAATTACAGTTTACATTCAATATTATTTTGTGTTAGTCTCAGGTGTTCAGCACCAAGCCATCTTTATATTACCAGAATTGGTTTTCTCTGTGTAAATCCAGCTACTTGTGAAAGGTAGAGCTGGATCATGTTTATCTAATTAGGTTGAGAAGTAGCACTACTGAATTGGCCATCTTTTCTACTCCTTTTTTTTTGTTGGGCAGTGGATAGAGGTGTGTGTGTGTGTGTGTGTGTGTGTGTGTGTGTGAGAGAGAGAGAGAGAGTAGAGTGGAAGGAAGGGTGAGCGAGAGATAGATGATAGATAGATAGATAGATAGATAGATAGATAGATAGATAGATAGAAACATTGATGTGAGAGAGACACACATGGACTGGTTGCATCCCACATGTGCCATGACCTAGGCTGGGAATCTAACCTGCAACCCCAGTACTTGCCCTAGATTGGGAGTTGAACCCATGACTGGCCAGGGCCTCTTTAGTTTTGTTGATGTGTCCATCTTAGTCTTGTGAATGAAGTCAAATTGTGGGCAGCATAGTTGAATGAAGTATGTGGCCTCTTCCAACTGGAGTACAATTTCTAGGTCACCAGAACTTCAACTGAGTCACTTTGATTGTTTACAATTCCTGGTAAAACGAAAAAGAAGAAATCACATAACAGGTTATACAGTGTTTTGTATATATTTTTAAATTTAATAGTCAAAGTTTTAATATATAAAAATATGGCATGAAATCCTCTTATTCACTGGACAATTATAGGTTTTATAAAATTCAGTTTGGAGTGCTACTGGCCATGTCAAAATAGTGGTGCACAAGTGTAAGATTATACAATAAACAGTCTCATTTCAAGCTCTCTTCTAGCAAATGTCAATGATGTCCCTTAGAGCCTGGCCTAAGTGGCTCAGTGTTGAGTGTCAACCTGTGAACCAGGAGGTCATGGTTAGATTCTGGTCAGGGCATATGTCTGGGTTGTGGGCTTGAGTCACAGCAAGGCGTGTGCAGGAGGCAGCTGGTCAATGATTTTCTCTCATCATTGATGTTTCTATCTCTCTCTCCCTCTCCTTTCCTCTCTGAAATCAATAAAAATATATTTAAAAAAAATAAAGAATGTCGCCTTGAGACTCTTCTGAAAATGCTATTAGTCTAGCCCCCTTCCTCACATTATTGTTTCTTTTGCTCCTCTTAATGCATTAATTTCACTGGCCACTGTGTACAGTTGAGTTTTATTTTATTTCTGGATCCCGTCTTCTAATGTGGGAATCGCTGGCCCCAGGAGCCCAGCGGCCAGCTGGCAGGAAGCATTGGGTACGTGTTTGCTCCATAACAATCGCTCTCGCAGTTACTTGCCTCCTAGTTATTTCAGCATATTCTTCGTCTCTGTCTCTGCCTTTGAGAAGTAGGGACTGACTCTGGCTGAGATGCACCTGCCAGAGCCTTCAGAGAAAACTGCGGTCAGGCCTGGGTGTGGCAGAGGCGCCTGGCACAAGATCTGCAAGGAGAAGTGGTTGCAGATCCTCTGAGAGGACCAGGGCAGGGAGGAGGAGGAGAGGAGACATGAGGTTCTGCAGTGGGAGCTAGGAAATGACAGAGCACCTACAGTATTTGTAAGTTTACATTGTGTATGGGTTAGAAGTTCTATGGTTTTGTTTTTATTTTTTTAGTTTTTCTGCATTGATATGAAGAAGCCAAAAGGATATATGGGGGAAAGGCTAATATTTGTGGAGCCCATAAATTGTCCCATTAGGCATTGCTATATGTGTCTTCTCACTTAAATCTCAATAGCTGTGGGAGGGTGGGGCTTCTCATTTTATATGGAGGGAGCATGTGGCTCTGAGAGGTTGAGTAGCCTGCTGAGGTCCCACGGCTGGTTAGACTGGGACCTGGGGCGCAGAACTCATGTCACAATCTGTGATAACGGTGGCAGGTTAACTGAGGGAAGCACCATTTGCTGCTTTTGTTTTATATTAGATCAAAGTATAAATTAGTCTATATAAAGAAACAGCATTTTATGGAAAAAAGGCTCTTTGGATTAGAAATTAATGAAGATACATATTCCAAAGACATAACTGTTATTCTGTGAAATGGTCGCAAAGTGCCGTGATATGTTAGGTTGAGAGAGCAGAAGGTAGTAATGGGATTATAAATTCTGCCACTTGTACAAAATTGAATTTGTCAATTGATAATGAATATTTTTTGAAGCTACTTTTAAGTTAAATAGGATTATAAGTATCTCAATTTGTATTCAAAAGATTATCATTTACAAAATGGTTTCATAGACATCAGTTCTATCAATGTGGGGAAGGAGAGTTCTTGGCCACTTTTTAAAGGTGGTGAAACCAGTGTTTAGGGAGATTGTGACTTGCCCAGAGCTACAGTATTGACATGGCTTGTTATTGACAGAATCAAATTTTAATTCAGATCTTTTGATTTCAAAAATAATTATTCCTTTTAGTAGGATATCCATAAATGTACAATACTGAGCCGGTAACGGCATCATTTATATTTAGGTAACAGATTGCAGTGGTTCCAAATATCTGTCTTTTTTTTTTTTCTTTAAAAAATAAAAAAATGAGGGATAGGAAGTCTTTACCCAAATTTAAATTTTGACTTGAATTATATGACATGCTCTTACATTTTATTTCTGTGTTAACATTCCTTTAGCCATACTTTACACAAAATTATATATCACTAGAGGCCCAGTGCATGGATTCATGCACCAGTGGAGTCCCTCAGCCTGGCCTGTACCCTCTCACAATCTGGGACCCCTCAGTGGATATCGGGTTGCTGGTGCCAGCCATGAGCCCAGAGTCTGGCGCCCATCGGTCAGCTGAGCGGAACTTACACTGTGGGAGCGCACTGACCACCAGGGGGCAGCTCCTGTGTTGAGCATCTGCCCCCTGGTGGTCAGTGCATGTCATAGCGATTGGTTGTTCAGCCATTCAGTCCCTTAGGCTTTTATATATATAGATTCTTTGTCCCCATTCTTTTAGTTGATAATCAAAAACGACTCCCGTCAGGTCTCCTACATGATCTTTTTTAACAAGTTCCACTTTCTATATATTTATTTCAGTGAATTTTTAGCCCCGGAAAATGCTTTAAGTGTGGATTTAAAAAATGCTAAGTGAATTATATTTCTACCTGGTGAGTTATTGCCTTAAAGAGGGTAGGAAGATGCAGCACATAAAACGTTTCCATTCGGCGTGATGGATTCCAGGAAGCCCAGTGTCGGGTTAAGTGTGATTGAACATGCGCATCAATCTGCGTTAACACCTGCTGGTAAAGCATGCCTCCGTTGACAGTGGACCATCCTTTGATTTAATAGGACACTAAATGTATTCTTGCCCTCGGAGAAATGCCAGTGGTATGAGATTCCAGATTTAATTTTTTTATTCCAGAGGTATATCTGTAAATACAGTTTCTATCACTTGCATACATATATAATATCTTACATTTATGTAGCATCTCCCTCAAAGCATCTCCAATATATTACGCCTCAATAAAAGATAAGCAATATTATTCTGAGCCAGACTCAAGTGGAATTGCTTGTGTGAATGTGGGTTTCTTTTGGGGGCTGGGGCTGAGGAAAGGGTGATTGGGGGGATGATTTGTCAACACCAGAACTTAGGAAGAGACTCATGATAGTTATGCCTTATCATAACTCATCATGGATCAGCCATCTTGTTCATCTTTATTTAGACCTTTCCAGAATCGTTCACATTTTCAGTTGGGTATTCGTTCCATAGGATGATCACTTACTTACTGCACAAAAGCATCTAATGGTGCCATTTGTGCTTCTGTAAAGTTTTAAACAGTAGCCACATTTAATATTAGTAATCAGGCCTTTGCTCGTTCTCAACATATGTTTAATGATTTTAATGGGCCTCACTACTCTTGCTGTTACTTTATATTTGCTGTTTTATAAAGAAAGGCTCTTTTCCTTGGACAAGACTTATCATGTCTGATTTTGACCTGTGGCCCCGTATACAGTGTTCCTATAATCTGTTGGGCTTGGGGAACAGGGATAAATAAAATAGACATAATCTCTGCCCTCACAACGAGAATCTTTGAAAGAAACAAATCTCTAGAATGCCTGTCCTGTGTAAACCTTGGGTGTCCATCCTAAGAAGAAAAGAGTACGCCACCCTCTTCTCTCAACTGGGTGTCTGTAAGAGCTGCCTAACTGGTTTCCCTGCTTCCTACTTGGCTCCTTCCAATCCATTCTTCAAATAGCCAGCAAGGTGATTTTATAAAATCACAAATTGGATGAAGTCACTTCTGTGACTAGAACTCTTTTTTTTTTTTAATACTTACTGGAGGACATGCTAATTATGGTCATTGATTTTTGAGAAAGGGGAAGGGGGAAGAGGAGAGAGAAAGAGAGAGGGAGAGGGGGAGAGAGAGACAGACAGACAGACAGACAGACAGACAGACATTGATGTGAGAGAGAAGCATCAGTTGGTTGCCTACCCATATACTCCTCCCTGGGAGTCAAACCCACAGCATTTCAGTGTATGGGATGACCCTCCAACCAGCCTGAGCCACCTGGCCAGGGCTGTGATTAGAATTCTTTAATGTACTTTTGTGAGCTGTAAGAACCCTTATGACCAGGTCTCCATGTGCGTGTACGTGTTTTTGTTTGTTTGTTTGTTTGTTTTTATGCTTATCTTCCTCCTCATTCACTCATGGGCAACTCCCAGTGGCCTCCTCCCAGTTCCTTATGATCTTTGCTCTCTGCTTAGAATTCTTATCAACTGAATATTTGCAGAGCTGGCCAGATGCCAACTCACATGATTTTTTCCCCTCCATGAGCCCTTTCTTTGCCATTCTCAAGAGTCCCTTTCTGTTATTTTCTAGTATGGCATTTTTAAAGAAGGCACAGCTCTTTTATTTAACAAATATTTGTTCATTACCAGCTGTGTGTGTCATGTACTCTTCTAAGTCCCTTGGGAGATATCAGTGTGTGTGGTGGGAAGGCAAGACAGTAAGATCCCTGCCCTGATGCAGGTTTAGGTCAATAATCATATCAGATAAAATTTTGTGTAAGATATGAGATCAGTTTTTTTCCATATAAATAATTGCTTCAGTGCCATTTATAGAAAAGAATTTCCTTTTCCTATTGAATTGCTTTAGTGCGTAGTCAAAAACTAATTTACTATATAAGTGTGGATATAAAAACCCATTTACATATGTGTGGGTATGAAACCAATTTACTATACATGTGGGTATATTTCTGGACTCTGTTCCATTTTTAAACCTTTATAGCAGGACCACACTGTCTTGGTGACTGCAGCTCCATAAGAAGTCTTGAAATCACATAGTGTATGTCCTCTAACTTTTTCAAAATTACTTCAGCTCTTCTGTATCCGTGGCCATGCTTATGTGTTTTAGAATCAGCCTGCGGGATGATGATTGGGATTTGATAGCACTGACAGCTTCGAGGAACCTTGCTCTGGACATTCGCAGTTACTCAGCCAGACTCACGAAGACCCCTGTGCCGTTTTCTGGTTCTCTTGCTTTCTCACTTTTCTTTTCCTACTACGCTCCCCACATACCCCACTCCCTCAGTAGCCTCCAACTCTGACCTCTCTCCTTTCAGCTCTGTAATGCCACCGTACTGCTACGTCTCCCACTTCCTCATGACTATCTGGAAAGGCTTCCAGGAGAAAGTAGGGTGATCATGGGGTTCCACTCAGCTCCCTTCTTGCAGGGATCATCATCCTGTGCTGCCTATTGCCCCATAGCTACAAGCAGTTATATCATTTACTTTGTCCTGTTACTTCATTTTTGCTAGAAGCAGATTAGAATTGTGAATTAATTTTTGAAAACTTTCAGTGTGGGCAGGCGTAATATAATTATTTTTCTGCCTCTTCCTTGCCCATTTATTTTTCATTTTTTATTTTTTTGTTAATCCTCACCTGAGGATATTTTTTCCCATTGATTTCTTGGGAGAGTGGAGGAGAGAGGGAAGGACAGAGAAAAACATGGATGTGAGGGAAACACATTGATTGGTTGCCTCCTGCTCCCGCCCCAACCAGGGCCCCGGCCAGGGAGGAGTCTGCAGCCAAAGTACATGCCCTCAACCAGAATCAAACCCTGGGGCCCTTTGGTCCAAAGGCCGACGCTCTAGCCACTGAGCCAAACCAGCTAGGGCAGCCGTGGCAAACTACGGCCCGCGGGCCATATCCGGCCGGTTTGAAATGAATAAAACTAAAAAAAAAAAAAAAAAAAAAAAAGACCATACCCTTTTATGTAATGGTGTTTACTTTGAATTTATATTAGTTCACACAAACACTCCATCCATGCTTTTGTTCCGGCCCTCCGGTCCAGTTTAAGAACCCATTGTGGCCCTCGAGTCAAAAAGTTTGCCCACCCCTGGGCTAGGGCCTTGCCCATTTATTTACACAGCTTCAAGAAATTATTTTTACTGTTTTTCCCTTCAGCCTTATTTAGTGGTTGGCGCCATAGCAGACAGGAACATGTTATCATGCATATCATCCTCCATGTTACTTACAATGGTCATTAAGACCACTTCCAGTCTCATTCTTGGTATTACCACATTTTTAACCCTCAGAATTATTTCTTCATGTTTGTTGCTTTTTAAATTATCTCTTAATCCACTATTGCAGCTAAGATCACCTATATAAGTATCTCAGACTGGGTGGTTTAAACAACAAAAATATATTTCCTTACAGTTGTGGAGGTGAAGTTCCAGATCATAGTGTCAGTAGAACTGGTCCCTTGTAAGGGCTCTGAGGAAAGAATCCGTTCTCCTTGGCTTGTAGACACCGTCTTCTCCTTTTCACATCATCTTCCCTCTGTGGGTGTCTGTGTGTTCATTTTCTCTTCTTATAAGGACACTGGTCATAGTGGAATAGTTCCCACCCTAATAACCTCATTTTGACTAGCTCACCTTTGTAAAAAGCTACCTCCAAATATAGTCACATTGAGGCATGGGGGGTTAGAACTTCAACATGAATATTTTGGGAAAGGACACAATTCACCTATAATACTAACCATTTCTCTTATCTCTTACTTTTTATTTATAAACCTTGATGTAGAGCTTGATGGTCCTTGATATTGTTTCATTGTTTAGATCCTAATTTATGCCTTTAATTCTTTTTATTTTGCAACAGAAGGTCATGTTCCCTTATGCCATTATTTTTAATCTTTCCATGAATTACTGATCCCTTTGAGAAACCAAAGAAATCTCTAGAGCTACATTCCCTGAAATGCATATTTTTGCATATAAAGTTTTGTTTATAATTTGGGGAATTTTAAGATGTCCCCAAGTTCATTCATAGACCCTTCAATATAGAATTCCCACCCAAATACACTTAGTTTTAAACCCTGTGTTCTAGATTCTACTAGCTGAGTATCACGGTCATCATTTATGTGTACCTCCTAAATTATTTTCTGAATTACATGCAGATAAAGAGCAGTGTGAGCCTAGGACACAGGAAGGGATTGTTCATTAAGTTCTAGCCATCTAAAGAGAAATCCATCACTCACTTGATTGGTTCTCTTTTGAATCTAGTTCATAGGATAGAGTGGTAGATGGTCATATATAAACTTTAAAGAGGTGTTAGCTTTTCTCCCCTTGCATTTAAAAGGTTATATGCTACAGTGTGAGACAAATAAATCATGATTCAGTACAACAACAGCATTGCATTCAGCTATATAAATTGCCAGTGAAACACTAAATCTGTCACTTGTGTGTGTTCTGACCATTTAACAATTGGGATAGTGTTGG
Source organism: Myotis davidii (assembly GCF_000327345.1). Taxonomy (NCBI): domain Eukaryota; kingdom Metazoa; phylum Chordata; class Mammalia; order Chiroptera; family Vespertilionidae; genus Myotis; species Myotis davidii. The sequence goes on along the minus strand of NW_006292588.1, from coordinate 752,602 downwards.
AAAGGAGGGCTGACTGCGAACAAAAGAAGCAAATATAGTGGCAGATGCAATTAGCAAGATCAATGGTTGGTGTTAAAGGTTCATTGTTTGGTCATTTCGGGTGACCCAAGTGAAAGCAATTGCTATACAAAAGCCTTCCTTAGCTATAATTTTCTGTAAAACAATGCAGAAAAGTGAATTGCTCAACTTTACAACATCTTGGAGAATGTTATTTCTCAGCTTACTGTGTTCCTAGGACAATGATCAAAAGATCAGCCTTGTTCTTTTGGTTCATTCTTTTAATTGATAGTGCAGAACTGCATACTCAGTATCCTTTCCTTTTAATTGATTTTTTTTAACTTCAGCTGTTCACATAGTTCTTTCACAAAAATCTTGTGTGTGTTTGCATCCTTCACAACAGTTCTTTGAACCTCAACTTACCACTTTTTTTTTTTTCTTCAGACTAGCAGATTTTGCACTGTCAAATGATAACCTTAGGATGACTACATGGACTGCAGCAAACACCACTGAATAACATTGAGTTTTCTGTGTTAATAAGATTTTTTTGTAACTTTGCCTTTCATTGAATTACTGCTTCCTACCCCAAATACACTTGATCAGTTTTTATAAATGAATAAATTTGAAAATTTCAGTAATAATAATAATAATAAATAATAAATACCATTTTTTGGTGTTTATCTCTTCTAAATAAAATATTTATTTGAAGTAACACCACTTTATAGGTATACGAATATTGAAGTGGTGTTACAGTTTTACCCGTCTTACAGGTGAGGAAAGCGAAGCTTAGCAAAGGCAGTAACTTGCTGAAGTCACACAGGCAGAATCTTTATCTGTCAGACTCCGTGCTTTTAACCGTTACTCATATTCTGGAACAGGTTAGGAATCTATTAAATGTTTATAAAATGAATATTATCTAATATCTGCAGGTTTTGTGAAAGACACAAAGTTCTCTTGTAACAGAGCTATTAACCAAAATGAAATCTGAAGAACAATTAAGGAACTGTTTAGTTGGGACACCAAATGTAATTGCAGTATGATTGCAGGCTGTGCAAAAATTATCATGGCTTCAGATAGTCAGAAAAGACTTCAGTTAGGGCTGCTTTAATAGAAATGCCACATACTAGGTGGCTTACATAACACATTTATTTCTTTTTTAAAAAATATATTTTATTGATTTTTTACAGAGAGGAAGGGAGAGGGATAGAGAGTTAGAAACATTGATGAGAGAGAAACATCGATCAGCTGCCTCCTGCACACCCCCTACTGGGGATGTGCCCACAACCAAGGTACATGCCCTTGACCGGAATCGAACCTGGGACCCTTCAGTCCGCAGGCCAATGCTCCATCCATTGAGCCAAACTGGTTAGGGCAACACATTTATTGCTTAAAGTTCTGGAGGCTGGGAAGTCCAAGATCAAGATGTCAGTTAAATCAGTTCCTGGTGAGGACCCTCTTCCTAGTTTGTAGGCAGATGCCTTCTTGCTGTGTCCTCATGTGACAGAGAGGTTGTCTCTCTCTCCAGTCTATTCTTCTAAGGGCACTAATCCCACAATGGAGGGCTCTACCCCATGAGTTACTCAACTCTCAATGCCCCATCTCCTAATACCATGACATTGGTGGGTAGGGCTTCAATTACAAACAGTCCATTTACTAGTATAGCAAGCAGAGCTGAGACTGTGGTTGGCCTTCAGCAAGTCAACAACAAGAAAAAGAAAAGGGAAGGCAATGGTATATATTAAATTTCATGACTTACACACAATTTAATTTATTTATTATGCCGTCATCCCCATTTCCTTGTAAATCTTCCTTTGGCACTCATCAAAACACCTACCTTTCATTCAGATAGGTATTCTGTGACTGGTTGGGAACCTTTGAGTATCTCCATGGTGAAACCTGCTCCTACTGTTCTTCCTCGTTTAGCCCAGTTGCTTTTTCAGTGTCTATGAGATCATGGACCACTTAAAGAAGCTGATGAAAGCTATGGATCCTCTCTTGAAAAGAATGTATAATCATGATCTTTGGACCTGGTGTTAAAAATCCCTGCCTTGGCTCCATAATATCAATTTATCTTAACTGACCTTAAAGGTGTTGGCAGAGCTCCTTTATATACCTCAGTGTGAAAAAAATTAGCAAAAAAAGATATTCTACAAGAGAAGATTGATGGCCAACCATATGAAAAATGGGTCTACTTGATTAGCAATTAAGCAAATGCAGATTAAAACAAGATGTCATTTTTAGTGTATCAATTAAAAGATTTTAGAAAATTATTCAAATGATGTGAAGGTTTGGTGAAATGGACATTTTTATACAATGCTGTTGGGTTGTAAATTAGTGGTTGATTAGACTGTATTTGAACCATATATATCCAGTTCTGTGAAAACTTTCCACCTTTTGTGGCATGTTCCTTTCTGGGAATCTGTCATCAAGAAGTCATCAAGAACTCTGACAAAAGTTTGTACGACTATGTTTTGTTTTGTTTTTTTCAGCAGTATTTATAATAGTGAACTTTTAAAACCACCTTTAAGTCCAATGATACAAGAATGGATAAATAAACTGGTAAATTATGGAATATAAAATGACATCAGAATACTTAGCATGTTATTAGGTTGAATTTACAGTGTGAGTCTAATTATAGAGAATATTTACATAGCTACAGAAAATGAATTAATCAGAACATTATTGATTTATGTTTTTGTATGTTGGGATTCCAGGTGATCTTTTATCTACTTGTTTGTTTTTTTCCCCTCCAAATTTCTATGAAGTATTTTTGTTAGTTTTATAGAGTCTATCAAGTTATCTCTTCTTGCATAACAAACTACCCCAACACCTAGTGGCCTAAAATAAAGCCATCTTATTTGCTCACAATTCTGTTGGTTAGAACTGTGTCAGCTGAAATTTATTGACTCTGCCGTGGGTTTGGAGTCAGCTGGGGGCTGGCTGGTGGCTGATGATCCAGGTTGGTTTCACTCACATCACTCCCATGTCTGGTGCCTGGCAGCTCTCAGCCAGGGCTCAGCAGTGCCTTTCATGTGACTTTCCTCTTCTGGAAGGGTAGTTTGGGTTCATTCACGTGGTATGAGCCCAGGTGCACAAGCACTTTGTAAGTCTCCGCTTGTTCACATTTGCTAAGGTCCACAAGTCACATGACTAAGCCCAGAATCCATGTGCAAGGAACTAATGGCTGGTTGCAGGGAAATGGCTGCCATCTTCGCAAGCGATCTTTGACATAAACAATGAAATAAATGCCATAACAATTTTTAAGAGAAACCCCTGACTAACCTGAAGTCCTGACTTTACAACCTCGGGAGTCTTTATCATTTAGAGACATTGACTGTATTTTTTTCTTTCCTGTGGCTATGATGAGTAAGAAAGTAACGGGCATATAGTTAATTTTCCTCTAGCTTTCTTGCCTTCATCTCCCTACCACTCCATTCCCCAGCCTGGGTAGTCAGGAGCTCTGGCTTATCCATTTTTTCTTTCTTTTAAAAAAAATATGTTTTTATTTTTATTTTTTATTTTTTTATAGAGAAAGGAAAGGAAAGGGAGAGAGAAACATTGATCAGAGAGAATCATTGATTGCTGCCTCTGCACACCCCCTATTGGGGATCAAACCCACAATCTGGGCATGTGCCCTGACTGGGAATTGAACTGGCTACCTCTTGATGCATGGGAGGACATTCAACCAACTGAGTCACACCAGCTGGGCAATTTTTCTTTCTCTTTAACTAAAACTTTCTACCATGCACAGAAGAAGAATCAATAGCAAGAATGACATGGAGGTTAATGGAAATTTAACAAAAGAATGCCCATTTGATGGGTTTGATAAGGAAGTATATTTTTATAATGTGGCTAATAATGTTTTATAGCCTTCTGTGAAAAAGTGTATTTGAAAATTTTCTGTGCTGAGATAAAAATGTATATATAATGTTACCCTTACTTTATGTAACAGAAGGCAACAATTTTCATAGACATTTATGAATAGTGCGTTGAGAACTTGAAACGTTTCCTACGTTGAAGAAGGTAACCTTGCGACTAGCTGAAAGAGAGTATGTAGTTAAGCACCCAGAATGCTCTTGTTTAGTAGTTTCCCATTGCTGCTGTAATGGGTTAGTATAGCTTAGTAGCTTAAAACAGTACTAATTTGTTCTCTGACTGTTCTGGGGTCAGAAGTCACTAGATTAAAATCACAGTATTGGCAGAGCTGGTTCCTTCAGGAGGCTCCAGGGAAGAATCTGTTTCCTTGCCTTTTTCAGCTCTAGTGATTCTGCATTCCTGGACCTTGCTTCTCCTTCCTCTGTTCTGTCATCACATTGCCTTCTCTCAACACTAGTTCCTCCAACACTCCTCAAGAAGATCCGCTTTGATGAGATCAAGTCCACCCAGGTAGCCTCCCTTCTGAGGATCCTTCATCACATTTGCAAAATTCCTTTTGCCATGTAAGCTGATATTCACAGGTTCCAGAGATTGGGATATGAACATATTGGGGAATTGGGGGAGTGCTAGTTAGCCTGTCACTCATAGTAGTGCACACATGAGCTGGATAATGTGGTCACATTTGTGAAAATAATTTATTTTAAAGCCACCTTAAAATTTTGGTGGTCCCACATCTCATACTCTAGGATCATGTAGCTGGCTGGTTTTGTGGTTCCTCTTGACTTCGGATTCTAATTCCACTCAAATTTAGGTCTGGGTTTGATGAAGAGCGTAGGTGTATGTATGACTGATTTTCATGATTCATATAGGGGAGAAATGAAGTCTATATTGCCTACTTCCTTCATTCTATATATTGATATTATGATTAATGGTTTTTGACCTAGAACTGTTTTAAATAGGAATCTTTTATGACGTATTTTGACAGCAGTAATGTTATGCTTTTAGCTGTTCTAACAAGAGTGAATTATGGGGACTCCTAGCTTAATATTTCCTACCTGAGTAATCAACTAAAGATGGCATGGCTGGAAATATCACTAAAATGTCAAGCACAAATCCTCTAAAATAATCTCATTCAGAGGACTTGAATCTTCTTTACTTGCAGTTTTGAAATATCAAATGTGTTAAAGACAGGGAGCCCTAAGTTATTTCTTTTCTTTTTCAGCAATGGCAGATGGATGTTGAATTAGGTCCAGTTTTTAGTTTTTCTTCAGATAATTTTTTAAGTGTGTGGTGGTGTTTTGGATCGTTATCAGTATATCGAGTGTGCTCCTCCTCCAGTCCCCCACAGCTCCCACAGCCTGGCACCAGCGTGGTTGCCTTGGTACCTGTTCCTGAAGGATGTCTGCAGTGAAATTGGGTTGTTAAATAGCACAACTTGTCAGCTAAAAGTAGAAGTCATTAGCACGACATCGTTTGGCTAGTGGTGTTTTGAATACTGTTTTGCATTTTTTCTTATTTTATCATTTCACTTTAATGTTTACTCATACCACTGCTGGTAATTTCAGGGCCCAGCTCACAGTATGGATTTGGAGTGAAGAATGCAAAAGTTCTCCTTAAGAGTCTCATGAAATTTGTGCCAAAACAGTGCTTGTGTTAGATGTTTTGTATATTTTGAGATTCAGACTTTTGAAATTCCAGCTCCATTTTTACCTTGTGTGATCAGTAATACTTAGATGTTTGTAGCTGTAATCCACAATTGAACAGCCTTCTGCTGTTGAAAAATGATTTCTAAAGTTCTTGCTAATTTCTGTTTGAATTTAATTGGCCTTCATTGTGATTGTGAATTTGCCAGAAACACATATTTATCTCAGTAAAGATAATGCTTATTTTTGGTTAATATAAAAATTGAATTGGGTGCTATGGGAGGACTTTTCTCCATTCCAGTTAGCTACTCCACATAATTATTACAAAAGATGCAGCCAGGCGGAACATCTTTACTCTTCCCACCCAAGTGACCGACTTTGTATGGACGGCTGCTGTCACTGCAGGTGAGAGGGTAGCAACCTGCTCCTTAATTGGTGGACACCTCGGTGGAAACCACCCAACAGCAGCCTGTGTTGGGAGGGATGTGCATTAATTAATTGCTTGAAAGTCTTCCCTCATTAACTCTAGGTAAATTGTTAGAGAATATATTCTGGAGTTTGGATTGTTGGTTTTGATAACATGAAAAAAGTTGTCATCAGAGTATGCCATTTTGCTTGTAAAATAGTCAGATCATATACAGTTTCTTTCCTTAGGGCGATCCCATTTTGTCATTAGAGTTCTGATCTTCCTTGGACCTTGGGGTTCACTTCATGGCGTGGGTACAGATTGTAGAAAATGAGGTCTGTGTTTTAGGCACATTAAAATTTGTGGAGAATGGAGGGTGGTGGGTAAAGGAGAAGGGATACCACGTTTTGGTTTGGAAAAATGTGTTGTTATATAGTAATTTATATTCATTATTTTAAAGAACTAAAACCTTCATAAAGCTCAAAAACTTCCCTCAAAGTCCACCAACTTGAAATGACAATTACTATGTTTTGGTGGCCGTTATTCATGATATGTGGCACAAACAGAAGGATGAGTCAAAAGGCAGAAAAGCAAATATTGATAAATAAAAAAAACATAATATTTTTTTAAATAGTAAGTTTTATTTGAATTTAAGAAATGAAATTACTAAAGTTTTACTACTTAAGATCAAGAATATTAAGGTATTAATTGCTTAATGCTTAATAATATTGTATTTTATATTTAATATATAAATAAATATATGAATATTTAATATTCTCTAAATGATCACTCTAAGAATAAAAATTATGGACAACATTGAGGTATTTTATACATAGATATACATTTATATGTATGCTACATATGCTTTATACATAAATATATATAACCAAATTTTGAAACTACATTTTTCAAAATAGTTTGATGGCTTTTTGATTTGTTGTTTAATTAGCTGGATTTAATTGTCAAATTGTTTTTCAAAGAGGTTATTTTATGTCCTGAGTTCTTGCATATTTGAGAATATGTGCCCTTTCTTATTTGATAGATAATTTGTCTGGGTATAAAAGTCTTAAATAAACTTTTCTTTTTCTAGAACTTTATAAACATTGTCTTTTGACATTGAATCTTGCTAGGGAGACATCAGAGGTCAGCTTAATTTTTCTACATACTGGGTGACTTGTTTTTTCTACTAGGGTGCCTATAGGATTACTTAATTTATTTCCTCTCTCCCTGTCCTTTTTTCTTTCCCTCTCTCTTCCCCTCTATACTGGTAGTTATTAAAGTGTAATACATATACATACAAATTCATACAACATTAGCTTATAGCTCAGTGCATTGTCAATGTGAAAAAACTCAAGCTGCAGCTGCAGAGGTCAAAAATAGAATACCACCAGTCTCAGGACTCCTCCCAGTGGGCTTCTCTTTCTGCCCCAAGGTAACCATTCTCTTAACTTCTAATATGATTACTTAGTTTTTATTTTTTTGAATTTTATGTAAATGAAACCATTTGGTATGTATTCCGCCTTCTTTCTCTTGACATTATATTTTGAGATTTATCTATATAGTTGCCTTTAGCTGTATTTCACTCATTGTCATTGCTCCCATGATATGACTTAGCTATGCATCAGCCCCATTTCTCATTTGAGCTATGTATTTGCTTGAACAACATCCCTCTCACTTCAGTCCTTCCCCATTGGGGCCATCAATGGAATGTAAGCTCTCAGGGTGCCGATGCAGCACCATCACTTTCCCTCAGACAGCGATTTACCCTGTAGCTTACCCTACAGCTCCTCTTCTGTTGTTTGCTGTGGAACAGGGTTTCTCTGGGGATGGTCACTGCTTCTGTTTTCTTCTGGTAAGCCTGCACCCTTAAACATCAGTGTTTCAACCAAAGACTCATTTTATTGGGTTGTTTAAAAATTGAGGTATAATTGACATAGAACATTAGCTTCAACATAATGACTTGATATTTGTATAAACTGTGAAATGATCACCACTATAAGTCTAGTTAACAGCCTTCACTACACTTAAAAACTTTTTTCTTGTGATGAGGACATTTAACATTTACACTCTTAGCAACATTCAAATATACAATACAGTATCATTAACTATATTCTCCATGCTGTGATTACTGTCTTTATTGTCTTTGTCTTTGGAATAGAGGCATTCTAACAGGTATGAGGTGATACCTCATTGTGGTTTTGATTTGCATTTGCCTGATGACGGGTTCTCTAGGACTGTTCTAAAAATTGACATTGTGCCCTAACCGGTTTGGCTCAGTGGAGAGAGCATCAGCCTGTGGACTGAAAGGTCCCAGATTTGATTCCAGTCAAGGGCATGTACCTTGGTTGCAGGCACATTCCCAGTAGGAGGTATGCAGGAGGCAGCTGATCGATGTTTCTCTCTCATCAATGTTTCTAACTCTCTATCCCTCTCCTTACCTCTCTGTAAAAAAATCAATAAAATATGTATTTTGAAAAATGAAAATTGACATTGTATCTGAATTCTGAGGAATTATATGTCCTCTACAAATGTTCTCCCTCTTTTTAGTCTAAATTTCTCTGAAGTCAGCTACTATTCATTATTATTTATGATATGAGACCATGACTTTTTACTTGTTTCATTTAAAAAATCATTCTCTCCCTTCTCCTAGTGGGTTTTAAGGCAGGGGGAATATAGAAAAAAAAATGCTTTTATTCCATCCTATTTAACTATGACTCATAACTTACCTTACGAATAAGTACTTTTAAAATCTAACATCAATAGTACAGACTTACCAATATGGGAGACTAGTGGACCAACATTCAGGTTCCTTTCGGTGCCATCTCGGTCTGCATTCTTTCCGCTTACTCACCCCAGCATGGTACCTGCTCCCTTCTGTGTCCATCTCTTTACAGGCCAGTCTCTCTTCTGTCCTGTGTCAGCCCTGACACCTGACATCCTATCTGAAGCTTCTCATTCTTCTTTAAGGCTGGTGATCTCAGAAGCGTGCTTTCACCAGAGTGGGTAAATTATAGTTAGAATCAAGCTTTATGTTCCTTGATAGGTTTTTAATATCAGGGAATGGAGAATTATTGTATGCTGCCTTTGAGTAGGAGCTAAATATTATTATTCATCATCGGGAAGCATCTGAAAACTGCCATTGGAGCTCCTGCGCCTGTGCGTCCTTGGATTGTATTGTGATGCTTTTTCTGTTGTGTATAATTTGATGCCAATGTGGCAGCCCCCTGAAGATGGAGCCGTAACTTTTACAAAGGAGAAGTCCTTTTTTCAAGAATATACACAGCTCAGAGATTTAAAGTGACAGCAACATTTTTGAGGAAATATTTTATTTAAAGGATGAAAAAATAGTGTATATTGTATAAGTGAAATTTAACCTTTATATCTGATTGCATCCTTCTTTTCCCAATCCACCAAGGCAGTACCCCTAGTTGAAAATGCCAATACAAATAATGAAGTCAGATTGCCATGCCCTTTACTCCCCTGCTTAAATTGTCAATTAATAAAACAAATTGTGTATTTTAGATAAAGATATAGTAGTTTGAAATATATACAAATAGTGGGCTCTTTGATAGTTTGACTTTCTCTAACCTCTCTTGTCTGGGATATTGTGTGTTTGGCCCATCTGTAAATGTTATATGGACCCATTTCTTAAAGATGTTTAACTTTAATTGTGAATCGTTTTACTCATGAGTTCTAACTCCATATCCTCAACCTAGCTACCCCCCGTGACTGCTGTTCAGGCTGTATGCCTCGCTGCCTGGTGGCTCTCTCCACTTTGGCATTCCACAGGAACATCACATTGCACGTGCCTGTCATTGTGCTCTTTGCTGTTCTTCCTGAATTCTGGGTTGAAGTTAGTGACACCACCGTTCATGCATTTGCTAGGTAAAAGCCCCAGTGTCAGTTCTTACATTTTTTCAAATCAGTTTTCTAGATCAGAAGTTCTCATCTTTACCTTTTTCGTTATAATCGTGTAGAAGTGGTAGCAATAATAAAATGTTTGTCTTGTGTACTTATTGTGTGCTAGGCACTGTTCTAAAAGTCTTATACATTTATTAAACATGTTAATCCCTCAGTAGCACTGTGAGGTAAACACAATCATCATCTTGCAGACGAGGCAGCTGGCACACACGCAGGATTCGTGACTTGTACGAAGTCTGTGTTAGTAAATGTTGCATCTGGGATGTGAATGGAAATGGATAGAAATGGATGAGGAACACCAGAGCATTGTTTTCCCATTGCAATTACAGGCACACTAGCTGTTTCCCACCCATTTCTCACCCACGTGTACGAGCATGTTGACATTAAAGAGTTAGTCCTGGACCTAGCCTGATTTATAAAAGACATTTTACAAATCATTCCGCTTTCATTGGGAACAAATTGCTTGGGAAGCAGCTCGAGGCCACAAATGAGTGTGCCTGTGTAGCAAAGACTGCCCCTCTGTACAGGATGACTGAAGTGCTCTCTCAGAAAACAGCGTCCGACCCGCTGATGGTCAGGCTTTACCCCTTTCCTGGTTTCATAGCATGTGTAAGGCCCATGCTCCTTAGTATGGCTGCTGAGGCTGCTCATTCCAGCCCCTGCCTGCCAACCTGGGCTCATCTCCCATGCTTCCCAGTTCTCACTATCATTTGATTTTTGCCTGTAGAACTGTCTCCCTCTTTCTGGAGATGCGACAAAGGCTGGGGTTAAGTATCACCTCCCCTAGACAGCCATTCCTATCTTCTGCAGCCATCTCCATTCTGGATCCAGTGCCTATTATGTTCTGATTATTTGTGCCATTTATCCACTTGAACCACTAAGCCATGAGCACGTTAGGGACAGTTTCTTCTTGGTCTTTGTGACACAGGCTGTACTAAACAAATGTTTATGAATGAATGAGTACCTTGATTAATTAGAACCAGATTCCAGTTACTCAGCTACTAAGAAAATAAAAGAGCCCTGGCTGGTGTGGCTCAGTTGGATCATTGCCCTGTATACCAGAGGGTTGTGGGTTCCGTTTCTGGTCAGGGCACATACCTAGGGTGCAGGTTCGATCCCTTGTCGGGGCACTTACAGAAGGCAATCAATCCATGTTATCTTTCACATCAATTTTCTCTCTTTCCTCCATCTCCCTTCCCTTCTTTGTAAAATCAATAAGCACGTCCTCGGGTTAGGATTTAAAAAAAAGAAAATAAAAATAGTAGCTGTTTTTAAAGAGGTGATTAAGCTAAAGTCAGGCCCTTAGGGTAGGTCCTGATTTAGTTTGCCTGGTGACCTTATAAAAAGAGCAGATGTGTACATACTGAGAGACACCAGGGCTGCTCCCACAGGAAAAAGCATGAGAAGACACAGTGAGAAGGTGGCCATCTACCAGACCATGAAGAGAGACTGAGGAGAAACCAGGTCTGCTAGTACCTTGATCTTAGACTTCTAGCCTCTAGAACTGTGAGATAATACTGGTAATTTTTGTTGTTTAAGCCAGTGGTCGCCAATGGTGGTCCGTGGACCACTGGTGGTCCGTGAGGTCTGCAAGGTTGGTGATCACTGGTTTAAGCCACCTAATCTGTGACTTTAAAAAAAAATTATTTTTATTGTTGAGAGTATTATAGATGTCTCCCATATTTTCCCTCTTTGCATCCCTCTACCTGGCTCCTGCCCCATTGCAGGCCTATGGTAGTCCTAGCAAACTAATACAGTGGCATAGAAACAACTTCTAAAAACCAGTGTGATATTTGGATATGTATGTACATGTGTGTGTGCACACGTGCAGGCATGAAAGAGAGTTGCAGTCCTTGAAATAATTTATTTTCTATCTAGTAGAATTACTACTAGTATGAGAAACTCCTCCAATATGTGAGAAAATGTTTAGCAAGAATAGAAGTAAAGATAATTTTCTGCTTACCCTGTATAACCTATAAAATTAATAGGACTTTTTAATTATACAAATTGTTTTCTATTATAAAATAGTCAAAGATGACCTATGTAATTTGATCACTATCTGTAGTGATTTAATGATTTTCTGCACTTCTACTTGAAACTTTATTTGGTATTTCTATTTGTAGATATCTTCCTAAAATAAATGTTTATTTGCTATTCAGGATATTTTATATGCTGCATTATATACTTTATATTATAATAGGATTGTGCACTATTGAGCCAGGTGTTCTGACCCCAGCACACATCAAAGTCTATTTGCCATTATCAGTCTTATTTATTTATGTATTTATTTATTTATAAGGGAAGAAAAGGGAATCAAAATGGGTTAGAGTTGGGCGGAGGGAAGAGAATGAGCAGTCAAATGGGTCTTTTCTGACAGTTGACCATGTCCTATAGAAAGGAACATGCCTTAGTGTGAATCTCAGCTCTATTATTTCGTGGCTCTGTGGCCTTTGGAATTCTCTTTGAACCTCATTTTCCTTAACTGTGAGGCACCCCCCTCAGTTTACAGATTCCTTTGCAGCCTGAAATTATATGCATACAGTAAAGCATCTAGTCTGGTCTCTGGTACATAAATGTAATAAAAGAATTTTTGCCATTTTTGAATTATTAGATTATCACTTAAGCCAAAAAAAAAAATGTATCTTTTTTATCCTTGGAGGAAATGGAGTTGCACTTATAAACACACACTAATAGTCATCTAGTTTGACTCACCTTAGAGTGCTGTGACAGTGCTTTCAGCCTCATTTCTGTGTCCTTCCACGCCCAGTTCACTCATCTCTGTTGTGTCATAACTGTCGGTTGAGATGGCAAAGGGGGCATTTCAGAATCTGTGGTAGGGGCTGGGTAAGGGTAGATAAACTAGTGTACAGTTGTTTTTAAAACCCTTTCCCTTGGGATCATGTGAAAAACACCTTTAGAGGGATCAAATTTCCTCCCAGTCAAGAAGTACATCCCTATTGTGTGCAAGACACCAGGGGAAAAGGATGAGTAAGAGAAAATGCCCATCCGGCTTACTAAGCTGAAGCTCAGTTGTTGGTGGAGGACAGACACAGCCGTCGGTGCTGCCCCGGGGAGCATGGAGAGCACCAGAGAAGGGCATTTGAAGTAGTGCCAAGCACAGAACACGACCGTCATAGCCTCTGTGTCCGTGGAGCTTATGGTGAAGTTATAGAAACAAACCAAAGAAAAAAATAAATTCCACAAAATAATTATAAAATGTAGTAAGTACTACAAAATAAACCCGTGCTGTGATATTCCAAGATCCGAGGGATCAGGTTTCAGTGGGGAAGTCAAAGCAGGCTTCTCTGAAGAGGTGACAGAATGAAGTTATCTTGTGTGAGGAACTGCAGGAGAGTGGGCATTTGGGTAAGTTCAGAAGCAAGAAAGTCCCTGGTGAGTTTGGGTCATCACAAGTAAGTCACACATTGTCTGGGAAAGTGAGTTTGGTTGTCCTGTGCTTAATAGTTTATGAAGTATAATTGTTTCAGTGTTGAAGCCATGGCTCTGACCACTGTGAAGAGCCTAGTTTGTTTATTGTAGACTTCATTTATTATTTTACATTTACATCATTGACTAGGGGACCTGGCTCTTGATAAAGCCATATAGGACACCATTCTGTATAATAAAAGGCCAATATGCAAATTGTCCCCTTGGGAGTTTGACAGACCAGGAGTTTGACTGCTCGCTATGATGTGCGCTGACCACCAGGGGGCAGCATGGAACGAAGGAATGTCCCAACTGGCAGCTGGCAGTGGAGGGAAGGAAGGCCCCAGCTGGCAGCCAGAAGGTCCCGATTGGCCCTGATGGCCAGCCAGGCCTAGGGACCCTACCCGTGCATGAATTTTGTGCACCAAGCCTCTAGTTTGTTTATATTTGTTGATGTCCAATTACTACCCCCAAATTTTCTCTTGTGAACATCTCTCTAGTTCTCCATGAAAATTAAATAAAGTGATGTATATAAATAATTTATTTACGAAAGATTGTTATTTTGTAAATTATAATTGAAAATTCATTGAATACTCATAATTTCTGGTAACAGTGTTTATGATAATAAGGAATGTCAGGATAGTCTGAAATTTGAGGACTGACAACACTTAAACCAGTAGCAATGAGAAGAGTTGTTTAGAGGTGCCAGTGCCTGGAGCCACACCAAAGCTTGGCTAATTTGAGCTCTCTTTTTTTTAAGTAAATAAATTGAGCTTCTGAAACAGCTTTACACATTGAAGATGATTTTGTATTTGTTGATTGTTTTTCCCTTGAGTGGAATAGCATAGTACTTTCCTTTTTTGTTGTGTGTTAACTGTGACAGTATTTCATATTTTTAACCCAAGTTAGTTGGCTTTCCAAAAATACAAGGAACAAATTCATGATGTAATCCTCCTCACCCGAATCCCAGAGCGTGGTAAAGCTCCATTTTCTCTCTGTTATTTATAGGTAATGCTGTTTCATATGTGAGGACTGATGAATTGTCTAAGTAGATCCTAGGGAAGCGGGGTAGACTTGTTTCTCTGAGCGACATAGTTATTTTGCTTTGATTTTTCTTAAGCCTTATTAATGTTTTTAAACTTATTAATTTATGTCTTTGGCCTGTTTCTTAACTCTGCATTAGCACTAGAGAATAAGATACTATTGTCTATATTAGTTTGAGGTACTTACTGGCCTTTTATCACTTATTCCAAAAAAAGTACATAGTCTTCTATAAAAGTAAGAACATCAAATTGTTTTCTACATTTTCCCCACTACATTCTTTCTGCTATAATATGTAGTGTTTGCTTTTATTGTATTTCTGCAGTAGGGTGTGTGTATGTGGGTGTGTATGTGTGTATTTATACACATGAAAATACTACTTTCAGATAAAAAAATTTTTCTTTCCATTGTCTCTTCTCAGGTCTTACTGTTAAACTTGGAAATAAGTGAAAATAAGTTTTATCAAAATATATCAAAATAGCTTGCTAATACATAACCTACAAAACATTTGGCACTTTATTAATGTGAATAATTTTGAATTTACTGGAAATTAAGTTAACAATTTTTGCAGTTTTTTCATGGAGACTTAGCATTTGTGTCACTCAGAATTCTTAATTATCTTACCACATATTTTATGTGACATAATATCTGCACTCTTACCATCTACAGCCTCTTCAGAGAGCATAGCACATGGCACCAAAGTAATAAAAATATAAGCTCTAGAGTGGGAAGCAAAGCCGAAACAAGCCGTTTTTACATATAACTTAAGTTTAGGTTCTGTGTAGTAGGTTGATCCCTTACTTAACCTTTAATAAAATTGGATTCAAGGGTATTTATATATAAATAAAAAATAAAGTTAATTTTGTTTCATACTTCCATGTGAGCAAGTGCCTAGTAATGCATTACAATGACATTTAAACTTCAGTATTACTCCTATTGGTTGAAAAAATGGCATACTTTTGTAGAAGGATAGGCATTAAAAAGGTAAGTTGTCATATGGGAAGGTTATTAAGATGATTATTAAGTTTATGTGCTCATATTCACACTGATTGAATCAGTCTGCATTTATCTGACATTTTCTCTCCTATGAAGTTAGCTAAGAAGTTGTTTCCTTTTTTTACATAATTTGGAAGTTAAAATTAGATAAAAATCTGGATATGTTGAACGCTTTATCCCCTCTACCCCCACAATGGAGCAAGTTTTTGAAGACAAAGAACCCAAGTAAGAGGTTAAAACAGAGCAAGCGTCTTCCGAATCAGTTAAACATGGAACAGGCTCACCTGATACTTTCAGGATGACCACGGCTCCTCCCTTTGATGTTGATGTTTCTTCTGGGAGCCTCTGAGGACCCTGGGTCTCTTCAGCCCTCCGGCACCGTTTGTGGAGAGGGGCCCTCCCCTCCTCCCTCCTCCTTGGGGATGGAACAGTTCCTTTTCCTTGCACAGGGGACAAGGTGTCTTATGCACTTTGGGTGGCCTTTTTCAGGACACACTTGGTTCCAGTGGTCCCACAGGAGCAACATGCGCCCTTTCCTAACAACTTCTGGGGAGAGAGACCTGTGGGTAGTCCCTGAGGTGACCCTTCCGCTCTGCTCATAAAGCAACTGCCAAAAGATTGGCTTGCTTCTTTGTCTTCTTCAACCTTGTCTTAACTGTGGAAGACTGAGAAAGCCACAGCTATTAATTCCTTTATTGAGGTCTGGGAGCCTAGTGCCAGTCTCTGGAGTTTCCTCCAGATATTGGAGGTAGATTGATTAACAAAGTACATGGCTAGCACTATTTCCACTCCAGGCGAATCCAGATCTGTACCGCTATATTTGTGGATGGCCTCTGTTAGATGAATGAGAAAGAGGGGTTTTCATCTGGGAGCTGAGTAATTGCTCTTACTTTGCCATAATTGACAGCCTCGATTCTTCTTTTCATGCCTCCTAAAAGGCAGAAAATCATATGGTCTCTACAAGCCAGTTCTCGTTGCCCCGGTTGATTAGGGCCAATCTAGGATATGGCAGTCATTTCTACAAGAAACCTGTTCGGCTGAGCTCAATGTAAAGAAGCTGTGTATTCCTGGGTGGCCTCCCAAAACGGAGTCTTTCCTCAGGTTGGCAGCACTGGGAGTTGAAGGACCATGAAGTCCTTCCAGGTTATATCATAAGTCAGAGTTATCACCTGAAACTCCACTATAAATCTCACACATTCTTCTGAGAACCTACCTAGCATGCCCTGCAGTCTCTTAAATCTGACAGAGAGATGGGAATATGAATTCAGGTGATCCCATCCGGCCCTCCTGACCTCCTGTGGGGCGCAGAGAAGGTTTGATTCCAGACCTCCAGTAGAGGCATCTGGACAATGTGAGGGCCTAGGGGTGAATGAGTGAGTGGGGGTGGCATGTAGGCCATTGTGGAGACAAATTTACCCATTGTCTTCGAGGAGAGAGAATTTCCTTCCCTGCAAAAAGAGGGAGGTGTTTGGGGACACGGGTGTCCCCAGTTTTCCCTAGCTCCCTGGTGGCATCGCCAGGGCCTAGAATGATGCACAACCCCCCACTGCCAGTCTCAGTGCCTGGAGACCTGAGTCTCTCCCTTCCCACACAAAGGGCGAAGACCTTCTCCAAGAGCGTGACAAGCTTTATGCCCCACAATAATGCCACAAGTACCTGGGTGCAGACCTTGGGAACAGGCATCCTCGAGATTCCCAGATCTCTGAAGATCCCATTTTCCCTGTTCTAAGATTGCCCTCAGTAGGGAGAGACTGGCCAGGGCCATGAGGGCTTCTAGCACGTCGTGAGGCCCCCTCCTGAATCTGGATAAACATCTCAGTGTCCCATATCCTACAAGATGTCCCTTGTTCTGTCCCCTCCCCGAGGTGCTCAGAAACTGAGACCCCATGGCATGATAGGAGGTGTTGTATTAAATGTGCAATAAGAGCAAAGTTTGGCTGGGAGGCTTTGCTAGCTAGGATGAAGAGATGTCTTAGCTTAAAGCAATTGTGCCAGGTTGCCAGATTGGTGCTGGGAGAGAATGGAAATAAGCAAGGCACATGGGTCAGTGAGGGCCCTACCAAAACTACTTGACCTAAACCCTTGGAAGGGTGCAAGTACAGCGGGTGCCTGGCCCTGGGGAAGCGATGATTGGCCCAAGCTCATAGCAGGAGGTGGTGACGGCTGGCCCAAGTCCCAGAGAGGGGGCTCCATGCTGTGCCCCCGTGGCCTGTGCAGAGATGAAGCCTTAGGAAGGGGGTTAGTTCTGGGTCCTAGCTGGAGCATGCAGACTGGGGAAAGGAGTGCATCTCTGCATTTCTAGCCACTGGAGGGAACTGTTGGGAGGGGCATATACAACAAAAAGGTTATAAACTACAACTCTGTCATGACCGCCTGCAAAAATCAGGAATGTGGGACCCCCACATAAGGTGTAAAATGGAACTAAAATACTGGTCAGCCAGGCAGCAGAGGCGAAGCAGGGAGAGTGAGATGACATTAGGAAGAAATTGGTTAGAACACCCCAGTGTCTTCAAGTAATTCTATCAGGGGATTGCCTCAGGGTTTGGGCTCTGAGTTTTGCTTGTGAACTCTGTGTTCCTTGGTGAACAGTGAATGAGTTTGTCTTGATCCTGGCAGGCAGTCTTATGCATCTGACTTATCTCCTTACCAGGTTATCCTCTCACAAAGAGACTTCTTTATTTGGTGGCAGGCACCCTAAGGGCATTTAAATGCCTGACCATGCCCACCATCAGTTTGTGGCTTGAGATTACCTAAGGCTAAATGTGGAAGAAGGAGACAGAAAGGCAGGGGGAAATGGACATGGGGGCAGGGATACAGGGGATGAGCCTCCAGCTCCATGATCTTACCACACGCAGCTGCTTCTCCCTCCTGGCTGTCTTGCTAGTCCGTTGCTGGTGAATGTGATAGGTTCTTTTGTGGTGACTTGAGAAAAGAATTCTAAAAGTGTTTGGATAACTTTAGATGTCATGGTAAGATTTTATTGTGAATTAAGGGGAATTAATACACCCTCTGGGACCTAGAGGGTGGACAGGCTCTAAAAGCATTGCCCTGAGGCTCCTGTTAATCCTCCATTTATCTTCTTGTAAAGGTAAAGGATAAAGAACCATTCAAATTATCCAACCCGAATTCCTAACCTTTCCCTGCCTGGATTGGGCCCTCTTCCCATTGATTTCTGTTGGCCTTTCATGTCCTCTATCCAATCCGATTACCTTTCCAGCTGTTCCTGGCTAGGCCCTGCCCCTCTGTTTCCTTGCATCTGTCCAAATGTTCCATTTTTCATTGAGTCTCTATTGCCCAGGAGCCCTGCAGAGGAATTTCCTCCACTCCCTGGGCACCTGGGAGACCTGCAGTCCCCTGTAGTGTGTTAACACATCTGTTTACCGGGAAACTAGATGGAATTCTGCTCTGTTACCAGTTTATTAAAATTACTTAGTTCCCTTTTGCTTTGTTCCTTATATTAATAACTAGAGGCCCATTGCACGAAGATTCACGCAATAGGCCTTCCTTCCCCTGGCTGCCAGCACCGGTTATCCTCCGGCACCCGGGACCCAGGCCTTTCGTCCGGCCACAGCGGAGAAGCCAAGCCTCTTCAGTCTTCAGTCTTCACTCAGGCTGGAATCTTCAGTCTTCACTCCATGCCTGTGTATGCAAATTAACCCACCATCTTTGTTGGGTTAATTTGCAAACTTACTCTTATTGGCTGGTGGATGTAGCGGAGTGATGACCAATTTACATATTTCTCTTTTTTTAGTGTAGACTAGCTATCTTCCTTATATCAATAACTAGCTACCTTTGCTGACAATACCTGTGTCTGTGCATGTGGAATCTCAAAGTGTATATTTGGGTGAAAAGGGAGGAGTCTAAGGTCTGCTTGGTTAGACACCTCTTCATGTGGTGCTGATATCATGGTGTGATGGGAGGTGACAGAAGATAGGGGTGAGGTGGGGCATAATTCCCTTACCTCCCATTTCTAGAGTTCCCCAAAAGCAGCACACTGTCAGAAACGTGTGAGACCTTTCAGAAGTGCTTATAATTAGCCATGCATGGACAGTTTGAAACAGGAATTATGGCTGTTTCTTTGCAATAGTGTAGAGGTTCCCATTTTTAAAAATAAACCACTCCTGCCCCCAACATTCACATCCTGGCCCTGGCACCGCCCTTAACCTGCCCCTGACAGCTTGTCTGTAGTGCCCTACCCAGCCAGACTCAAACCTATCCTGCTTTTTCCTGTGATCAAAATTCCCCTTGGGAAATTTCAGTTCTCATAATCATGTGGTGATTTTCCTGAACAGTTCTGACTAAATGAAGTTTTATTCTTTTAAAAATAATGATTTGTTGACTGTATAATTACATGAGATTCCATTCTTTTTAAAAACTGTATAAAAAGTAATTTATATATTTTTAATTTAATTAGTTTTAATTTAAACAAAATAATTCCTAGACTGGGTGGTGTTTTGACTTGAATAGGAAAGTGCGTGTCTATATTACTGCAGCCTGTTAAAAATATTCACAGTCATGATAATGAAAGTGTTATCACCCTAACTTGCTTTTCTGCCAGGGTATTTTAATTTAAAAAGAAAATTCCTGGAGGCAACTGAGGCCTTGGGCTCTAAGAAAATGGTTCTGATGGTAGAATTCTGGGTTCTGTTGAGTGATGGGGGAGGGGAGAAATGCTTCAATAGTACTCTTTAAACCATGACATATTATTGACTATTTCAACACTATCTCAATACCTTTTCACACTCGAGGAAATGTGTGTCATGTACCCAAAAGACCCAGGTCTTTGGATGAGCCATATAAATTGTCCTTTGAATCCCACTACTTATGTGACCTTGTGTGTGGGTTTTAACCTCCCTGAATGTTAGCTGTTGTTTTTTCTTTTTTTAAATGAGATATTAATAATCCTTCCCGTGAAAGATTGTTATGGCTTTTTGGAATAATGTAAAGCCCCTGACAGCTCCTAAGTGACATCTGTACTTAATACATGTTCTATAAATAATAGTAATTATGACGATGATGATGATGGTAATGGTAAGTATTCATTGGTTTGTGGGTTTATTCTTCATACCTTTAATAGAACTGCTAGGAATATTGAAAAATTCAGATATTTTTGGCCTTGAGTTTGTAAAAATATGCAACGTCTGTAAAGCAGAATAGAACAAGGTATTCCTGTATATGTTGAACTTAAACAGCTATGGTGAAGGCTGGTTGGATCCTATAAGAAGTGATATTCTTTGAACATACGTTTATGTTGCATTCATCAGTGACTTCTTCTTCAAGCCTTCAGTTTAATGGGCCTGTAGGAGAAATATCTTGGTGCTGATATTTCCAGCATCGCAGGTGGTCGGAAGGATGTCCTGAACTCAGTCCCTGTGAACTGGGAACTTGAGTGGAGTGGGGGTTAGAGTGAGGAAGTGTGCTCTGGGGACCAGCCATAAGGGATGCTCTAGACTGCTGCTGTTCATAAATCTTTCAGTCTTCTAGGAAATGAAATTAGTTCCTAGTTCTGCTTTTGATCATGGACCTTTGAGACGCTTATGAAGGTGCAGGGGGGTAGAGGGGACTCTCCACAGAAGAGTGCCACCTTGCAAAATATTGTTCATTCAGTTTCAGGAGATTATTAATTTCTTGAGCAATCCCTGTTTGGGGCAACCTGTTGTCAAATATATATTATCTCTCCTTTGCATATCTCATTTCAAAGGATAATGAATAATGTAAAGAATAGTATATATTTATAGTGATTTCCAGGTTACAGAACTAGTATATACGCTTTTGTCTACCATCCTGTCATCTAGTACTATTATCCGTGTTGGGTCCACACCCAAAGGAGCCAGCCCAAGAGACACTGTGAGTGTTTAAGAAAATTTATTGCATTCTTTCACAGTGGGCTGAGACCAGTGTGGTGGTGTGAGCCCAAGGGGGGTGGTTAGGTTCTCTTATATATGGTAAAAGTATGCAATATAGGGTCAGTGTGTGGGTGCATGAGTTAGTCAGGGGGAGAGGAGTTCTTATCTTGGCCATCTCCCCCAAGCTATGGGAAAAGCTTATCTATAATAATAAAAGACTAATATGCGAATAGACAAACAGTGAAACAACCGAACAACCGGTGACTATGACGTGCACTGACCACCAGGGGGCGTGTGCGGAACATGGCAGGATGGTGGAGCAAGTGAGCGGTGGCACCAGACCAAGGTGGGGTGCTAGTGGCTGTCATCGGGACAAGCCTCTGGTAGTTACTGAAAATTCTTTGCTCCCGTGTGCCGTGGTCCCGCTGGGCGCTCACGCCTGCCGGCACTGGAGCCAGGCAGGAACACCGAGGATGGGCCGAGACCCACCCCTGTGCACACCACACCCTAGCTTTCCTTTCAAGGTGCACGAATTTGTGCACTGGTCCCCTAGTAATAATACATATTTCAGAAAATATGTCCAAGCAGGGGACGTTAGGGGTAGGTAGTTCGCCCTAACAATCCCTACTTTGGCCAATGAAGAAACTGAAGCTCAGGTATACCCAGTCTCTCTTGGTCAAAGTCCATGAATGTACTTGGGATGAGGAACCAGGTCTCTGGCCAGATCCACTGGGATTTCTCCCTATTTGATAGCATTACATAAATAAAGGAAATCAGGCAAGCAAAAATATGATGACCTCCCACATTTAGAAGAATGGTTGGGAAATCCTACATGAATATTAGATTTAAGACAGGGATTATTTAATATCCATAGAAGGAGACTTGCAAGAGAAAGTAACTGTGATGGTGTGTGTAGGGGGTGCACAGG
>NW_006292588.1:725920-729271 GCF_000327345.1 Myotis davidii | reverse complement strand
GTTTGGGGCAACCTGTTGTCAAATATATATTATCTCTCCTTTGCATATCTCATTTCAAAGGATAATGAATAATGTAAAGAATAGTATATATTTATAGTGATTTCCAGGTTACAGAACTAGTATATACGCTTTTGTCTACCATCCTGTCATCTAGTACTATTATCCGTGTTGGGTCCACACCCAAAGGAGCCAGCCCAAGAGACACTGTGAGTGTTTAAGAAAATTTATTGCATTCTTTCATAGTGGGCTGAGACCATTGTGGTGGTGTGAGCCCAAGGGGGGTGGTTAGGTTCTCTTATATATGGTAAAAGTATGCAATATAGGGTCAGTGTGTGGGTGCATGAGTTAGTCAGGGGGAGAGGAGTTCTTATCTTGGCCATCTCCCCCAAGCTATGGGAAAAGCTTATCTATAATAATAAGACTAATATGCGCGAATAGACAAACAGTGAAACAACCGAACAACCGGTGACTATGACGTGCACTGACCACCAGGGGGCGTGTGCGGAACATGGCAGGATGGTGGAGCAAGTGAGCGGTGGCACCAGACCAAGGTGGGGTGCTAGTGGCTGTCATCGGGACAAGCCTCTGGTAGTTACTGAAAATTCTTTGCTCCCGTGTGCCGTGGTCCCGCTGGGCGCTCACGCCTGCCGGCACTGGAGCCAGGCAGGAACACCGAGGATGGGCCGAGACCCACCCCTGTGCACACCACACCCTAGCTTTCCTTTCAAGGTGCACGAATTTGTGCACTGGGCCCCTAGTAATAATACATATTTCAGAAAATATGTCCAAGCAGGGGACGTTAGGGGTAGGTAGTTCGCCCTAACAATCCCTACTTTGGCCAATGAAGAAACTGAAGCTCAGGTATTTACCCAGTCTCTTGGTCAAAGTCCATGAATGTACTTGGGATGAGGAACCAGGTCTCTGGCCAGATCCACTGGGATTTCTCCCTATTTGATAGCATTACATAAATAAAGGAAATCAGGCAAGCAAAAATATGATGACCTCCCACATTTAGAAGAATGGTTGGGAAATCCTACATGAATATTAGATTTAAGACAGGGATTATTTAATATCCATAGAAGGAGACTTGCAAGAGAAAGTAACTGTGATGGTGTGTGTTGGGGGTGCCCACTGCTTTGTTGCTGGGTCATCATGGAACACAGATACCAATGGCCAAGGAGAACATCCCAGGGAACTATGTAAAATGCTATTTTTCCTCATTGGTAAATAGATTTTTGGTCCCTTTCATATCAACATGCACATTAAGTCGGATGCTGTTTTTGTTGGAGCCATTCGGCAGGGTAGTTTTGTGTGTGTTTTTTAATCTTTTTTATTGAACTCGTACCTTCCCTGTGTAAATCAGAAGAGTAACAGTTCATTTAAGTATGTTTCATAAAGCAGCAATGCATTGTAATTGTTAAATGAACAAAGTGCCCATTTTAAAAAATGTGATGCCAGAAAGCTATAAGCAGACACTTGCCAGAATGACAGTGTAGCCTCGAATTCCCCACAGAATAAATTTGAGAGCTGTCATGAGACTCCCAGTTCACTGTGGTTGCATTGATGATGCACAGACAGAAGCATCCTCAGATGTAGGCTTTCAGTTCTGTTAGGGCTTCATAGACTGTCTTCCATAAAGCATGGCTTTCACTGCAGTAGGAGGATGCCGTTTCTAATAACATGTACTGCTTTGTACTAATTAGTGCATGCCATGTATCTCGGATTTTTTTTTTTAATCCTCACCGGGAGATATGTTTTACTGATTTTAGAGAGAAGGGAAAGGAGAGAGACAGACAGACAGACAGAGAGAAACATCGATCTGTTGTCTCTTGTAAGCACCCAGACTGGGGATCAAACCCACAAGCTTTTGGTGCATGGGACAACACTCCAACCAACGGAGCCACACCAGCCAGGTCTTGAATTGTTTGTTTGTTTCCTCTCAGTGTACTTTATTATTTTTTTAATTATAAAAAATAACCCATACTTGTAATCACATGAAATTTTCAAAAGAGAAAATTATGCTTACCTCTCATTCTGCTGGTCCAAATTCCTTTTCCACCCAAATTTCCCCTCTTTGAGGAAACCACCATTTACAATTAGATATGTATCCTTACTGTCTTTCTCTTTTTCACATGGATATTTCTTCATACACATATATGGGATTTCTTTCTTCTGTATTTTTTTCCAAAAATTAAATCATAGCAAACTTAGTCTTTAAAAAAAACCAAATCTTTGTGTTTTTTTTAAATTAAAGTGTAGCTCTCTTTTTAAGTTTGTATAGGCAAATAAATTTATTTCATTCATTTTAATTACTGAATAACATTTTGTTGTAAGGCTGTAGCAGATATAATTCAGCTTCTCACCTGTTGTTGAACATTCTGGTTGTTTCCACTGTTTTATTATTGCAAGCATTTACTATTACAATATTAGCATCATTTTATAAGCCTTATGGTCATTTTCCACTCGGTAAAGTATGTTGCTAAAGAAATGAAGAAGTAGGAACCTCCCATCTTCAGCTATTTTCTGTAATCATGCACTTCCATAATTAGTAACCTGTTACCTAGTAATAAGAATTATAGAGATTCTCTTTATATCAGGGGCAGCTGCAAACGTAGCTTTTATTTTGTGCAGGAGTCATTAGTGGTTAGCTTCTGTATGGACTCACTGCAGAGCAGAGGTGATCTTTCAGCTGTCAGAACGTCCCATCTAGACCCCTTCAAGGGTGAATGATTCCTGGGTTGGGGCAAATCTAGTAATCTAATGATGGACTGCCCACTCAGCCAGGGTTTGCTGGTTTTACCTTCTTAGGCCATGGTCTTACATTTTTATGAGTGAGAGAGCCTGGCTTGTAGAGAGAATTAATTTTAAAAGAGCTCTGTGATATTTTAGAATTAGGAAGGAAGGGACTCCTGCTTTGATGATGTGAAAAATTTGCCCTGACACCATTAATTGCTTAATATGTGATCAGTAATGTTACTGGCCATATGTTTCAGGATTTTTGAATACTCAGGGAGAATTCTTAATCATGTGGTTATGAAAACAACCAGTTTCTATAAGTGAAAATGAGTATGCTTATTAATGCAATTGCCTAGTGCATTCAGTCACATTTATAACTCCCAAGGAGAATGACTGTTTTGCATGATTTAGTGTTTACAAAATTACAGTTGCACGGCAAAGCTTACTGTATTTGAAGCATATGTGGTCCTTTTGCAGGTAATAAAATGGAAAATCCAATTTGCAATTGCAGAATAAGCCTCTGAGTGATATATGATCTTCATAGTAGCATCGGTCAGAGGGTCATCGCTAATCACGGCGCTGGCTGGCTTCCCCTGTGGCCGGGCCATCCTGCTG
>NW_006292588.1:718317-725776 GCF_000327345.1 Myotis davidii | reverse complement strand
AGAGTGCGCAGGGGGGAATCTCTGGGAGGCAGCCAGCGTGGCTGTAGATGCACCACTTTCTAGCTTATTAGATCCTCTTTGTCACAGTGCTTAATCCTGCTGCCTGATCCTTGTTAGAACAGCGCCGGAGCGCCGCTCAGGCTTCTAATAAAGGAGATGGGTGAGGGCTCCTAACTAGACGCGCTGAAGCGTGCAGCCGTTCGGGCGATTGCAGCCCGACTGACGGGTGAGATGCTTCCTGCATGTTATTACTTGAAAGGGAACTTACCTCCGACAGCTGACAGATGAGCTTTGCTGAGGCAAGGGTAACTTGTTGCTAGGCCAATATGAGACGGGTGTCATCTTTTCACACAGTATAATGGTCTAGCTTTACTCTAATTATATTAACCCTCTTCTGAAATGGCTGCATTCCAGGCTGGTGCTGAGTGAGGCAGGAAAGCCAGAGACAAATAGCTGGCTGGGAGGATTACGGCTGCACAGAAGCAGGTATTGTGTTCTCCACCAGTGACATTAAGTGGAAAAACAAAATAAGCATGCCCTATTACGGCAAGCCGGTGATAACTCTGAAGAGGCAGCGCTTGGTTAGGCTCACATGGTTTCCATCTCTGTCATCTGGAATAGTCTGCTTCAAGGTTTGCTATGGACATTAAACATGGTTTTCATGGCTCTTTGTTAAAAAGAAAACACTGCCAACGACAAAGCTATTGTTTTGGGGTTTTTTCGTCCCCCAGTGAACCCAAATCTTTTCCATTAGGCTCCCTATTTCTGGTCACTGTGAGAAACCCCTGTGAAAGTGATTATGTAGCATTGTTTGAGACTAAACTAAGCAGCTGGAGTTACAGATGCGTTGGAAGTGATGCCATTGAAAATGCTCATGAAGAGCCTGTGGGTGTCTCTGTGTACCCTGACTTTTCAGACATCAGTATAAGATTCCTTTTGCCTTGAAGGGAGTGTGTCCAGCTTGCATCCAGTGTTTCCCGCCTGCTCCAGGAGTTAGCAGGAGTCATTAGCAACCCCTACGCGCCTCCTCTGTCTCCATTGACAGCTCTTTAATAGAGACATTGGTAGGGATTGACAGATCTCCGGGGGTTAGAGGCGTCAGACAAAAGGGCCCCAAGATCGTGGCTGACCTTTCTTGGCATTATTCCCCTAGCTCTGTCTTCCATGTGTTGCAATCAGGGAGCATAGAATTGAGTACATCATTTTTAGAGAATTATTACTCAAAAGGCTGCAGGCTTAGTCAGATGCTGTTAATAAGTTAACAAGAGGCCGTGTACATTCCAAAGTGGGTATGTAGGTAGTTGGTAGAATGCAGGCTCTCCTTTTCCATAGGAATATGCACCTGTACCTTAAATTCAAGGATAATTAAAACCTGCATCGCTTATAACAGCTGTACTTTTGGATTATTGGGCCTGAGTGGGAAAGAAGAGTCCTCTTTCTCTCACTGTCTCTCCCCTGATGGAAGTCATCCCTGGACAGATGTGGACTAGCTGAGGCTTGTCTGTAGGGTCCCTCCCAGAGTGTTTCCCTGGTCTTGTTGCTCTCAGCAGAGCCAGGACCCTGAATATGCAGCATGGTGAGGAATGCTCTATGTTCCAAATGTAGCTGTCTTCCCTCTCCCCTCTCTTCTTCCCCAGAGTAAAACAGTCCGATTCCCGTGTCCCCATCTGAAATAGATGTTAAGAGGAAAGCCATCCATTTGGGTTAATTCATGGTAATGTGTGAATGATGCGAGTCCCAGATGCATGTGCAGCTGATCCGATTCTACCTATTAGAAATTTAGACTGTGTTTCTCATTAGGATGACTTACTTTGGGGGGTAAGGAGCAAAGGTGTTTAGGTCACAGGTAGCCACCAACAAGGAGATCCTCTTTGCTTAGGAATTAGTTAATTTCTTTATGCAATTTATGCTTTTCATGGCCCCTTTTCTTTTTTTCACTTGGAATTGCATATATTTTCCCAAAGGTCTTAGTAATTTTTCATAGTTGATTCCATGCTGATGTCAGTGAGCAGGGTTTAGAAGCAGAAAGATGATCATATGTAAGCATAAGTTGTTAATTGGATGAATGTTTTAAGAGATGTGCTCATCTCTGGAGCCTCCACGCCCCACTTATTAGTGAATTGCTGCAGCGCACTTACTGTCACCTGGTACACAGCCCTCCTCAGTGACCATGCTTCCTGAGAAGAGTGGGCAACATAGACACTGTGCATGTAAAACAGGACACTTTAGAAAGAGACTTATTTTTTAAATGAAAGACTTTTCCAGAAATTTCTATTATATTCATTTTTAGGAAAAGTGGAAATGGAAAAAAAAAGAATAGGAGAATGAATGATATGGAAGAGAGGACATAGACTATAGCAATTAAGATCCAATAGGAAATAAGAATTATATAGAAATTTAAGCAGATCGGTTTTATTCTAAAAACCCCCTCCCCAAGTAAAGATAAAAACTAAAAAGATAAAAGGCAAGGTCACACCCAGGTAAGATACCCAACTAAACAGACTCAGTGCAACTCTTGGATTTTCATTTGCCCTAGGCAGTTTTCTGATTCATGGTTTAGAGAATGAAGCCCATTAATCTCCAAAATGATTAAATATCTGACTAATGATGTTTAACCATTAAGATGAGGAAATTGACATTATTGACAATCTTGGAGAGAAATGTATCTGCTTATTTTTGTACTTAACACCAACAGATTCTAAGTAGCTTTGGAAACATCATGATGAATTGCTCCCTCTTGATATTTAGTAGTATCTGGGTTTTTTTTAAAGCATTTTATGAAATTATAATCACTTTTATATTGGTCTTTTCTTTCTCCATTTTTGTGAGTAGTTACAAGTTCATAGAACAAAAAGAGTATGGATTCAAAGAATCAGTTCTTTTGTTTTAAGGAGAAATCATCATCCTCATAAAAATATTAATTTGTTTTCATTTCTAAAGATCAGATCACCTAGGAAATTTTGTGCTTCATGGTATACTTGCATCCTAGACTGTGTTTTCGTTATGCTGAATTATCAAAGTTATGACAAAATTTGCAATAGTACCCCAGAATAGGACAAGTAATGTTACTTTGGCTGTGTCCTGTGAAGAATAATTGCTGGATGTCTGTGTTTAAAAAGCCTTAGACTGTGGATCAGGAGTCTGAAAAAGACTTCCTCAGTAGGACTTTTAGGGAAAGGCCTTTGGTGAGGCTGGTGTCAAGTAAAACCACATGTATCTCTGCTGCTTAGCTTCTCTGTCCTTGTCCCTTTCATAAGCAGGCAAGTTTTCGGAAGTTCATTCACACACTGCCTTTTCCATATTTCAGTATACCAATAAATAAGAAAAATAGTCAATTGATCATCAACAGATGGTGGCACTTACTGGCTTTTTGATGTTACTTCATTAACTCATCTTTGGTTGATCTAGACTGGTGTAACCTGATAGTTTCACCAGACTTTATAGAAAGAATATGAGATTTGCAGTTAGGAGTCAGGTTCACATCCCCACTGTCATTTTCTGATCTTGTTACACAATTTCCCCACGTTTCTATTTATTCACCTGTAAAGTGATGTTAATAAGTGGACTCGGGGATTGCTGGAGAATCAAATGAGGAGATGCTTTGAATGTATACACTGATGAGGACTATACAAATGTGAGTTTCTGTCATAACCATGTTAACGAAATCCATTTGGTGCTGATTGTGAGATGTTCTTATGGTACCTGAGAAATGTAATAATAATTTTACGTGGGCAATAGTTTTATCTCTCTTCATTCATATTGTTCTTTGGCTGATGAAAAACGGTGATGTTGATCGGATGGGTCTAGATCAGATTGAGCAAGCAGTGATTCACATTGTCAAGACAGAATTTCAGGAAGTT
Source organism: Myotis davidii (assembly GCF_000327345.1). Taxonomy (NCBI): domain Eukaryota; kingdom Metazoa; phylum Chordata; class Mammalia; order Chiroptera; family Vespertilionidae; genus Myotis; species Myotis davidii. The sequence continues at coordinate 721,916 of NW_006292588.1, read as the reverse complement.
CTCATAGCATGTCTCTTCATTTTGGATGGGGTCATTTTAGTCTCTGTAGCAAATACCTAGGGAAAATAAAGCATATACTACCTATGTAAGAATTCCTTCCAGGTTTACCTTCTTCCTACTTCCTTCTCTCCACTCCCTCTCTCCCTCCTTCTTTCCTTTGTTTCATTTCTTGGTCTATGGTACTAATTACTTGTGTATCAGTGATGACTTGGGGTAAGAAATTTTTAAAAATAAATCAAGTGAACCAAAAGGTACTTAGGATTGTGAGGTGGTTACTGCGCAGGACTTCTTAGTTCTGATCCGTGTAGGATGAAAGGACCTTCATCTTTTTTCTTCTCCATCTTTTTCAGGAAACTTGGATCTGACTGGTCAGAAGCAGGTGTTCAAAGCAGAGAACAATCCTTGGGTTACCCCAATTGCTGACCAGTTCCAGCTTGGCGTGTCCCACGTTTTTGAATATATCCGTTCAGAGACATATAAGTAGTAAGTAGACTAGTTGTTTTCCAAAATAGTACACTGTGGTTTTATAGTATTTGTAATTATGTAATTTTAAGACTATCATGTGACATTGTCATCTTGGTGGCAGTTAGTTGATAGCATTTTTACATGTTTTATTAATAACCACATGTAGTAATTATCTTGTAGTGATAGATTATTTTAATTGATTTTATCAAAGGGAATTTATACCAAGTTTGTTTAGAAAATTTAAGTTATTAGTTGAATATTCATGACACTAAGGAAATTGGTCAGACACATTAAGATCAGAACATACTTTTTTTCTCCTTTGAATGCAAAGAATAAAGGTATTATGAACAAAATTGTTAAGCAGTTTGTTTATAACTAAGTAGAGAATACTAGAACACACCATTCTATTCTAGAGAAGCTTTCACTCTGGTGTTAAAAAGGAAGGAGGAGCAGAAAAACAGGAGGAGGAGTCAGCTAGCTCAAGTCACAGCATCCGAATCCCTCAACTCTTCACCTCAGGTCAAAGGAGATTGTGAGGAGCCCGCCCTAAAACCCAGCTGGTTTTACCTTTCTTCCCCAGTGTGTCCTGGTTGGAAGGAACTCTCTTGGCCCCATCTGCTCTGTTACATCTTCTGTCATTATTTCCCCTCATCCCACCTCCACCCCATAGTGAGATAATCATTTATCCTATGCTTCAGTGGGCCCCTAATGCTGAAATCTAGTCACCTCTAGTTTTAAGCAAATGCAAAAGACATAAAAATCCACAGTCAAATTTAATCTGTTTTGAGTTTGTTACCAACATTTGAGAATTTAACATTCCAAATATTAGAGAAAAATTAGAGGATCATTGAAGGTCACGTTCAGGTGGGAGTCTCTCTTTTTTTTTATTTTGTATAAGAAAAATGCCCCACACTCAATGTGGACCATGGGGCAGTTATGACTGACATGGCAGGCTTCCTGTTTATAAATGGCCAGCTGTGGTCCTGTAGCCTCTTCCCCGGACACCATGCTCCTGGTCACACAAGCTAGGGCTTAGTTCCCTCATATTTCCTATTTGACAGAATCACAGAGAAGATGAGCTCTGAAGAACAATGACATTAAAACTAAATAGACTAAAATTTCCAAAATGATAACCTATCTTCATAAATGGAAGAAGCTTAAATCATGGTTTAGATTTTTTATGACATTGACAATCTATTTTAAGACTTACCATTAGAGTAAAATGAGAGAAGTATAAGATGTGTGTTATGTTTCACAAGCCACAAGTTATGTGTAATATATAGATATATAGTTTCTTTAAATATGAATATAGCTCATCCTTGGAAATTGGTTTAATTAGTTATGAAAATGTGTGAAAATGTAATTGCAAATTAGAAGATTATTGTTCATTTTATTCCTCCTAAATTGTTAATCATTGCCATCATTGGTTCGAGGTAGAGGTTTAATTTTTGTTAGTAAATGGGAGCCTACTTCTAATTGGTTTGTAGAGAATCGTTTTAGAAAATCATTGTATATATATTTTAACTTATAACAAAGTACACAAATGAGCTCCTGTTAAACCAGAGTTGGGGGAAATACTGTTTATTATTTTGGTTAACCATTTTTTTTTATTTTACCATACTTTAATTTATAATTTACAGAGAATTAAAATATATTGCACATAAAATGCTTCTAATTTCATTTTAAAAGATTAAGTTGTGAATTTGTTAATTTTATATTACCTCAGTCATTATTGGACAATTAGTCACTATTAGATGACTAATTCTATTTATTGATGATGATTAGGATTCTGGATGAATGAGAGGCATGTTTCTTTGATTGAGTTAATTGGTATGTTATTTGACAGGGACTATATGACCCAGCATTTTAATCAATAACCAGTTTGATGTATGTATATTCTTATCTCTATTACTGGTATCCTATATTTGGGAATTGGAGTAATCTAAGCAATTTGCTTATTAGCATGCCTTTCTGTATTTGATTTCGTCATGAAGAATTATATTATCTTTTATACAGTTAAATCTGTATTAAAAAGCTTAAATAAGCTTAGGAGAGTCGTTGTCCCATTTTAGGAGGACCAGTTTGTACCCCGCTCACTGCTTTTAGAGGAGTCTGTGAATCTCTGCTGGGAGAAAACACTTGTGGTGAACTCAAGGGCTGGTCTTTGGAGCCCGGAGAGATCATCTCTTCTCTCCTTGGGAAGGAGAATGTTGACCACTTCCTACCACTTCCTGCATTTCAGTCCTTCGGTTCTTCACCCATTCTTCCGTAGTTATTTTCACTCCTTTATCAAATGTACCAACCAAACACGTGGACTAGTAACTAAGACACTAATCAGAATCTTAGTCTTTTAAAAATTCTTGTATAAAAATACCACCATTATGTTTCCCCGATTTTTAAATTTAAGCTCGTCTTTTATATGAATATAGTATGTATACAGCTATTAATGTATATTAATTACCTTGATTTTTAAAATTCAAGTTTTTTAAATAAATAAAAAAGTGTATTCTCATGTAACTAGAACCCAACTGAAGTTTTTAATGTTCTTAAGCAGCCACTTCATAATTAGAGGACTTTTAATATCCTTTTCAACTATCTGAAAAAAATATTATGTAATTATCAGGTACTTGGCTACTTTTTAAAAGTTGTTCTTGTAGTGACCTTCACAAAGGCAATATATTCATTATACTCATAATGTTTTTAAAAAAGCAAATTTTACATTCAGTACCTTAGTCATAACTCTAGTCTAAACCTTGTGGTTTCCAATCTTCACTTCTTTGTCTTTATAAAACCATAAAAACCTCCATCCATAAAATTTCCTTTTTTATTATGTAGATCTTCAGATTATATGATAGCATATTTTAAATTTTGTCTGGGCACTGAAAATACTAGTGAATCTCCTTCCTTTAAAAAATTTTTTTTTCTGATGAATTGACCCATCCTATATAATAAAAGGGTAATATGCAAATTGACCCTATGGTAGAATGATCAGAACGACCTCTTGACCAGCCTCTATGAGGTGCACTGACCACCTTTGGTCCCTTTTCCTGGCTGGCAGGCTCCGATCGCCCAATGGTGAATGGGGAGCCAGGGGTGGGTGGCAGCGGGGGGGCGGGTCCCCTAATTAGTTAAAT
>NW_006292588.1:698136-717395 GCF_000327345.1 Myotis davidii | reverse complement strand
CAGCTTATTAAATAGAAATTGTTTTTATATTTAAAGTTGACTATGTATTGTGTTCCTGGTAATTTATATTTCCTTTATATTTCCTACACATATATTTTGGTTCCTTTTTTATGCTAACAAATGTTTATCATATTTTTTCTATAATACAAATTGTGATTAAAACTTGATATCTCTGGACCTATTTTTATGCAAATATGTTGCATATAACTAACATTGCTAAGAAGTGTCTAAGAGAAAAGGTAAACCCATAAAATGTTATACTAGTATTTTGTGTAGTATTGTGTCATATTCCTTATTTCAAGTTTACTTAAATGATAAAATTACATAGCATTTCTTTTCTCCAGATGTATATTACCAGTGCACAGAATTGAAGAATGCTTATTTCGCTATTGAATAGATGTAAGTCAGGCTGTAATAGCAACTGTTGACCTATGATGTAGTCACTCAACTATTTCTCAGTGACGCCATGAGCTATTAATTGCCCTGGTAAATTAATATCTCTCCTCTTCAGGTAACAGGAAGAAAACAGACTATTTGAGGAAGAGTACATAACAGTTTTCTACCTCTTTCAAGATTTTTTAGATTTAAAAGGATTTCTGCTTTTTAACTTGTTTAGCACTATTATTCAGAGATAATTTGTATTTTTCTTTTTTCTGTATGCATTTTCACAATTTTTTTTTTTTAAATATATTTTATTGATTTTTCACAGAGAGGAAGGGAGAGAGATAGAGAGTCAGAAACATCGATGAGAGAGAAACACCGATCAGCCGCCTCCCGCACATCCCCCACTGGGGATGTGCCCGCAACTCAGGCACATGCCCCCGACCGGAATCGAACCCGGGACCCTTCAGTCCGCAGGCCGACGCTCTATCCACTGAGCCAAACCGGTCTCGGCCATTTTCACAATTTTATTTTGATACATAAAGATTTTTGCAAGCTTTCACAGCTTTACTTTCTATAATTTTATAGCTCATATGGAATGCTTCAGTTTTTAAAGGGAAGTTGCTTCCCATTTGGCATTTCCATTGGATTCTGGGGGAGTTACAGTAGGGAACCTTCACCCACCCCTCCACCTTCCCCCACACCACACCTACTGTTAATGGGGGGTACGGTCCTCATCTCTCCTGGTTGCTTAGATTTCTTGCAATATCACAAGAAAAAATAATTTTCTGAGACTCACATGGGAGAATGAGTGAATTAAATCCCCGAGTTCCCAAGGTTTCCTTTCCTTCAGCCCAGCGATAGAAGAAGTGTAGCAGGGGCTTCAGCAGAGCTAAAATGAGAGTCAGTGTCCAGCATTTCTTTTCAGTGTTGGAGCCGGGTCCAGTCCAGCGTCAGGCTAGCTTAGCGTGTGTTTCCAGTTGCAGTTCATTTGCCCATTGCATGTGGTGTCCGCAGGGCCTCATGGCTGTGAAGAACCCAGGGGCACATGCAGGGAAGCCAAAAGTGAGCCACTAGCCCAAAAGTCACCAGAATCATGAGCCAAGGGTGCCAAGAGAGTTCATTCCTTTGTTTAGGGGTTTATATATTCCCAAATTTCATGCACTTGCAGTGGCCATGCCCATTCTGGCTAATGCTTTCTGTTCCCAGGTGTGATTGACAGGCATGCATCTGTCTCCCCTCTGTCCAGTCCTTTTCCCAGTGCTTTGCAGGGAATAGGCCAGTGGTTCCCTGGGGAATGTAAAGTTGAAGCTCTCTGGTGCAGCTGCCCAAATGGCATACCTATAAAGCCCCCCTTTGTTACTTTCCCATTATTAATAAGTAGCTAATTACAGTGGTATCACTAGGAAGGTCAAAGGTGAACTCTGTTAGGGTTTAAAAATCAGTTTTAGGAGGCTAGCTTGTATTCCTGAAGAAACCTCAGGAACCTCATCTAAGAAACCTCATCTTATATATATTGTGGTATGTTTTTCGCTCTGATGTACATTAGATATAAATCCAGACTTGGAAAAGGTTCACCTCACATATCTGTGTGCATTCTCTGGCCCTCTAATGTGGTCACGCCTCCGGCTCTGTGCTGGCCTGTGAGCTCTGCAGGGACCTGGAGGATCAGGCTGGACCAATGAGCAAGAGCCATGTCAGCCTTCCTTCATCCTACTTCACTGACTAGTGCGCGTATCATTAGAGTTCTGAATGAATTCGGAGGGGCAAAAGGGAGACAGACTAGCGGCTGCAGCAGGGGGAGAAGAGTTTACTCTGAACCTTGCACCACAAAAGGCTTTCACTTAGGACTTTAAAGAGCGTGGTCTCTCTGTCCCCCTCTGTCCTTATCTCCACCTCACCTGTCTGTTGATTGTCAAGCCTGTACTCAGCATGTTTTGTGCACCTGTGGTACAGTGTGACATATTGCAGTATCACTTTAGGGTAAATAGAATATCGTTTGTCCCACTTAACAAAAGGAAAAGTGTTGGGTTACTTCCTCTTCCAGAGAAGCTATTTTGAGTTCCATTTTTAGATGCTACTTATTTGAGGTAATTATATTGAACTATTGAATATTGACCTATTCAATGAGATGAAATTGTTTAGCCCTACATATTGATAACCTTTATTAACTCCCAGTAATCTTCAAAAATTCAATGCTTGATGCTTTCTCTCCAGCTAAGATGAGTTATTACCAGCATTTGATCTTTTTATTTGAGAAATAAATTAACAACTGGCGCTTTTATAATCAAACAAAACTCTGTGATTTCTATTCCCTATAAAGTAATATCTTGTTTTATTATGTGCTGCCTTTTTATTGAGCTCTGGTCTCTTATTCCAGTCGGGCATTGTTGTTGGGTAGGCAAATTCTGTTTATTAGTGAATGTGCTTAAATACTCTCTAAGGCTTGATCCCCCAGCATATGCTTGGCTTTCTGAGTTGTATGTTTTTCCAAAACGTGCAGTTCAACGATGTTTCATTTTAGGAACACACTGTACGGGCAGATGTTTTTGGGAGAGGGGTAGGTAATGTTACTTCAATCTTCTTATAAGAATGGACCATGTTAAAACAAGCTGGTTAGAATTTGAAGGCCCCTTGGGAATGGAAAGCACCTAAGACAATCCCCTGCTTTGTCCTAGTTAGCTAGAAAATTCAAGAAGGGAGGGTCACCCACCATGGACCCGACGTTGTTTTGTTCACAAAATCCTTATGGAGGGAATCAGCAGTGTGGAGGGTCTTGTGATGGGATCCGCACTGGGAAACGTGGACTGTCCCTCTGACTTTGTGTCCTTAGTGGTAGCTGCTGGTGCCTTGCCCTGTAAAATGTGGAGTCAGGATTTCCTGTCTCATCTTGGAGTTCTAATAACCACATCTGGAGCCCTTTATAACTTTGGCTTAATTTTCCTACCTTGTCTCAGGAGAACTCAAGACTACTAATAACAAGGCACAGAGTTCTCTTCTCATGTAATTAAAGCTGTTTGCTTCCCCAGAGGAGATGGGGACATCAGAAATGGGGTGCGTATTTCCATGTGGTATACATGGCATAAAGACACAGGGCTGCGCTCTGCTTTGAAACTGCGTAGGAAAAGAGGGGAAGTAAGGCTGCTCTTAAAGGGCTGGCGTAGAGATAACTCCCAGTCCCAGTTCTGTCAGTGCCAAGTGACCTCATCTCACCCACGTTCAGATTCTCCATCTTGAGGGCAGGAGGTTCAAGCTAGGTCATCTTAGAGTCGCCCCAGCAGTGGTTTCTAATTCTGAGGTCTTTATTTTTCTGTGAAACATGATGTATGGTACATATCAATTCATTATTTTTTAAATTTAGTTTAATTCTTGAATTTTCTCCCATCTGGATTTACTTTATTGATTTTTTCTTTTAAAGGGAATGGAAGATGATGATGACCCTGAATATAAATTGTTACAGGAAAGTGGTATAAGATAAAATTATCAGATCAACCCTTTTATTCTATATTTTATGGAATACCTAATATATGTTTGGCAGTAACTTAATAGTACACATGAATTCCTGACGCTTTCGATTCTTCAGACTTATTAATCAGTGTAGTCAGCACCGGAGCAACTTTATGAGACTTTACAGTCATCAAAAATTTATTATCAGATAAATCAAAGAAACAATGAGCATCTTAATAGGGTAGAGAAAGTGGCATGTAAAGGATCGTTTAAGACTGTGCCTTTTGTCAGCTGTGTGTTATATTTACAACCAATGTCAGAGAACTTACTCATAATTTCATGCAAAGAGTCAGTGGTGTGATAGTTATCTTGTTACGTAAAACCTTCTGTTTTCTTCAGTAGAATAGTGTAGACTGTGAATGGTAAATATACAGACGGTAGGAAACATCATGTTCTAATGTTAAACTTACAGTATTTATTTTAAAACAGTGTCTACATGTTCTTCAGAATTTTATTATAGTAGTCCTCCAAAGTTAAGAATTACCAAACTCAGTCCTTTCCTTTCAGACAAGATTGCTAAACTTGAACTCTTTGCTACGGCTTGGGAAATAGCAATATATATATATATATATCCCCTTTCTTGTGGATGCGTTCCCTGTGGACCTTCTAACAAATGTGAGGCCCGGGCTTATTTCTACCATATTCCTGGCCCAGTTTTGACAACTTTCTGATGGTATAATAAAGACTTATATGTTCATTGTGTGAGATTAGTTACTTGAGGAAAGTTTTTCCATCACCCTAACCCTGTCCTGATAGTTACCAGGTTCTCACCATCTTCCAGGACACAAGGATCATGGCAGTGAGCCAAGTGAAAGCTGAACTAGCTCCCTAGTTCCTGACCCAGCAAAACAAGGCTGGGTTACTTCCCATCAAAGTTGCAGCCTATTTTCCACCTAAGACCTCCATAAGTGCTATATTTTCTATCTGGTATGTTCCTTCTGCCCACATTTACCTATTGAATGTCCAGGTATTCACCAAGTGTCAAGTTAAATATTGCATTCTCAGAGACCTTGTTTCTCAGGTCTCCATGTACTCTAGGTCCCTTTTACCATCTTTCTGCAGAGCTTTTACTTTTTCTTCATAGCAATTTTAACAATAATTATGGCTGTCAGTTATTGAGTATTTGCCGTGTGACTGACATTGTGCTAAATTCATATGTGCTGTTCATCAGTGTGTAACTCAGTATTTATTTCTGTGAATACTATTGCTACTTGGGGAGTGGTATTTAAATACATGTTTTCTTTCCCTTAGGAGACTGGAATCTTTTTTGAAGCAAGGCCCTCCTGGGCTTAGCATGGGGCATGCCCTCGTGTCATATGTAAATGACCCATTTCATACAGAGGAGCCTCTGGCAGGTTGCCCTGATTTCTGAAAGAGAACTGTTCTGACATCCAGAATGGACCACAATATAGTTCTCTGTTTTTGCTGGTTCATAATAAACAATACTCGAAACATTAAAATGTACTCTCAATAGATCGTATGAAGTGAAGATTTTGTCTTCACAACAGTCTTTCATTGCTTGTATAGATCTCTATTTCCCACACTACTCTCATATTAGAAATGAAACAGTTCCTTAACTTCACAAAGAAATGAATTATGTATGAAAATGAGACTTTATATGAATATGCAGGCTCTGAAAGGTTAGCAACCACTCTGTGGTCATTTTGTGTGCCTCTCTTTGTCCATGAGGGAGTGTTTCTTGGGTGTGTGGACAGTGTGGTTATATTTGTAATGTTTACTGTATTTCTGAAGAAGACACAGTAAGCTACTACTGGTGGTTATGTTTTGGAAGGAAATTGGATGGCTAGAGGCATGAAGGGGAGGGCACATTCTCTTTCATCCTTTGTATCTATTTAACATTCTATTTTGTACATGTATTCTCTAAGACAGTGGTTGCTAACCTTTCGGACCTCACGGACCACCAGTGGTCTGTGGACCACGGGTTGGTGACCACTGCTCTAAGAGATTATTTAAAAAGAAAAATTTAGTAGCCAGTAGGGCCTATGAAGTTTAGAAGGAAGAACCACAAAAAATGTAGTTATATAATTAGTTTTGGCTCCTATTATGTCCCCTTTCCATTTGTTTGCCTAATGTAGGGGTGGGGAATGTCCGGCCCGAGGGCTAAGGCCCATGAAAGCATTTGGTGTGGCCCTGTCAAGGCATTAGGGGTGAATTAATTAAACGTTTGACCAAATATAGCAGCTGATTTTTAAGTTGATAATTTTGTATGGCCTGAGAATTATGTTATAAATATCCAAATGGACCTTGGCAGAAAAAAATGGTTCCTTACCCCTGGCCTAGTGGAATCCATTCTTAACGATCTTTCTTTAACCAGGTACACCAGATACCTTCTACCAGTAAGTGATGTTGCCTCTTAAATGTGTCCCAAATTTTGGACAGGGACTGTCTGAATGAGAGTTTGAGAGGTTTCTCACGGGATGCATGGATCTTTCCTATTCTTGGCTTAAGCATTGTGAAATCTTCCAACATTTGTAAGACTTCTCAGGCTTTCCTATATCCTTGGACAGATATATAGTAATTGCTTTTTCTTCCGAATCCTACGTGAAATAGGAAGAGGTGGTCATTCACAAAGACCTAAGAAAGAGAATAGGAAAAATAAACAAAAAAACATACTTCTTCGTTGAGTTTCTTTATTGTAAGTGCAACAGAAACTGAATGAGTGGGGATTTTTTTTTATAGTTTAATAACACGAGTGGTGATCTTTTAATAGTATGTGTCTTGTAACTAGCCAGTTTATTTTGGTACTAAATTCTAGATAATTCCTAAGGAATGCAAATTTTATCAATAAAAGTTTTTGTTTTGAAGTACTTAATTTTGGAACTGTAATTTTTTAAGTTTTTTTTTTGAAGATGGCTTCCGCTTTATTTTTATAAGTTTAATTAACAAGATAGGTCAATAAGAAAAATACTGATCATCAAGCTGATGGAGTAAAAATAGCCTTTATTAATTTAAACTGAAATGTAGTTAGGTAAAGAAATAATGGCAGATGGTTAAGTGCTGCTTCGAGGCCACCATGTGCCTGCTGATCCAGAGCAGCTGTTATTAGAAAACTTCAGAGCATACATGATAAAGTCAGCTACTCCCCGTCCTTCCCTCCTCAGTTTCCTCTGTTCATGTGCTAATGTCCAGGTGGGTTTATGTGTATCACAGTTCCCTGTGTCACACCAAGGAGAGACTTCACAGTCACTGACTTCTTGCTGTGTCCCGGGACCCAGTGGGTTCCTTACAGGATTTGGCTCCCACAGGCTCATGACTCCATGAAATGTAGGTGTTCACCCAGCTTTCAAATGAGAAAACCAGTTGCAGAACAAGTAAAATGACCCGTGGTGTAGCCTAGTGATGGAGCCAGAGATCAGAGTCCTTCTGTCCTGCCTCTAACTTTCCTTGTTGCTTTTAAATAGTATCTAGGAGGAAATGAGGAAATGCTGAGTTAATGATGATGTCCTCCACAGGAAGTTGGTGTATGGAACTTAGGGGTGCCTACATGTGATCATTTCACTTGTCTGTTCTTGAACTAAACTCAACCTCCAGCGAGGCCATATCCGTACCCTAGAATTGAAGGCACAGGCAGCATTCAGGGGTCCTGAAATAATATTCTTGTAACCAGCTTTTCATTCCAACAAGTCTATCTTCCTGCATCCACCTTGATTCTGACTTAACAGCCTCTTATGGGGTGGCCTCATCCAGCCAATACAAATTCATTTTCTTGCCAGCTACATGCAGACTGTGGTTCAACATTTGTGTATTCATCCATGAAGGGCTGCATGTTTATATTGTTTTGTAGTTGGAATTTACGCAATTAATGCATATTCCAGGGTGTGACCTTTTTCTACCAGACTTTATATTATTTATCGCTTTTGACATCATACGGACTCCTGGTCTCTCTCAGCTCATCTTGTCCCAATGACCAGTATCAGTCTTTCTCTGTGGTCTCTTCTTTGTGTTTTTGTTTTCTTTTTAGTTTCAGACTGAGGGTATAACTAATTTGCTTCAACAAAGAACTGACTCTTTTCCAAGGAGCCTTACTTATTTTGAGCAGCAATAGCATTAGAATCCAAAATCTGAGGCTTAGAAGTGCATGTTTTCCAAAAGAGTACCAAGGGTGGAGTGACTCAGGTATGCCAACCACTTGAGTGAGAGCAAAAAAATCAGCTATGTCCAAAGGAGCATGCATGCATTTTGATGCCTCCCGTTTCTTTATATCTTTGGTTTGTTTTGCCCTTACTCTCTTACTGGAATTTATTAATCCAGTTCCCCCTTTGCCAGTCTACACATACTAAATCATTCATGTGTTTATATGACAAGCAATCCCACATTTGCATGTCTTCATTTTCTTCCTTACCTGACCCTGAACTCACATGTTTTAAAATTGGCTAAGTGGGTAAGTTCAGAAATCTTGTCACTGTCTCCAGAATACTTGAAAATAAAAAGAAATAGTAACCCCTTCCAGATTTTATTTTAAAGAAACCAAGTTTGGGCCACTCAGTAATATAGAGGTGTAGGTCACCTAATATCTAGATAAAATCCTATTAGGTTAAGAGACAATCATAGCAAAGCAGGAAAACATACCCATACAGCCTTTGCAAGTTCTGTGCATTTCCTGGTCATTTTCTTGGGCACTAATGTGAGTCTTTTAACACCAATAGCTTTACTCTTGCATTCAAGTTATTGATTGGTTGATTGGTTTTTGGTTTTTTTCCTCCATCTCATTCAAGTATTTGCTCAGATGTTTCTTCACAAAATACTCCCATGTCACTCTGTCTGAAACAGCCCACCACCCACCCGCCCCTAACCTCACTCTTCTCACACTACTCTGCCCCTTCTAGAATGGAGGTTCCTCCAGGAGCAGGGACTTTGCTGCGTGCACTGCTGTGTCCCCAAGAGCCACAAAATACATGGGTTCCCCAAATACTTGATGAATGAGAGTGATTCTTTCAGCCACATTGTAGCCTGCAATTTAGACATTTCTGCAAGAGGAAATTTTTTAAAACCTTCCATCACACATTCATTACACATTTTTAGTGTTTCCCTTTTTCTGCTCATGCTGTGAGTTGCTGAGACTTCACAATATTATTAGCTGCTCCCATCACCATGAATGTTTCTGTGATGTTTCCAAGGCTTCAGCCTTCGCCAGCCAGCTATTTCCCACCCAGCCTAGTAGCTCCGTTTAGCTAGACTTTGAGAGAAGCTGCATCCATGGAATCTTAGAGGGTAAGAATATGGAAAAATATCAGCACTGTGGGAGGGTATCTGACCTGGACTCAGCCTAGCTGCCTGTTTGGGTTTGATTTTGAATCAGCCAGGCCTCCAGACTCTAGCACAGTGATCCTCAACCTTGGCTGCACATTATAATCACCTGGGAATCTTTTTAAACTCCTGATCCTCCAGAATGAGGCCCAGAAATCAGGAGTTTAAAAAGATTCCCAGGTGATTCTAATGTGCAGCCAAAGTTGAGAACCACTGCTCTAGCAGGTACCTCTCTCTGTGTGGAGCCCGGCACTGACTGCTGAGCACCTCAGGGTGCAGGTGGCCCTTGTCCTCCCTTTTGACGGTGGGAATGAGTCTATAACAGGTGAATTGGCAGGCTATGGCTGTAGCAATTGCTTAGCAGTAAACAGCAAAGGAGAAGAATTGGGAGGGGAGGCAGCTCTTTCTCCCAGTCCTCAAAATGTGTTTTGTTAGCAAGTCAGAAAAGCTGATCTTTCAACCCAAGAAGCTAATGTGAAAGGACACTTAAGGTATCCTTTGTACCCACTCAGTCCGGGGGAACCAGAGGACTCCTGGTCAGCTGCATTGAGGAGCCTTCACCTGCAGCAGGTGGAGTGTCATTACTTACCCCCCTCACCTGTGGCATGTGAAGTGCAGTCTGTCCTGTTGACTCAGGAGACGCCCATCAAAGGTGAGACATGATGGTGTGCTTAAAGAAGTGTTTGGCTTATCCACACAGAAAGGTCCTGTCAATAACACCACTGCCAATTTTTTACTAAATTCTTCAGAGTGTTAACGCAAAAAAACCATTGAAACCTATAAAGAATTTTTGTGAGTTTATTTGCCAAACTGTCGACACATGCCGGGAAGCAGAACCTCAAAGAATTGAGATAATGCTCCGGAGAATGTCGTGCACCGGGCCCCTAGTGTTATCATAGATGTAAAAAGACAATAGACCCAGTAAAGATTGAAGTTGATCTTTGTCAGGGAAGACACTGGCCTAGAACATGAATACCCACTATAAACTGCTTTTTAATTAAAGGTTTTTATTTCAGACCAACCTTTGTGGTTACTTTAGGTCTCCGAGTTTGCAAGACTGCCATGCAGGCCTCCCCTGAGCTTGTAGGTCAGCATGTGGCCCCTTTCGTCCACAAGAGGTTGCATTAATTTTCTATATTTCAAACAAAAGTCCTTCATTGTTAACTGTGTTGAGGACAAAAAGATGGCATTCTACATATTTTTTCCTAAGAGTAGAAATACTGTGAATTGGTTTTAATTATGTTTTTCAGAGAGAGAGAGAAAGAGAGAGAGAGACAGCTGCTTTATTTACATTATGCCAACATTTCTGCTTTTGAAAATCAGTGCAGCTGCCTCCTTTACAAGAGACCAGAGACTACTGCAGCCAGTGTCACCCAACTCTGGTCTCTCAGAGCCTTGCCAACACCTGGAGGCCAAAACTGCCAAAGGAACTTGGGGACCCTAGAGAAGCATTTCCCTGGGGCCAAGGGACTGCTGAACACCCCTGGGCAATGAAACAAATTGTAAATGTCTCCCAGGAAGAGAAGGCCTTCCCCTTGGAGAATAAGCTGGGTCCAGGAAGCAGACAGGGTTCCCCTCTACAATGTAAGCTCTTGGGTGTTCATTGATCTGCCTGATTTGAATCCCATTCTGTAGAGTGTTTTATATAGAGAGAGATGCATAATTATTTTGAGAGTCATTGTTACATATAATTAATAGTCTATTGAGTGGGTATACCACAATTTGTTTATCCAGTTGCCTGTTGACAGACATTTGGGTTAGTTCCATTTGGGGCTATTATAAATTAAACATCTATGAACTTTTATTTTAATTCTTTGAACATGCGCTGTCTCTGTAAATACCTAGGAATGGAATGGTGAATCATATAGGAGGTATAGTTGTTCCACATTCTCAATTTTGTTAAATTTTATTTGTTATAGTATGTTCTAAAATAGTTTTAATTTACATTTAGCTGATAAATAATGATGTTGAGCTTTTACCACTCCTATATCTTCTTTATTGACATTTTTGTTCAAATCTATTTTATTGAATAATTTACTTTTTATTGTCTTGGGATTTTTAAATGTTCTATATACAAATCTTTATCAGATGTATGCTTTGTAAAGCTTATCTCTCTGTGTGATTTGTCTTTTCATTCTCCTACCAGTGTCTTTTGAAGAATAAGTTTTTAATTTTGTTGAAGTTCATTTTATCAGTTTGTTCTTTTATGGATTATGCTTTTGATATCATTTCTAAGTATTGTTTGCCTAATCCAAGTTTCTCAGAATTTCTCCTGTGTTTTTATCCAGAAGCTGTATAGTTTTGGGTTTTGCATTTAGATCTATGATGCATTTTGAGTTAATTATTGTATATGGTATAAGGTATAGATCAAAGTTTATATTTTTTGCTTATAGATATACAATTTTTTTTGTACCACTTAACTGCAGGTTGATTGATACTGTTGCTTAACTTTTCTATATCCCTACTGATTTTCTGTCTACTTGTTTTATTAGTTATTGAGAGAGGGATATTACAGTCTCAGACTATAATTATGGATTTATCTATTTATCTTTTTGATTCTATCAGTTTTTGCTTCATATTTTGAAGCTATGTAGTTATATCCAGAAATATTGAAGCTTGTTTATGTCTTATTTATTAATTGACCTTCATTATGAAGTGAAATTCCCTAACCCTAGATTTTGGCCAGAAATATACTTTATCAAATATTAATATAGCCACCTCATTTTTATTTGGATTAATGTTAACATGATACATATTATTTTCCGTTCTTTTGCTTTTAATGTATCTGTACCTTTATATTTAAAGTGGGTTTCTTATAGGTTGCATAGTTTGGTCTTGCTTTTTCATCTTATGTGACAACCTTTGCCTTTTAATTTGAGTATTTTGACCATTTACATTTACCGTGATTAGTGATAAGGGTAGATTTTAATCCACTTACTTTATTTTTGCATTTGTTGCATCTGTGTTTTTTTCTTCTTTTGTGCCTTTTAGATTATGTATTCATTTAACATATCATTTTGTCTCCTTTGTTGGTTTGGTAGCTATAGTTTTTTATTCTCTAATTTTAATGTATGCATTGGGGTTTATAGTTTACATCTTTGATATTTCACAGTGATGCTATACCAACTCACATATAATGTAGCAACCTTAAAATGATGTATTGTCATTTCCATGGTTTCACACTTCTATTGTCATACATTTATTTCTACTAATGTTATAAACTCCACATTACATATTTACCATTTCTGTTTTAGCAGTGAAATATCTTTACTAGAAATATAAATACAAATAAAGCATATTATATATCTTGTTATGTATCTACTCTTTTAGTGCTCGTCATTTCTTTGGGTAGATCCATATTTCTGTCTAGCATAACTTTTCTTATACCAGAAGAGCTTCCTTGTCATGTAGCTCTGCCATGTATGAATTCTTTCTGATTTTATATATGTGCAAAACTCTTTATCCCACCTCTGTTTTTGAAAGATATTTTCACTGGATATAGACTCTTGGAGAGAGTTTTTATCTTTCCATACTTGAAACATTTTTTACCACTGTTTTCTCACTTGCATGGTTTCTGACAAGAAATTTGTCTTTGTTCCTCTGTCTTTGTTCCTCTGTCTGCAACCCTTTTCCCACCATGGCTACTTCAAAGATTTTCTCTTTATCTCAGGTTTTGAGCATTTGATGTAATGTGCCTTGGTGTAGTTTTCCGTGTGTATGTGTGTGCAGTTTGTTGTCCTTCTTCATCTGTGAGTTTTAAGTTTTCATTAAATCTGAAAATCTTCAGACATTCTTCTAGATATTTTTTCTAGTCTCCCCCAACCCCATATCCCACCTCTCTTTTCTCTTTATGCCTGTTTCATCCTCTTGTAGTTGTTCCACAGCTTACTTGTGTTCTATTTATTTGTTTAATCCTTTTTTCTCTCTGAATTTTATTTTAGATCATTTCTGTTACTTTGTTTGGAAATTCACTAATCTTTTTATCTCATACATTTTTGTCTCATTATTATTTTGGGTCTCTTTTATATCATCTAACAGGTTACTGATTAACTCCAGAGGAAAGGGAGATTTCAGGAGAGGGGCTCCAGTTCATTCTAGGTGTCCTAGGTGATGGTTACATGGTCATTCATTTTTAAATTCTTGTCAGTTAAATGAGCATGTATTTTTAATGCACTTTTTGGTAATGGTTGTATTTTCATAGTTTAAAAAATGTTTAAAAATACAGAGATTTGGTAGTATATTCTATTGAATTAAACTCCAGTGACTAAAGAACTGCAAAAATTAACTTTTTAGATAACTTATTAATAATATTATTTCTATTGTTTTTTAAAATAATTGCATATAATAATATAGAGCAAATAGGTAATTATGTTAATGCCACTAGGGACTAAGATTTTCAGCAAAAGAGAGAGGAAATAAAAATTAGAGAAATTAATTAAATCTAAAATCTTGAATTTGAAAAGCAGTAAGAATTTATGATGTTTTCCCTTTTAAAAAAATGGTTTTTTGTTTTGCACCGAAGAGGCCTTGAAAAAGAATAACCAACACAGTAGCAATGAACACCCAGGTATACTGGAACATTTTTCTAAATACCATTTCCCACTAAGAAAACTTTGAAATCTTTAGGAAAATGACTAATTCCAGATCTCTATCAGAAGCTTGAAATATCTTGTCAATTCAGAAAGCAAGAAAGCTATCAAAGACTGTGTCAGAGAACTCAGGGTGCCAACTTTAAAGAAGTATCATTGGCAAAAAGTGGAACAGTTTGGTGGTTATTAGTAAAAATAATAACTAAAATGTTAAAACACTTCCAACGTGCTTTTAGAAAATTTCATTCAGAGAAACAAGGTGTAAAACTTCTTTTCAAATAATGAAATTTGAATACTGGATATTTGAAGACAATAAGGAATCATTAATTCTTTATGTGTGATAAAGTTTGTGGCTATATACTTAAATGTTTATGGAGGAATTAATACAGTTTCTGGGATTTGCTTCACGACAAACTAGTGGGGTTGTGGGAGGCAGGTAGAAGTGAAAAGGGAGGCAGGTAGAAGTGAAAATAAATGAAACAAGACATACCCTGAATAGATAATTTGGGGAGCTGATGATGGGGCATGAGGAGTTATATTGCTCTTTTGACTTGTGTATGAGTGAAATTTTTCAAAATAAAGTTTTAGAATATTTTAAATATAACGAGAAAATTAATAACATGTCTACCATGGAATTGTGAGGGAAAATGTCTGTAAAGTCATCACATTACTGGACCTTAAAAAAGAAAATAAAAATAGCTCAGATCCCATGCATTTGCACCCCAGCGCCCCTACCCTGCCCCAAGCTACAAAAGATTCTTTCATTTCAGTCCTGCTTGGAGCTGAAATTCCCCGCGGAGCTATCCATGGTGCTGACCTGTATTGACCAAGGACACACTAGGACAGTGGTTCTCAACCTTCCCTTTAATATAGTACCTCATGTTGTGGTGACCCCCAACCATAAAATTATTTTCGTTGCTACTTCATAACTGTAATTTTGCTACTGTTATGAATCTTAATGTAAATATCTGATATGCAGGATATATTTTCATTGTTACAAATTGAACATAATTAAAGCATAGTGATTAATCACAAAAACAATATGTAATTATATATTCAATATGTGTTTTCCAATGGTCTTAGGCGACCCTTGTGAAAGGGTTGTTGGACCCCCAAAGGGGTCGCGACCCACAGGTTGAGAACCGCTGCACTAGAAGAAAGGGCAGGGTAGCATGAACAATAAGTTTGGTCTTATATACACTGAATTTGAAGTTTCTGAATATCCCTAGAAGGATAGATATCTAGTAGAAAAGAGGTTTTATAGGCCTAGGATTCATGAGGTCCATAAGTTCTCCCAGGGCTTTGACTAGTCACCAGCCTGCCAGCCCGTCATTCATGTGTAGCCTAAGATAGGTAGCAACACACTTTTCTACTGCTTGGTTTTTTGCTTTGAAGAAGTAAGATATCATCTGATCAATTCATATCTATATGTATGCACCACTAGCTGAGTTGAGGAAGTTGTTTGTCAGAGGTTAAGTGCCTATATTTTGGATCTTACCAGTGAATGAAAAGGAGTCCAGTTATATACCAAGCATGGGGAAGATTGGGTAGACTCTATGTCTTCTCCTTTTAGGTACCAAGCCAAATCTAGCCCTTGTGCTCTCCTCTTTAAAATATATCACAAAGCCCTGGCCGGTTTTGCTCAGTGGATAGAGCATCGGTGTGCAAACTGAAGGGTCCTGGGTTTGATTCTGGTTAAGGGCATGTGCCCAAGTTGTGGGTTCAATCCCCAGTGTGGGGTGTGCAGGAGGCAGCCGATCAATGATTCTCTCTCATCATTGATGTTTCTACCCTCTCTCCCTCTCTATAATATATATTAGAAGCCCAGTGCACAAATTTGTGCACTGGTGGAGTCCTTTGGGATCGGCCAAAACTGGCAGTCTGACATCCCCCAAGGGGTCCCGGATTGCAAGAGGGAAACACTACAAGGGAACTTGCAGTGCTGTTTCAGAGTGAGGAGACCTGGGTTTACATCACAGCTCCATAGTCTGGGTGGCCACAGTATTTAAGTGCTCTGAACCTGCCCATCTGTAACATTTGAAGGTCTGCAGGATTATGGGCCACACTCTGAATAACCCTGGTCTAAAGTTTGGTTAGTAAAAATAGGCTCTGACAGCACCAGCACCTCTGAATTCTGAATTTTGTGTCACTGTTCATCTTAAACAGTAGAAATTCCAAAATACTCCCAGTTGACTAGAGGTTGAAGTAGTGAGGCTTGAACTCCTACAGAAAGCAATACACAATTGTGTGGAAGGAACAGTATATGCCTCTCAATGAGTTGAGAATATCTTACAGCCATAAATATATGAAATGTTAAACAGTTGTTTAATTTAAACTTGTGGTTGTCCATCTTTGTATACAACAGGCCATTTGATAGGATACAGCTGCCTGAAATCATGCCAATGGACGATACTCCTGAAACAGAAAATTGACATTACAGTTGGAGAAGTGTAAACTGCCTTCAAAGGCAGAAAATGAGGTCACTGCAGAGTGATTTCTTTTATTTACAGATGTAAGAAAGTTAATAAAGAGGGAGAACAGAGCAAGAGGAGTAGAAAAGAGATAAAATGGGAATGTTCTTAAAATTTACCTTTTGGCTGCATTTAGAACCATGAAATGAGTAAAATGCTCAAATTTTATAGAATTCCAAATATCATAAAACCATAGAAATAAATCTAATTTTTCTCCTGATTTTTCTGATGATGAAATTGAGTCCCAAAATGGTTAAGTGATCTAAGATAATCTAACTAGTTAACTTCATATTGTGCTCACAGAACCTATTTAGATAGTGGTAAAAATGCATGCCCACTGTCTGACACACTTAGCCTACCCAACATCGGTCCTCCCCTATTGCTTGGTTAATTCCCACTGTCCTGCAGATTTTAGGTCATTTCTCACTTTCTCTAAGTGGTCTACCCTCCCTGACCACTGTCCCCACACCTCATCAAGGTCAAATAATAGCAGAAATCAGCCACAGTTGTTTATTTAACACTTATTTAATCATCATAGCAACTTTGAGGTAGTGGGTACTATCGTATCACCATTTTATAGGAGGAGAAACTGAGGTACAAGAGGGTTAAATAACTTGCTCAGGGTTACAGTTAATATGTGGTAGAGCCAGGATTCAAGCTGCAAAATCTGAGTCAACTCACCACACTATTCTACCAGTTATCTACTATCTGCATACCTTGTATCTCTCTTAGCACTTACTGCTCTTAGTGTTGTATTTATTTGTGAGGTCACGTAATACATTTCTTCCTACTAGATTGTAACCTTCAGGAGGCCTCCAATTATGTATCATTTGATTTATCATTTTTGCTTAGCTCCCAAGTACCTAATGCCTAGCAAGCTCATTACATATCTTTTTTATATGTAAAACTGAGTTAATAATAGTATGTTTATGGTGCTCTTTGTTATAGTTGCATTGTCCTGTAGTGCCACTGCATAGAGTACTATCATACAGTTGCACGGCTGTGAGAACTAAGTGAGAAAATGCACACAAAGTGCTCACTAGTTCAAGTCACTTGGTAAGTGCCCAGTAACTGCAGGGCTATGGTTGTAACAGGATAGCGGCAACTTAAGACACAAAACAGAATCTCTGCTCAAGCGCTTAGTGCTCTTAACTTTTTTACCTCACTCCTTTTTATCCCTATAACGAAAATAGTTAGAAAAGGGAATCTTAGAAAATACATCGCTTTCCAGAGCTGATTTCTTGATTAGATAGACAGATAAAGTACAAGTTTAATTCTTGGCGAGTGCTGATTTCATCCTGAGTCTAAACCAGATCCCAAGTCTTTATGATCTAGTGTTGGTTACAGCACTAGATCTCTTGATCCTGCACCGTTAGCAAAGGCTAAAGTCGGTTCTCAAATCAACACATTATCTGGGAGTAGTTGTCATGTCCTCATAACATCGGCAGCAGATGAGTGCTTGTTTCTTCAGCCTTTGGTTCGTCTTTTAGGTGCATTTATTTATCCATGTATTGCATATCTTCCTGTATATATTTTGGGTGGTGCGGATAGGATTTAATATTTCAGATCATATCCTTGCAGTTAGTTCAGCAGTATTATCTTTAGGGGCTAGATATGCATTTGGCAAGTGGTCAGCAATGTATTCTAGTGTGTAGAACCTAGCTGTAGAATAAAAATTGAGCTATAAATTAATCTATACAGTAGTCACAGATAAATGGTGGAGAGATCAAAATTAATCTTAAAGCACAAGACAAAATGCAGATATCTTAGAATCCAAAATAGTAGTATTCATGATGATTAATTATTTAATTCCAAGGACAGACACATTATACCTAAAAAATATATTTCAGGTTCACACTGACTAGCAATTTTATATGGCAGATTACCAGCTTTGCATATTTATTAAAATTATTCATAACTCCATAGCTGCCTAGATGAACTGTTGAGTTCTTATTCCTTGATCCAATATATTATCTTTACCATTTTATCATGGCCCTGTAATAGAAATTTGTCTAAATTTTAGAGTGATCCATAGAATATTTTCAGTATCAGCATCTCCTAAATACATATTTTATCATTTCCACTTTGCCTAATGTGATCTTTTACATAGCTTTATAAGACATCATCTATCTCTATGGCAAAACTACAGGTTTTTTTTCTTTAGGGAATAAATTTTAGACAAAAATCTTTAACATTTGTTATTATAAGTCATTAATATTTAGGGATCAAAATATTCCTATTACCTAAAAATTTAGATAAGACATGAATTCTTTGGAATAGTAAAAAAATAGTGGAAGTTCATGATCTTTATGTGGATTTTATGAAGAACTGATTGCTTTTGTATTATTCATTGAGTATTTGGCGTGTCCCTGTGATCAGTATAACAGTGTAGTTGGCATAGTGAGTTCAAGAGCCAGACTGCCTTCAGTTGATACCTTAAATTCACCACTTGCTATTGATTTTATTTAACTTTTGAGCATCAATGATCTCATCTGTAAAATTGAATGACAATGCCTGCCTTAGAGGGCTATTAGAGAAGACTTTATGATATAAAGCAATAGAGTACTTTCAACTGGGTAAGGCACACAGTAAGCACTCAATGAATATCAATTAGGTGCTATAAATGTTAATCTATATATAAAAGGCAAATATGCTAACTGTCCTTCCACCCAGCCTACCGGTCACTATGATGCACACTGACCACCAGGGGGCAGACAATGCAGGAGCTACCGTGACGCACACTGGCCATTTACAAAGAAACGGCACCGTGGGCCTGGTGCCCACAAAGCAACACTCAGCTTCCCCCAAGTGACACAGGCCCCGCCACAACCCCCGAGCCACAGCCCACCAAATCACAGCCAATGCTGCCAAGATCCCCATGGCACAAAATGCGGCCCACAACCCAGCCCAGCCTGAAACGGTCACTGTAGGTGCCGGGTAATGAGGTCACATAGCAACGCCTGGCTTCCTCTCCCTAGCGACTAGCCTCCTTGCAGTTTCTTCAGCCTAGGAACACGACTTGCTTTATAGCCAGGTGGAAACA
>NW_006292588.1:676495-697968 GCF_000327345.1 Myotis davidii | reverse complement strand
TTGATCATGAATTTGGTTGACACTTCTATTATAGAGAAAGGGCAAATAGAGATATTAAAATATTTCTTCTAATTAATTTCCTTTCAATGTGCATGAATCCATCCACTGGGCCACTAGTATATCAAAAAATGCCACAGAAGGTGTGGGTTGGGGTTTCAGCAAGAATACACGGAAGAGATGTTTATCTCCAGTAACATGTCTCTAAACTGGTAAAAACTTTGGTCATTTTAAGAAAGAAGAATAGATGCAACTTTTTTAAAAACAGAATATTAATTATAAATAGTAGAATTCAGTCCTGGCTGGTTCAGTGGTTAGAGCATCGGCCCTCTGACTGAAGGGTCCTGGGTTTGATTCAGATCAAGGGCATGTACCCCAATTGCAGGCTTGTTCCCTGGCCCCAGTTGAGGCGTGTGTGGAAGGCAAACAATCAGTGTGTCTCTTCTCACATTGCTGTTTCTCTCATCTCTCCCCCTCCTTTCCACTCTCTCTAAAAAAATCAATGGAAAAAGAAATATCCTCAGATGATGACTAACCTCCCCCAAAATAGTAATAGTAATAATAATAATAATATAGAGTTCAAAAAATCTTGGTTAATCTAGATTAATGCCCTCTTTGCACAGGTGAGAAGTGGGGTGGGAAGTGCAGGTCCAGAAAATTTACCATAAGTGAGCTCCCAGGATTACTCAGCCAGTAGCCAGGACCACAGACTCACCACTCCTCACTCCAATTCTAGTTCTCTGTCTATTTTAAAATACTGACTTAACACAAGAAAGATTCACTGAACCCCTACCGGATGTGGTCATTGTTTGAAGAACAAAGTGTATGACACCTTCACTATATAGCACTTACCTGCTCTTCTTGGTTTGGTGTCCTAGTGACTATTAATCCTCTAGGAGTATTTCATGCAGAAAATGGTTCAGTCAGTGAGTATGAGCCAGCTCCATCCGGATGCCTCAGTGGGACTGCAGCTGTGGGTCTGGGGAGGGTACAGAAAGGGGAATGTTTGCGAAGTCTAGGATTTCCCTTGAGATCCCATAAACTCCTAAAATTAAAATGAGTCATTTCTTCCTTATTAAATAGAGTCATGTGTTCAAAGAGACGCATTAGATGTTTCTGAGCTATAGTTTAATGGGTTCTATAAAATACTCAATAAAGGTCAGAGTTTGTACCATAAACAGTGTTCATGGAGGTATATTTAACCCCATCTCTGTGGTTTGCAGAGTGTATAGTAATTGAACTCTTCTTTGAAAATGGCCCTGACCCATCACCTCCTTAAATGACCCACTGCCACCTGGACGCTCTCTTTCTTAGCAGTACTAACCCACTGTCTTCTGGGGCCAGCCTTTTACCAAAGGGGAAAATGAAAACAAGGTGATTTCATCTTGTTAACAGCATGGGCTTTGGGCTGGACTACATTTTGTATGTGTTGTTGAAGTGAAAAGATTGTCGTCACACCAATTTGTGGGTGGACTCCTGTATTTTGATAGAGACCATGTGTGAAAATAAGAAAGACTAAGGGGTGACCTTTGTAAAGGGACAACACAGGTAGTTGTTCTGCTCAGCAAGTGGCGATTTTTATGACCTTTCTGGTTGTCAGCACAGCCTCCCAGCTGGCCAGCCTCCTGCACTGTACAATGGCAGAGCTAATAATGGGCCTGCCCTGCTCCACAGAGCCGGCTTAATTGGAGAATATTTTTAACCCATTATCAAGAGCATTAGGAGGAAATGTTCAGAGTCTGGTTACAGCTCTTTCCATTTAAGAAAGTAGATATATCCAAACAAGCAAATTACAACCTTAAATAGTAACCCATCTTTATTTTCAATTCATTCATCTTTGCAAAATAAATAGTCTTCTGTCTGATGCATGAAAAGGAGCAGAACAAACGGGAATGTTAGATTCTTCCTCCTTGCGTACATGCACACGTAGCCTGAGCCCCACCCACGTTTAAAACAGGATGACTGGACCATCCTGAACACATTTTCAGAACAGCAGTGAGCATGTCTGACAGGTTGGCCATGACACAGATCTGGCTGAAAGATATTTAAAGGTGTACAGGCCACGTGAAGTGGAAGCAACAGTCTGAGGAACATGAATGGACTTTTCTTTACGTCACTATTTCTGTCTCTTTTCTATTTTTATACTGAACAAATATGTTTTCATCCTTTCAAACTTAAGGTTTTTCTTGAGGGGTTGCTGAGAGATGTCCCCAAAATCATTGACATCACCATAGCCAACATGTCAATCATGGATTATAGTTAAATTTAATATTATCTTGAACTTCTAAGTTTAATTATTTTTTGCTTGACTTCTTTGATTATTTTGTCTTGTAGTCTTAAAATATAGTTTCCAATTTTTTCTTTAAATAAAATAAATCCTTATGAGTTGGTTTATGAACTGTCAGAAAATGTCTAACTAATTGAAATTTGGAAGCTCCTTTGATCTAAATGCATAACATTTTAACAGCACTTTCATTGATTGATTCCTATATTCTGGGATTTTAAAAAAATGTATATCAAGTCACCAAAAATACACTTCTCAAGCTGTGACTGAAATTAGCCACAATTAAAACACCCACCAGTCTACTAAGAGTTAAAATAGGTTAGATTATGTACATGAAGGACAGTCAAAAAGTGGCAGTATAATTTTGTTAGGAAAGTGAACATACAAACATCTTTGTGGCATCAATGAGAAGCTACCTTGTATATTTAACAAAAATATAAGGTAACATCTCTTTCAAATATATAATAGGAGTTTTGATGTCTCAAATAAATATTGGTTCATAAGAATTTCTAGTCTTTCATTATATCAGAAATTCATTCAAAAAATTCCCTGACGTTTCTCAAGAGAAGTGCTGTAGATAACAAGGGCACATTGGGTAAAATGGTCAGTGAAAATGCTTTGTCCTAAACTTGTAAAAATAGGAATGTCAATGTGACAAATGTGTTAGATTATAACAGATTTATGGGTGTTGCAGAATGCTTTTAGTCTAAATTTTGTAATTTACAGAAAAGCAATTATTTCAAAGTTTTTCTTGCCTGTTTGCATGGTTAACTAATTTTAACCATCTCTAAAAGTCACTTTAAAAAAGAAAAAAAGCAACCATGGCAGTGGGGTGCATGGACAAAACAACAACAAAGAAATTATAGTTTATGGTTTTCTCAACATGAATGATAGGTGTAGAATAAATCAAAGAAACATGCCTATTATAAATATTGTTGAACGTGTAGGAGAGGAAGGCAAATCCCAAAGGGACAAAACGTCTGCAGTGATGTGAAACCAAAGGGTGTGGTAGAGACCAGGATTGCCACATGCATTCCGGCGTGAGGAATCAGCGCTTCACAGCCATGACTAGCCCTGGGCTCTGGGGAAAGTTGGAGGGCCAGACATGAAACATTCTCACAAAGCTGGAGTGTTCACAGAGGCTGCACTCTCAGTGAAAGTCCGAACTGGAAAAAAGTTAGCTCACCGAGCAAAGGAGTAGATGAGGAGGAGGTCTGTCTTTGTTTGCTATTGCTCTAGGGGAGGAAAAATAATAAGAGACTTTGCTATTGTTTAAGTTTATTTTTGGATGAATGTGTGGCATAAATTTATAATTCTTGCAGAGCCATGTAAACCCTAGCCTAAACACATTTAAATAAGTGGTTCCAGATCAGTGGGACCCCGTCACTTAGTGGAGAGATAAGCATGAGTCCTCTTTTAAGGAACACATTAGCATCCAGTTCCCTTAGGTTCCTACAGATTCAGCTTATATGAAGCTACCATAAAAATTATCAAACACTCAACAGAATCAATTATCAAATAGGGAATAACATAAACCAAATTTTACAAGCATCAATAGAGACAATAAACATTTAGATCTCCTATCCCTTATGGCACTTGGATGCTGCATACTGAATATAAAACAAATGCATGTGAAATATATAAAGAAAAAAATTGAGCAAGGAATAAAACACCATGAAAAGTGATCAGAAAGATATGAAAAAGAACCAGATAGAATTATAAGAAATGAAAAATATAATCATTACAATTAAACATTCAATAGATAAGTTAAATGGAGGCTTATACACAACTGAAGACAGAATTAATGGACTTGAAGATCAAGAAAAACTTACCCAAAATGAAACACACAGAGACAGAGGAGATGAAAAATAGTAAAGAGAGAGTAAGACATAGGGATAATTAAATGAAAAGGTCTAATTTTTATAAATAAAAATAATTTTTAAAATTTTTATTTTAATGAATTAGCTTGTTACAGTTTTATGGCTGCTGCTTGAAGATGAGACTCCTGGGTCAGATGCAATGGACTCTTAGTACTCAGCACAGTGAGCAACACGAGCTTTATGGTGAAGCCAGTTCGTCCTGATCTCCAAGCCCCATGGGTGTTGCAGAGTGCCCGGTGGGCCCTGGGTGTGCACAGTTACAGTCACATCTAAAGGCACCTGAGCTTGGGCAAACAGTCTTTGAGAAGAGACTGTAAGCAGATATGCTCTTTTCTTGGAGGGAGGCATCATTTTTATTCTCTAGGACAGTAAACAAATCTGCTCTCTGTCCTCAGAACCTCCACCTCTATCTTCTAAGGCTCTTCCCTGTACAGCTATCCTTGAGTAGTTATCCCAGAACTAAAGCTGTCAGTACCCCTGCTCACAAAATATGCAGAAGTATGAGAGTCCTGTGGGAAATTACTTACCAGTAATGCCGAGGCAATTTGTTTAAAGTATAAAGAGAAGTTTCCAAAAATGTTGAAAGATTGGAATTCTCTTTAGTAGGAGCACACTCTACACTAAGCAACATAAACTTTTAGACACTAGAGGCCCAGTGCACGAATTCATGCATGGGTGGGGTCCCTCGGGGTGACCTGCAGGGATCGGTCCCCAGCTCATGTCCCCAAGCTCACAGCCCCAGCTTGCACCCCCAGCGTTGCAGCCCCACAGCCCTGCCTGGTACCCCGCTGTGGCCTGGTGCTCCCCCTCACCTGTTCCACCATCCCGCCTGCGGGGCAAAATCGATCAGGCCTGGCCCCCCCGCCTGGCTCAGTGCCACTGGTCGCCATCGGCAGGGCGATTGGGCCTCGCTTGTGCCTGCATTGGCCTGGTGCCACCCGCTCACCTGCTGCAGTCCCACTCCGGGGCCCATTGGGGCCCGCAGCGCCTACACTGCCGCCCACTCCCAGCGCCACATCGCGGATGCCTGCCATGTTCTGTGCCGCCCTGTGGTGGTCAGTGCATGTCATAATATGTATCCAAAGACAAAAGAGGAGACATTAAAAGCAACCACAGAGAAAAGACATTTCAAATTGAGAAGCTAGTTCTATAATTATTTGGAGAAGTGAAGGGCCAAAATTGACCAAGACATTCCTAGGAAGAGCCAGAGTAGGAGAGAAGGGGGTGCCTTATTTTCTAGAGACCAAGGTCTATTATAAATCTATAGTAATTAACACAGTGTGTTATTAGGTTATTAGTGTAGGTATAGACAGAGAGCCCAATGGAACAGAATTGAATGCCCAAACATAATCCCGTGCATATGTGCGAACTTGACTTATGACAGATCAATGGGAAGATAAACTATTCAATAAATAAGGCAGTTATAAGATTATAACTGTGGAGGAAACAAATGCAACCTGATGGTGACATATATACAAATAATCATTTCCAGGTAGATTAAATATTTGAATCTTTAAATACCAACAGAAGTCTCAAAGAGAAAGGAAAACTATAAAGCTTTTAATGAACAAGCACAACATCAAAAAGGAAAAAGTAAGAGGATATCTTTATGACCCCAAGTTCTTCAGGAGTTGGAGGAAGAAACTGGCTATAAAGGTGATGTTGCTGAATCGTCTCCAGCTATATGTGTGGATCCAGGTCTGTCAAACTGTACCACACACATCCTAAGAGTAACTATTAATGGAGATGAGGCTGAAAATGTAAGACCTAAGCCAAAGCCAGGGCATGGCGAATTTGTCATAGTTTATTTACCAAAGAATGACCTACTGAAGAGATCTGATGCTCTGGTAGTTGAAGAACACCTTCCAGTGAACATGAGAGTTTATCCCTGTGCTCTGACATGGAAACATGCAAACGCAAAGCCATCTGAAGGGTCCTTCCCGAAATTTGAAGGCCAAAGGCAGTGGTCATAAAGTTTTGTAAGTGAGAAACTACCAGGCCTCCTTTGATAAGACTTTGCATTCAGCTTAGTTTAATGTAGATTTGAAATAAGTGTGTTTTTTTAATATAGTTTTATTTATTTCAGAGAGGAAGGGAGAGAATATAGAAACATCAATGGTGAGAGAGAATCATTGATTGACAGGCTCCTGCACACCCCCTGCTGGGGATTGAGTCCACAACCTGGGCATGTGCCCTTGACCAGATCGAACCTGGGACCCTTCAGTCTGCTGGCTGACACTCCATCCACTGAACCAAACCAGCTAGGGCTTGAAATAAGTTTTTTATAAAATAAAAGCTACTCGGGATGTAAAACAATAAAATAAATTAGGAAGGATTTTTTTACTCCAAACACAAAAAAGACACAAACAATGAAGGAAAAAATTTGATAAATTCTACTACAATAAAATAATTTTTGATTTATCAAAGAATCACATTAACAAATTGAAAAGACAAGCCATGAATGGGAGGAATTATCTGCAACACTTATATCTGACAACGGATTTAACACAGATAAAGAAATTATATGAATAAAATAAAAGGTAAAAGCTATGAACAAGCAATTCAAAGAAAGAACATAAATGGCTATTATTCATGAAAAATGATCAACCTCATTATTAATTAGAGACTACAAGTTAAAACCACAATGATGCCATTTTACAGCAGGTTGGTAAAATTGAAATTTGGAACACTACTACTTGTGGGCAAGGATGTGGGCCCACAGGAATTTTCATGTTCTCACAATTAAGTTCATTCAAAAACCCAAGTAGATCATCTACCTTATCTTTTGTTGTGTCATACATAATGAGAAAAATAATTTAACAAATTGTTATTCTGTGTTTTTTAACCACCACCAAGTTATCTTTTAAACTAGAATATTCTTTGATCAAAATTTAAACCTTTAGACAAACTTGATTTATAATTTCAAGGGGAAGGAAATATCTTCAGAAGAAGATCCACAACAGACCTGATGACACCAGTTTGTTTGTTTTTTTAATCTCAAACCCCAAGGTTAGATAATTCAAAAGAGAACATCTATATATATAAAAGCCCAGCAACCAGAATGATGGGTGGCTATGACATGCACTATGGCAGCCAACCAGCCTGATCTGGGCCCCAATTGGCCTCCCCCCTATCCCCGCCCCCCCCAGGCCGGCCCAGCTCCCAATCAGCCCCCAACACCCTCATCAGGATGGGGCTGGCTGGCCAACCTCTCATGGTCCCTCCCCTCACCAGCCTGGCCCGATGGGCCCCCATCTGGGCAGGCCGGCTGGACCCCATTTGTGCACGGGGCCTCTAGTTAAAGAATAATCTTCTAAAATATATTGTGGTTTTATTTCTAGTATAATTAAATCTGCTAACTTGGCTCACCAAATGAAAACTCAAGCTATACAGTGATTCATATAAAGGAATAGGCACTAAAATTCCTTGTGTTTGAGGTGAAGAGAAATTATGCCACAAAACCAACCAGAAGAATAGGATCAAGTTGGGTCTCGTCCTGAGCAATGGGGAAAGGACCTGATGACCATGGGTACAAGAGCTGTCTGTAGGATGACCTGGCAGCTGAAGACAGTTGTGGGAGAGGGGAAACAGAATTTCCTGAACTCTTAGTTTATGCAAGCACAATTTTTTAAAAATTTTTTTTATTGATTTTTAAAGAGAGAGGAAGGGAGAGGAGTAGAGAGGTAGAAACATCAACGAGAGAAAAACACCATCAATTGGCTGTTTCCTGCATGCCCCCTACCCACAGCCTAGGCATGTGCCCTGAACAGGAATCGATCTGGTAACTTCTTGGTTTATGGGTTGATACTCAACTACTGAGCCACACAAGCTGGATGCAAACACACAATTTTAATATATAATTATAAAATCTAGCCTGGAATTGTTCCTTTTTTTTTGAGGCATGATAAAGATTATATGGTAATCTTTTAAAATGACGCCAAATTCCCCAGAAAGCTAAAATCTAACTTAGAAAAATGACATTGACTATTGCCTAATTCTTCAAATTTTTAGTTTTCAAATAACTTTTGTTATCTAGTGAGGTATATGTATACATACTCTTTGTATTTAATAGCCTGTTTATTAACAGTTCTTAATGTTTGAATTAAACTAGATACTCAAGTTAGTTACCAGATTAGGCAGATAAGCTACAAGAAATACTAGAAGTTACATTTTGGGGCGGGAGGCCGAGGGGAGGAGGGGACTTCCCAGCGTGGATTTGAATACTTATCAAAGTGCATGACAGTAGACTAGGCCTGAATCGTTCAATATTTCTGCCTGGAAGTCACATAACCTCCATGAGAGATTAATGTGGTTGCTGTTGGACTCTGTGTCCTCCATCAGCTAAGTATGTGCACTTGTCATTCATACTTTGTTTTTGGCTTTTACACTAACAGAAAAATCTTCTCAGAATAAAGAAGAGATTTTTCTGAGCATGTAAAGCTATACTATATTTGCATATTTCTAGGATTTAAAGGGAAATGTGTTTTTCCTTGGAACATTATTTATCTAGTTCTTCTGTTTATACCAGTATGATACTAAAAAACATTATTGACAGCTATTTATATTTCTGCCTTTCCTTTTTTTTTCTGCTGATAGTCAATTTTGTTGATTAAAAAGTACCAGAAATAAAGGGAATTTGTTTTATTATATGACATATTTCCAAATAATTTTCAGTAAAATATTTGACTTTTGATAAAGCTATTTTTCTCTTTGAATTACATAATGGATGCATAGAACTACACTGTAAGCCAATTCTGTTAGGTCAGGTAAGTCATTCCAGTTTTACCTCCATAAGTGCAAATACTTGACTGGGCATCTCCTGGTGTACTAGTATACTTGTTTGGTCAAGGATGCATGAAACTACCTAAAATCACTTGTTTAAATACATTGATTTTTATAAAACAACTCCCTATAGCCACAAGCTAAAAGTTGAACAGAAATAGAATTCTTTAGCTGGTGTTCACTTTATTTTGCATATGAAGTAATGATATTCTTAACAAACAAAAACTTAACCCCATTTATAATAACAACAGTTGGGAATAGCAAGGTGCTCCACAATATATAATTGAGTAAATAATTGTTCAACAATAGGATCAAAAGCAATCAGCCATTTAAAGTTGTGTTGTAAAAAAAAAAAGGAAAATAAAGAAAGTCTTGTGTAAGACTGTCTAATGATTTGGAGAATTTTTATAACATTATAAATTTAAAAAGCAGACTATATTCTAGTACCTCTTAGCAAATTTGTATTTTAAAAATAGTTTTAAGTGATACACCTTAAGTATTAACAGAAATGTTTCTCAAGTGGCAGGATTGTGTGTCGTTTTTGTTCTTTTCTTTATGCTTTCTGTTTCTAATTTTTCTCTAATTATATGCAACTTTATAATTATTTTCACTAACTACATGTACATGTTTGCAAAAATTTCATGATTAAAAATGTGCTGAGGAAAAAAGGAACCTCATACTCCATTTTTATTATCACAGCAATATTCAAAATAATTATAGAATTCTCAGTTTATATGCATTATATATATGCAAAATTACACATAATGTAATTATGTAACTATTGAATACATATACCACATATTCTGCTAAGCCTTTATATAACTTTTTTTATTGATTCCTCAGAATAATCTGAGGTTGACAGAAAATATAATCATCCCCACTTTATAGATCAGCAAAATGAGGCTTTGGCTAAGTTCTTTGCCTTCATGAATGTAGCTCCTTTGAACAAGTCCAAGTCACAAGTCTGTGCTTTTTATTATTATTATTTTTAGAGAGAGGAAAGGGAAAAGAAAGAAAGAGGGAGAGGGGAAGGAAGGGAGAGGGGAGGAAAGGGTCAGGGGAGGGAGAGAGAGACATTGATGTGAGAGAGAAGCATCGATTGGCTGCCTTCAGCATGCACCCCAACTTGGGATCAAACCCATGACACAGGCATGTGCCACAACTGGGAATTGAACCTGAGACCTTCTGGTGCACAGCCGACACTCCAACCAACTGAGCCACATGGGCCAGGGCACAGGTCCATGCTTTTAATCACCACGCTTTTCTTATACCTTTTGTGTTATTATGTGTTAGCAGTGGTTTTGCCTTGATCATCCCGTTTCTTGTTTTTCATTCCTCATTGGGAAAAAGATATAAATTTCATTTGAGAGGAAATTTTCAGTATTGTCACCACTGAATTGAAACAGGTGGTTCACATCTATATTATATCCTCAAGAATTTCCTAAGCTTTAGGTTTAATTTTGCACATTTTACCAAGTAATATAAAATATATTTTTGATATCCTAGCTTTTTAAAATATATATAGTTGGTCAGAATGCATTTTTCTGTTGAGGAAAGAAAGGCCAATGTGGGTTGTATCAATGATTGTGATTATGAAATCCACACTAGTGGATTTCCTTCATTATGTGGGTGTATGTGTTTTAATTGAGGAGTAAGCACAGTGAGCCAAATATGCAAACTCAGTGTGTTTTGAGGTCACCCTGACCCTCCTAGGCTGCACAGTTGGAGTTCCTGGAAGCTGTGTGGAAAGAACATATTAATGCAGAATCCTGCTTCTGTGTTTAGGAATCCAAGTGGTCTAAGTGAGAACATGGCTTCAGGCACCAGCCAAGGTACCCATTACCTCTAGTGTCACATTTGGGCCTCGGTCAACTTCTGTGAAATCCATTTGGGCGTACCATTTCCCCAACTTTTTATAACTTTCAGACAGTAGATCCCAGTTAAGTAATTCACATAAAATGCTGTCTTGTGGTATTATCTTCTTTCTGCTCTTTTGAAATCAACTACAATTAACTTCAATCAAATCATAATAGAAATTGTACTAAAATAATAAAATTATACTTAATATTTTTAGTCAAAGAGCCCTTTGGGCTATAAGTATTTAGCTGATACACATTTGCATGCCCAAGTACACTGTGTGGCAGCTTCTTAAACCAGTGCATGGAGGAATATTTCAGAAAAAGAAGTCCTTGATAGTTTCAGTTCATGCACTCAGTTTCCAGAACTTTAACACCCACCAGTCCTGTGTGGTGGTGAGGTGGGGAGGTTTTATCACCACTGTGGGAAGCTCATAGTGGTCTGTATTTTATACGTCACACACACACACACACACACACACACACACACACACACACACACACACAGTTATGCACACAGTATTATTTTGTGAGAATAATTACGAGTCGATCTGTTTGCATCCTGGCCTTTTCTTAATTGTGTATCCTTAGGCACATCTCTGAACTATTCTGTATATTTCACAACCTTTACATGGGGATACTGTGAGTAGCCTACTATAAGGCAGAATCTTGTTTATGAAAAATAGCTAATATACGTCAGAGGTGTTCAAATATGAGCCATTATTCCTTTTCTTTTCTCACTTGCCCCCATGAGCACTAAATATTTAAGCCTTTGTAAATATTTTTTTCCAATGGTGACTCAAAGTTTAATGATTTTTCTCTGCTCTGTTCCTGTTGTTTCCGTACATGTACTCTCTTCTCCCTTTTACATTTTCCTATTTTAAAGAATGCTATACAAAAAAATTAACCGGGATTCTTAATTTTGCATCTAATGCCTTACAATTAGCACATATTTTTGTGTTTTAAAAAATTTAAAATGTAATTGCATATATAATGTACAGACCATAGGGGTATAGTTCCCTGTTTTGACAAATGAATATATTTGTACTAGAAGCCTGTTGCACAAATTCATGCATGGGTGGGATCCCTTGGTGGCTTGCAGGGATCCGGCCCCAGCTCATGCCCTCAGCCTTGCAGCCCTGCCTGGCATGTCACGGTAGCCTGGTGTCGCCCCCTCACCTGCTCCATCATCCCGTCTGTGGGGCGATCAATCAGGGCTGCCCACCCCCCAGTCCTGCTCCCTCAGTGCCTGGGAACCGTGTGGCAGCCCCGCCCCCTGCCACTGCCATTGGTTGCCATTTGCGGGATGATCGGCAGGGTGATTGGGCCCCGCTTGCACCTGCCTTGGCCTGGCACCGCCCGCTTACCTGCTCCACCATCCTGCCACAGTCCTGTTCTTGTTAGGGCCCATCGGGGCCAGTAGCGCCTCCACTGCCGTCCAGTGCCAGCACTGCATCACCAACACCCGCCATGTTCTGCGCCACCCCCTGGTGGTCAGCGCACATCATAGTGAGCGGTCGAACTCCTGGTCAAACAATTTGCATATTAGGCTTTTAAAATACAGTATAACCAACACGCTGGTCAAAGTACAGTAGTGCCGTCATCTTTAGTTCCACTTTCTGTGGTTTTGCTTTCCATGGTTTCAGTTACTCACGGCCAACTGTGATCTGAAAATATGTGCCTCAATTGGTTGGGCATGGTTTGTGTACTGAAAGGTTGCCAGTTTGATTCCAGGTCAAGGCACATGCCCAAGTTGTGGGCTTGATACCCCAGTGGGAGGTATGCATGAGGCGGATGATTAATGTTTCACTCTCACCTCGATGTTTCTCTCTCTCTAAAAATCAATTAAAAATCTTTAAAGAAATAGAAATAAGCAGCTTATTATAAGTTTTAAACTGCATGCAGTTCTGAGTAATATGATAAAATCTGGCTCCTTTTCACATCATCCCACTCATGAATATATGAATCATCTCTGTCCAGCATCCACAATGTATATGTCCCCTCATTAGACACTTAGTAGCAGTTGGTTATCACATCAGTGGTCGCAGTATCATAGTGCTTGTGTTCAGGTAATCCTTATTTACTTAATAATGCCTCAAAGCCCAACAGTAGTGATGCTGGCAATTTGGATATATCAAAAAGAAGCTGTAAACTTTTCCATTGAAGTAAAAAGGTATGTATGTATGCATGGAGAACAACATAGTAGGGTTCGATACTACCTGAGATTTGAGGCATCCACTGATGGGTCTTGGAACACAACTTCTGTGGATAAGGGCGTATAATGCTATGGAACATTGACATCATCCCTGAAAGTTTATCTGTGTTTGGATATGGCTTATTTTGCCAGATTCTTACTTGGTTTCATTGCCTTGGGCCAGGTGAATCACCCACCACTTCACAATGTCAGTGCCCCTCCATAGCTTCAGAACAGACATGTCTGAAGTAGCCCCTTGTGCTGCTGACATGCTTTTTGAATGGGAGGAAGTTTGCTTGCTTTTTCTATATGAATTTTCCTGTCATTTTGCCTGTCTCTCTTCCCACTCGTACTGGCAATATAGTTTGTGGTTTAGCACCACTGAGAGCCAGCTTCCAAAGAGGCCATTGAGGGTCATGAAGGGTTCCATATAAGAAATGTGTCTCTGGCCGAAACCGGTTTGGCTCAGTGGATAGAGCGTCGGCTTGTGGACTGAAAGGTCCTAGGTTCGATTCCGGTCAAGGACATGTACCTGGGTTGCGGGCACATCCCCAGTGGGAGATGTGCAGGAGGCAGCTGATCGATGTTCCTCTCTCATCGATGTTTCTAACTCTCTATCTCTCTCTCCCTTCCTCTCTGTAAAAAATCAATACAATATATTTAAAAACAAAACAAACAAACAAAAAAAACCACAAAGAAATGTGTCTCTGAAATTGATCTTACATCATCTGACCCCTGCTATTACTCAGAATTTATATATTTTGGGGATACACAAATGCTTTATCCCCGTAAAAAATGTGGTAACATAGTAAAAGTGTGGGTTACTGTTAATTTTAGGAAACTCAACTCAATAGCAAACCATTCCTGTGTAGTGGAAATAAAAATGTTTATTATTGGCTTCATTTTTTTTCCCTCTTGCTAATATGTGATTCTTGATTAGTTCAAAATTCTTCATTTGTATTTTCAATCAATTATTTATGATTTGGAAAAACACCTTCCTTAGATAAAAATGATATTCATAAATAAAATTTTTTAAGTACTATTAAAAGTTGCCAGTCATCATTCTATTTTTATTCTTTGAATTACTAGCTAACCTAATACCTCTAGAGTAATATTTCAAATGAGCATTGCTTATTGAAACTGTTTTGTACAGTACAGTGTGTTTTCCCACCTTCCCGGTATATTTACACCTCTCCGATTCTACTTTATGAGCAGCAAACACATACTTGTCACTCTTTGCTGTAAATTGAAGCTTTTAATAACTATGTCTGTTCTACAACATTTGTCAGCTTTTAATATTTTGTCAGTAGCATATAAAAATAGCAGGGAAACTCAGTGGCAGTGACACTGAGAATTTATTTGCTTATGCTACAGGAAGGTAAAAAATATATAATCTTGAAGGGTGAGCATTTGGCATTTTCCCTTCAAATAATGCAAATTAGAACTGGCTCTTCCTCTAATAAATTTTAAATGAAAAGTTAGCAAAATAAATGAATAAGTTTCGTCACTAAACACCGAACACTTTTTTTAACCTGGAAAAACACACACCAGAACATCTTTTAACCAGAAAGAACAGAATAAAGAGGTTATTTCAGATCATTGATTCAATCATATATGCCTTGTTTGACACAAGCTTGAAAAACTGGTTTTATAAATGCATAAAAAGAAACATGATAGCTCAGTAGTAAAAGCTTTGATGCATATAGCATTTAAATTTTTAAACTATTTTGTAGTAAAAATTCATGTGCAGAGGATTATCTTGTATATGTTATAATAAAAAATTAATTTACCTAATAAAGATGATTTGAGTAAATCAAATCTAAATAAATTCCATAGCCCACATTTTTGTTCGTAAATTGCATGTGTCAGTTATAAATATTAAAAACATGAATGAAATATATATTGTGAAAAATCCACAGCTTTCTCTTTTTAGAGAAAAAGAGAAAGTTTTTCATGATTCCTTATTGTTGCTAATTTCTAGCTTGTTAATTTGAAGTCAGTTCTTCTTATTATGCCTTTCTTTTCTGTACCTATCTGCTTATGAAAGAGTCTCTTCCCAAAAGATACCTTTATCATTATCTTTATCAATAATAACATTTATGCAGTACCTACTATGTGCTATATTTGATAGACATTGACAATAGGTCAATAGTATTTTGAGTAGGAGGAAAAATGTTGTTAAAATAATGCCTAGCTGTACTACTGTACATCTTCATTTAAACCTCTATTGTACAAAAAGGTGATTAATGAGACTCTATGGGCCTGCTTATTCCTGTCAGCCTTGTGACAGGCCTGCAAATATGAGGAATTTAAAAAATAACCTCAGTGAGCTAAGGAGCTCTCTGCTTTTACAGAATGGACATGTCTGTATATTTTACTTTAGTTTCATATTAGCATTATTCATTACTACAGATTGAGAGTGATGGAAAAGGTAAATTAATTATTGTCAGAATTAATCAGATAATTGCATACATGTAATTTTGCAGAGGACTCTACAAGTGCCTGGTGAGAAATGTCTTGTCCTAAGTTATCGTTTGGAGGGAATGGAATTTGAAAAAGAGTTTGAAATGGCAGGATGTATATTTGGTTTGTGTGTGTGCGTGTTTTAAACCTAAGTCCTAGAACAGAGTTAAATGCTATAAAAGTTTTTGACAATGGCAAGTTGGGAACTTTGTGTTTGTGCTTGTTCATAATTCCCAATAAACGTCCTTATGTCTCTTATAAACCTTCAACCAAGATTAAGGAGTGATTTCCAGTGAGACGGGGATGTGAGTCAAACATTAATGATTTGTGAAGATAGTGGTATTCTTTTCTGCAAAAGATTTTCATACTGAATTCAATGAAGAATTCAGTTGTTGTTTTCTGTTTCCCTATAAAAACCACTTGCCTATAAAGAACTTAATAGGGAAGACAGGAGTCTATAATCTCACTTTGTCATTTTCAAGATACTGGTAACAAAGCTTTTGATTTAGTTTTTCTTTTTGTGCTTCTCCTGAATAAGAAAGTTAAATTTTTTTGTTTGTTTTGTCTCCTTTATTAGCTCTGATTTTAAATACCTCTTGGTATTTACAAAGCTGTGTCTTGGATTCTTTCTGGTACATTTCTTTTTAATTCTGATAAGATTCTTTCTCCCCTTTGAATGTGCTTTTTCTTTTTAATTTTGTTAATTGATTTGGATAAATAAGTTATTCCACTTGTTTGGGAATTGAAGAAATAAGATGCATATCTCGCAGAGGGAGAGTAATTTAATCCTCAGTTTTCACACATGCTGAATATTGTGTTTTGGTGATTCACAAGGGCCACCTTTAATCTGCATTTTGTTTAGGTGTTTGGCTTGCTTATGAGTAAATGTGAGTTAAAACCTTTTGAAGTAAAAGCTTGCATTGATGGTTCAAAAAATAAATTAAAAATGAAGATGAGATTGTTTAAATCTTTGAGCAAGTTTATATGGTTCTCATGGCATATTTTAAAGAAATATTTAAATGGATTTTTCTTAACTGTTTAAAAGTCTCAGAACAGAACCTCATTTTACAGGACACTTAGTAGAAAGAAAAAGAGGAATATACTACAGAAAAGTCTTTCTTTGTAAATAAATGAAATCCAAAAGTCACCTGCCTTACCTAACGCTTTTAAACTTTGTGACTTGGGCAAATTTAACATTTGTTGCCCCACTATTTCCTATTTTTGATAGGTTAGTAATTAAAAAAACAGTATTTTGCTTTTTGAAGTAATTATGGAAACTCTTGTTCTAAATTTTCTGTACATATTTCAGGTACATTTAATTCTCGATAAACCATTGCTTTTAAGTATAAGATGAATGATTGGATTTTTCTATTCAGTTTAATAAAAAATGAATATTTGTTGTTTTAGCCATCTCCCCCCCCCGCCCCCCCCACTATTGTCTTCTTTATGCTTCCTCCGGCAAGTTCTAAACTTGACTAATTGGATTGCAGCTTCTCCTGAAAGTAGCTACATTCAGAAGCTCCTAACAAGCTTTGACATATCCTCACAGGCCTATGAGGGAGAAAACCAATAAGCAGTATATCCAGAGAGTCAGCACATTAGTGAGCATCAGAGAAATCACATTAGCTGACCTTGATAGTTTTAACTATCTTTGAACTGCTTTAGTTTCCCCAAAGTGATCAGTCTTTGAGAAACTGAAGAAAAAAGGTGATTCAGAGAGACCTCATTCGGAGGTAAGCACTAAGCTTAGTGACCGCCCAATTCCTTCTTATGTGTCAAAGAATAGCCAGATGCCATAGAGCTCACGTGTTGTTGGTTTTTTAATGGTTTTCTTGAAATATAACTCACAAACCATACAGTCTATCAGAGGGTACAGTTCAGCGACCTGTAGTATGTTCTTCCCGTGGCATCCATCAGCACAGTCAATTATAGAACACTAGAGACCCGGTACATGAAATCATGTACGGGGGTTGGGGGGGTGGGAGTGTCCCCTCAGCCCAGCCTGCACTCTCTCCAATCCAGGACCCCTCAAGGGATGTCCGACTGCCGGACAGTCGGACATCTCTCTCACAATCTGGGACCGCTGGCTCCTAATCGTTCACCTGCCTGCCTGATCGCCCCTAACTGCCCCCCTGCCAGCCTGGTCACGCCCAACTGCCCCCCCCCTACTGACCTGGTCACCCCTAACTGCCCCCCCTGCTGGCCTGGTCGCCCCACGTAGCCTGCTGTTTAGTTGTTCGGTCATCCCTCACTAATCCCCCTGCCAGCCTGGTAGCAAGACACAGCCTGTTCGGTCGTCAGTCCGGTTGTTTCAGTTGTGATGGCCCCTTGCTTTTTGTATATTAGGATTGTAATTGCCCACAAAACCTACACCCTTTGCATCATCCTCAATCCTCTCCCCAGCCCCTGGAAGCCACTATCTACTTTTTGTCTCCAAACAGTTACCTACGCTGGGCATTTACATAAATTGAATCATAAATTATGTGCTCCTTTGTGACCGTTTCCTTCACTTCAGCATGATGTTGTCAGGGTTCATCCATGAATTAGTCTTTTATTTCTTTTTATAGCCAAGTAATAACCCATTGTATGGGTATGCCACATTTCATTTATCCATTCATAGGTTGATAGGTATTTAGGTTGTTTTCCACCTTTTGTTTTGTTTTGTTTTGGCTTTTGTGAATAACATTGCTGTGAGCATTTGTGCACAAGTTATTGAGTGGACATATGTCTTTATTTCTCTTAGGTATATACCTAGGAGTGGATAGGTCTTATGGTAACTCTGTTTTTAACCAATTGAGGAACTGCAAGAATGTTTTTCAAAGCATGGACACTGTTTACATTCCCACCAGCTATGTTTGAGGGTTCCAATGTCTCCAACCCCCGCCATTACATTGGTGATTTGTCTTTCTGATGACAGCCATCCTATTGGACGTGAAGTGATATCTCCTTGTGGTTGTAATTTGCATTTCTCTATGGCTCTGATATTGAGCATCTTTTTGTGTGCATGTCATGTTTTAATATTGTCAGGTACTGTATCTTACAAACTGATGCTTACTGCCATAGTCCCTGATGACCCCAGTGCTCAGAAGTATCTAAGAGCATGTACTGTGTATGGACTAACCCCTGAAGCTGGAAAGAGTTCTGGGCCCTGTCTCAGTGACGTACAGGGTAGAAGGACGGAAAAACCATGTTAACTGATATCTGAAATAGTCTTTGGGGAGCTATGGTGAAAGGGAGTGTGGACAGAGAACAATGGGAAAGCAAGGGTGGAAAGGTTTAATTCTGCTAGAGGAAAAGAGGGGGATTGGTCAAGAGTATGTCACAGAGGTGATACTGGTTTTCCTGTGAACAATTATGTCTCAGCCATGGAACCAAGGAAGGGGTGTGAGAATGGAAAGACATGGCCCCTGCCTGTGTTAAGAGCTATCAGTGGTCGTTGTAGTCTTGACTTTTCACCATCGAGATGTTTTAGAGCACAGTTTAACATGTAACAGCTCTTCTGAGCTGGCCTATTTCTCCTTACCCTCCCTGACTGTGGAGAGACCGGATCAGGTAAGAGCGGGGCCAGATATCACAAAGCCGAACAAGAGCTGTGTCCATTTGGTCCGGGAACTGTTTTTGTTGTTTTTTTAATACACATGTGGATTCCTTTTAGTGCCCAGTTGATATCTGGGGGGAAAAAATCCTTTTAGGAAAAAAAAAGTGATTTGTAACCTTCAGTTTATGAAATGACCTCCCTACGGCTTTTGCATTCATGAAATTCTTGTGCTTTTATTATTATTCTTTCTCTTTCTGATAGCTTTTATGATGGTTTTGGAGAAAAGATCAGTTTTAGTGAAGCATGCAGATAGAACCACTTAATGTACTGAAACTCACGTGGAGCACTTCTTAAAACTCTCCTAATGATCTTCAGGAGATCTACAGAGCTGACTTGCAGTGTTCTTGACCAGCCCAAGTCCTCTTTTATGTTTACAAAATTTGCGACTCTGATGTGATATTTTAGAAAGCCATATAAAATGATGGTACCTGTTGGTTAGGACGTTTGGTGGCTTGAGGAAAAACAAGATTTGTATCTTGAAACTTCTGGGCCCTTTCCAACATTGCTGCTCTCCGCCCCTTCTGAGAAATCAGCTATTAAATATGTACAATTTATTTTATTTGATTTCTCTGTAGATAAAATTAGATGAGGTACAATGGGTTTTCTGGAATGCTTTTATGAAATCATAGGCTATCACAGAAGTGCCATGAAATAATTAAAGTTCTATCATTGGTGGTTTTTTTTAAAAAATATAGTAATTTAACATATATATGTATTTGCTTAAAAATCACTTTTATTAATAGCAGGTGA
Source organism: Myotis davidii (assembly GCF_000327345.1). Taxonomy (NCBI): domain Eukaryota; kingdom Metazoa; phylum Chordata; class Mammalia; order Chiroptera; family Vespertilionidae; genus Myotis; species Myotis davidii. Next base: position 678,164 of record NW_006292588.1, on the reverse strand, counting down.
CATTTTATTTCTAGTCCCTCTGCAGTGAGGGACTAGAATTACTCTGGCTCACCACCCATATGCCTTTTCTTCTTCCTGCAGACCATTTAATGCGCACACTCAGAACTCCGCCCCTGCCTGGCGGTTCATTCCTTAGGCCTCAGAGATCCACGGGTCTGGTCAGAGTCTGGTGTCACCACTATGTAGCTCTTGACCTTGAGCTAGTCCTTTAACTTCTGTTACATCTCAGTTTTCTCTTTTGTAACATGTAAAATCTGTAGTTGTCCACATCCTAGGGCCATTGTGAGAAAAAAATAAATAGCACAGGGGCAGAGCCCCTGACACATGGTGCCTAGCCACTGTGTGGCCAACCGCTGCTGTCTTTGTAGAGCAGTGGTTCTCAACCTTCCTAATGCCGCAACCCTTTAATACAGTTCCTCATGTTGTGGTGACGCCCAATTTCATTGTTATAAATTGAACATAATTAAAGCATAGTGATTAATCACAAAAACAATATGTAATTATAGATGTGTTTTCCGATGGCCTTAGGCGACCCCTCTGAAAGGGTTGTTCGACCCCCAAAGGGGTCGTGACCCACAGGTTGAGAATCGCTGCCTTAGACTCTCAAGAAACATTTTTGTGGTGGTGGTAAGTCACTGTGAAAACATGAACTTCCTGTCTAATTTGTAAGTCATCTCTACCTGGGTATGTAGTGATAAGTTGTTGATAATAATCACCACAGCATATATTTGTTGAGGACTAGGCTGAGTGAGGCACAGCTCAGGGACACAGGGAGAACTGCACTTGTATTTTGTAATTTAGCTTAACAATGGCCCCAGAAGGCAGGTGTTCCTAGTATCTTTGTTGTGTAGATTTGGAAACTGAGGCACAGAGAAGTTAGATAACTTTCCCAAAGTCACATCATTAATATAAATGTACCAGGTTGATAACTATACAGATCATTTTACATATCATTCATTTTTATTTTATGTGAGTGGGGAAGAATGATGATACAGAGGCTATTTTAATTCTTTGAAGGAGGCAGAGTAAGGGAACAAGAGTTCACCATATACTTGTACCTAACCTAATTTTTTGTATGATAAATAATTCATATAATATATTTAAGTAGTTCATTCTTTATCCTAAGTGAAACATTGCCTCATAAAGTGCTAAGCTAACTAATCTAATGAATTCTTTCATGTCTGAGCATGATTCATATACTGCAAGTAATCGTATCTCTCTGAGTGTCCACTAAAGTCCACTCTGAAATGAAGGGTAGCCATCACTTTTAAGGTGTTTATGGCATATCGTGTCTCAGTAACAGATGACATCTGTCCTCCTTTGTGTGCTTGATGTTGTTCAGAAAAATCTGTCTGATCCACATGGCCAGGCGTTGTTGGACTGACTACTCTTACTGTATTCTGATTCCTGTACAAAGCAGTTCTGTACAGGTTCTTAACTGTCCTTCATGGTAGTACCTTTGATAGCCATTCTGTTATAAGTCCCTTTGTTATGAAAATTTTGATCACTTTTTTTTGTCTCCGAAGTAAATGAAACAGTATACCCATGAACAGATTGAATAGGATTACTATTTTAATTTTAAAGTACCCCTAAATCCTTATTCTGGCCTTATTCTGTTATGTAAAAAAGAAGCATGAGATTTTACTGTACATAAATTATATACCAGGAA
>NW_006292588.1:666941-675320 GCF_000327345.1 Myotis davidii | reverse complement strand
ACCCCAACCCTTTTTTTTTGCATGATAAATAATTCATATAATATATTTAAGTAGTTCATTCTTTATCCTAAGTGAAACATTGCCTCATAAAGTGCTAAGCTAACTAATCTAATGAATTCTTTCATGTCTGAGCATGATTCATATACTGCAAGTAATCGTATCTCTCTGAGTGTCCACTAAAGTCCACTCTGAAATGAAGGGTAGCCATCACTTTTAAGGTGTTTATGGCATATCGTGTCTCAGTAACAGATGACATCTGTCCTCCTTTGTGTGCTTGATGTTGTTCAGAAAAATCTGTCTGATCCACATGGCCAGGCGTTGTTGGACTGACTACTTGCTGTATTCTGATTCCTGTACAAAGCAGTTCTGTACAGGTTCTTAACTGTCCTTCATGGTAGTACCTTTGATAGCCATTCTGTTATAAGTCCCTTTGTTATGAAAATTTTGATCACTTTTTTTTTGTCTCCGAAGTAAATGAAACAGTATACCCATGAACAGATTGAATAGAATTACTATTTTAATTTTAAAGTACCCCTAAATCCTTATTCTGGCCTTATTCTGTTATGTAAAAAAGAAGCATGAGATTTTACTGTACATAAATTATATCCCAGGAAACCTGGCTTTTAAAAAGTAAAGCATAAATATTTGAAATCTTGAGGCTAGCAACAAAGAAACATATATAAATTCAAAATAGGAAATTCACAAGGATTTTGTTCTCTGTGGTGGTTAGTCTTTTGGAAATAGTTTTAAGTCTAGTGCCTTGATAAAATAAATTGTTATTTCTGGGCCATTTGGAGAATATCTATCTAGATGAGTAGAAAAGAATGTTATAGATAGGGTTTCAAGAATAATGGTCTAATTTTACATAACACTGTTATTCCTCCAAAGCCAAGAATGATGTTTCTTTGTTTATGTACCATATGAAAACATGTCATCTGGGTTATAATTAATGGCCAGAAAATTTTAGACAAAAGGAAGCGGCTCTTCCCCAGCACACAGCAGCAGACAGTCTGTGAACAATCACTCATGGGGGAAGTTAGAGCCAGTTCTATTGCTGGTAGTAGATTTTATTGCTGGGCAGAGCACAAAGTCAAAGGCTGGCGTTGGTGCCATTTCTGCCTTTCACGGGCACTGTGTGGATTGCTAACGGAGCAGGGCTTCATTTTTCTGTAGCGGATCTTCTGTGTTATTCAGGGTGTGGTTTTCCAGACCATTGATTACCAGGCTCTTTGCTGCTTTTGCTCCTCCCCTACCTGCCTGCCTTTGCACATTTGATTGCTTTTTTAATCCCTTTATTAAAGAGAAAGTGAGTATCAGAGAGTGGCTATGTATGTTAGGTGGCAGAGGAAATAAAAAGTAGACTAAAATCAGACTGATATCCAGATCTCTTCCACCCGTTTCCATGCCCATGAAAAGTCAAGAGCAGGAGTTTTTGTGAACATAGAATGGCAGGTTTACAATAATGAGCTGTATCTTAGGCTCTTAGCATAGAAAGGAATCACCTAAGACACTTCTTAAACTGAAAGCAGCCAGTGTACAGGAGTCCCTGGACTGGGCCTGGACACACCCCTTTGCCATGTGGGCAGGTTTCTGACCCCGCCCCCACCGCCAAGCACTGGGTCCATGAACAGGAAGACCCAAGTCCTTGCTCTATGGTTGTTCTAAAAGAGATGTGCTTACACCAACTCCTACCATATATTGGAGTGTGTGTGTGTGTGTGTGTGTGTGTGTGTGTGTGTAAGTAACCTTTTTTAATTCTTTGAGGGAAAAAATATTTGAGTGGAAGGTCGTCCTGTCTGATGTATGTGGTTCTGCAGAGCCTTGAATTTACTGGTGGTGATAAGTGGGAAGGATGTTCGTCATTTACTATTAATGCGGTGAGGGGACCCATTGATCAGCTCCATTCCTTCAGTCATCTGTGTTCATTGGGCACCTATTTTACATTCACGACAGGCCTTCTGCTAAGGGATTCACAGGTGAAGATACATATGTCCCCTGCACATAAGAGCTGGGTACACCTAATCAAATATCTTATAGATTGATGTGTGTTATAAAAGGTAGTCAGTATGGAAATGGAAAAGTGCACTGTGCTCTTGAGAGCTTGTCCCAGGGGATTTGCCAGCCGAAGGAAGCTCTGAAGAGTGGCAGCAGTTAACCAGGTGAAAGAATAAGGATGGGTGGATACCAGCATGAAGCCTGTGGGTGTTCCTGGCAGGGACTGCTGCACATGCAACGTCCCTCTGGCAACAGAGGGCAGGTTTATCCGAGGAATTGACAGTGCTGACATCCCGGGTGAAGTCCGAATTCTGTCTGGGCAGGAACCACCACGTACTGGCTGTGCCCATGTTAAGGGTTTTTATCCCCAAGCAAAGGGAAGTGGGAAAGTGTGGAGACTTGCTCTTTGATATGATCACTTTAGACTACACAGATAGAATGGAGTGAAGGGGCCAGTAGAATTGAATACCCATTGCTGGGCCATCTCGGAGGCCTATATGAGAGACATGGTAGCTCGGACTAGAGTTTGATGAAGAGGTTGAGAACATTATTGAGGGTCAGGAAGTTGGCAGCACTTACGTGATGATTGGATAGAGGACGGTCAAGGATTGTTCTGTTCCCACTGCAGGCAAAATAAGTACAGGGTCAAGAATTCAAAATAACCAGAATCCAACAGCCATGTGTTTTGTTCCCTCCCTTCCCCCTCCTTTCTCTTCTCTCTCTCTCTCTCTCCTTCTCCCTCTCTCTCTCTCTCTCTCCTTTCCTCTCCCTTACTTCCATCCCCTCCCTTACCCCTTCTTCTTTCATTCCCTCTCCCTCTCTTTCTCTCTCTTCCTCTTTCCTTCTTTTATATTTTTAACTTTTTGGTTCAACTCAGGAAGAAAGAATGGGTACTTGGAAAGAATTTTTGGTCAATTACTTGGAAATGACCAAATCTTGATCAGTTTCTATTACTATGAAATGGGAGTTTGATACGAAATCATTCTAAAACATATTGTCTCATTCATGTTAAAAGCATACAACTTTTGAGCACTTTAAAATCACTGGCGAGATAAAACATGCGCTGGCTGGGTGGTTTCTAGCTGGTACACTTAATGTCCGCATGAATTGCAGTGTTGTTGTAAATATTTCCGGGCACAGACAGGTAGATGCAATAGGAAAAACCCGAACAAATTCTGAAGATGCCAATATTGTCACAGAGTCTCCATGCAGAATGAAGTTATTTGACAAAGTGTTTCCCTGGTGATTTGGCTGCAGATGAAAATGTCTTCAGCAATAAAATTCCATGCTTGCATCGCTGCTCTGTGCACTCATCAGTCAGCAAATGACATATCAAGGATCTTTTTTGCAGTATTAGTTAATATGCTGGCAGAAATGTGTGAAACGTTGCTATTCCCCTAAATTTCTGTGCATGGATTTTTGTCTATCTTTGAACATACATTGATCTACCAAAATATTTGCCAGCTATAAATCTGTGACTAATCAATAGGATTGCATTAAAACAGAGATGGGAAGATTTTTATTAGAAGGGTTTTCTTAGATACCAGGATGAGAAGACTTATAATAGCAAGAGCTGCTGTTTCGCCATCATTTGCAAATAGTTTCAGGGGAGATTTAAGGATTGGTAAAGCAATTAATGGTGAAGCATATTTTAATTATAGTTATTGGAATAGCTGTATACAGCTTTATGAATTAATACATTATTGTTTAATAGGTCACAGTCACATGTGTCTTTAATCACACTTCTTATTGTAGCCGGTTTCATTAGCAGTGGTGTTTTATAACTTATAATAATTTATACATAATGAGTTCAGAAGTTGTATTTGCGTGATATCAAAGAAATCATTTACCCCATACGTTCCCGCTCAGTAAAGGAGCAGAGTCCAGCAGGACGCAGTACTTTCCATAATGAGGTCATTTTACACTTAATTCTGTGGATGCCAGGTCTGGTTTCACACAGTCATTTAAGAAACTGGAGGGAAGACGAATCACAATCATTTCACACGTATTTAATGAGCATGAATTATCCAGTGAGGTAAACATCCATTTTTTTCGTTGTGAAAACTATGCGGGTTTTGAATTCATGTACTGGAGAATTTCCTTGTCCAACACCGCCCCGCCCCCAGCCCCGGCAGGCCTTGGTGCGTGTCAGAAGCTGTTCTGTGTGCTCGATTGAGCTGTCTTTGTTTTAATGGCATGTGTATCAGACTTTAGCTTAGGTTTTGCGAAGCCTCCATTTACCCTTGCTTCTGGGTGTCCGCTGCCACCCTCAGGGACAGCCCACCCTCATCTTATCCTAAACGAACCTCTTTTAGAGCCCCTGTGGGAACACCTCAGGGCCCTGTATTGAGCGGAAGCCAACACGCTCACTCAGTGGCTGACAGCTTTACAGCTGGCACGGGGCTAGTTTACACCTGTCATTTCATAAAGGTTTTATTTAAAATCATAGGCCCAATGGGGCTTTAGTTCTGGAAAGTCTGTTGAGGCCACCAAGTGATATTGGACAATCTCCAGGCTAGAGCAATCTGCATAAGATGCGAAGATATGAATAGGTTCTGAGCTGAAGAGGATGTTACGTTCCAATAAGCTGGCAGAATCTTGGGAAACTTTTCTCATATGTGAGTGCCCAGGTTCGGTATCCAGCCAGGGCATACAGAGTGCAGGATTTTCCAAATGTTATTGACATAGAACCCTTTTGGGGAGAGTGCCTTACCCTGGATTTTTTTCTCTATAAAATATATAAATATGTAAATGTATAAAAAGTACACAGTTACACTGTTTAGTCCACAACAGATTTTGTCAGGGTAGAGGAAATATTGTATGTTCATATGAACTTCAAGCTGTAAAGTGCCATAAAAATGTAACATTATGGTTATTTTTCTCCCTTGATCTTGTTGGAAATAGTGTCAAAAAGCATGTACCACATTCTTTACTTGTTCAGAGTCCATTGATGTGGAGACTGCCGTTTGTGTCTTCTGCCCTCCACACTGGCAAATCACTTCTTAGTTTGAGGGTTCATGTTATTAATTACAGAAAATGATCATTAGTCTGCGGTTGATCTGAGCATTCATTTTAAGTGGATTTTCTAGTTGAGTTTCCGCTGCCTTCGCGACATGTTCCCTGTCCGTTCCAAAAACCTAAAGTAGCTTTTCTTTATGTTAAGGCAGCCCTGCAATTATCTGCATGTTGCCTCAGTTTTCTGCAGTCAGCTTTTCCAGGTTGGTTTACGCTTTAAAAACGGGAGTGCGGGGAAGTGAGGCTCACAACAAATTTCCTGCTACACAGATATGTAGACTGCCAGTCCTACAAGGAACCTCCTTCTGGCTTCAGTTGCCTGATTTTTCCTCTTTAGTGATCACCGTAGCATATTCTTACATGCTCATTAATAAGTAATTTTGCGTGCCATAAATGCTCTTTTGGTTTCATGTGGAGGCAAGATTGAATTTCTTCATGGTTCGATTCAATGCTGTTGACTCTTATGTAATTTGGAGAACATACAGCTTTTTGACAGTGGTCTCAGTGAACTAATTTGTTGATAATAGAAGTTATTTATAGTGCTGTGGTTGCAGGAAGTAGAAGGGACAAGTTCCACCCATCCAATGCATAGTATTCTTTTGCTGTTTATTTATTCACTTAACCAGTATTTATAGCTCCTACTACTGGCATGGATAAAACAGGGAATAAAATTCAACCCCTTCCCTCCTGAAGTTTGCATGCTAGTGGGGAGAGACAGTGAGTAAACTCCAGGGTGTGTGGTAGACGGTGGTAAGAGGGAAGAGGAGGGAAGTGTCCAGGAGGCTCAGAGACCTGAAGGATGTGCAGAAATTTAGGGGAAGAGGGCTCCAGAGGTAAGGTTGGAAGTGCACAGGAGTGAAGTCATGGTGGGGTCAAGGAAGTGACAGGAATCAGAGTTTGGTTTTGTTCTCAGTGAGCGAGGAAGCTACTGGTGTATTTTGAGCAGAAGAGTGACAATATAGGTTAATCATTTAGAAGGACCACTGTTACCTGAAGGTTAAAAAGGGGAATAGAGAAAACAATTTGGAGGCAATTGCAGTGACCTAGGCAGGAGATGATGGTGGCCATGCCCAGATGGCAGTGGTGAAATGATAAGAAGTAGTTCAACACTAGTTATTTACTTCAGGGGGAGAAGCTGACAGAATTTGCTGGTGAATTAGATGTGGGATGGGAAAGAAAGGAGTCAGGTTTGACTTTATCTTAATAGCTGAGCACCTAGAAGTATGAAGTCTGCATTACTCAAATGGGGGATCCTCAGATGGGGTGGATTTGAGAGAGGGGGTAGTTTGGGAATAGTTAAAGGAAGGTGCATTCAGACAGCCAAGGGGAGATACTCAGTTGGCCGGTGGCTCTCTGAGTCCGGTGGAAGGATTGGGATATTGGCTGGAGATGCAAACGTGAGTGTCAGTGGTGTATAGACTGACTGGTGGTCACGAATCTGAAGATCATTTGGGGAGTGAGTATAAAGAGAATTCCAGAGGCAGAGCTCAAGGATCCCCAATGTTTAAGAGTCAGTGGGGAGACAGTGAGGGGAGGCAACACAGGGAACTGAGTCATGCAGTGAAGGAAGAGAGTATGGTGTTCCAGGAACCATGTGAATGAAAGGATCTCAAGAAGGTGGAAATTATCAGCATTGCCAATGTCATTGGTAACCGGAGTAAGGTAAGATTGAGATGGGCCTTTGGGAATTCACAGAGTGGAGGTCTTACCAAGGGTCGGCACTTGCTTTTGTGACAAAGGGGAGCTGGAATAGACAGCTTACATGGTTTGGAATGGGTTCAACACAGATCAGTCTTGAGAATTTGCTCCAAGTAAAGGCAGGAAAGTGGGCCATAGCTGGAGGGGGGATGTTGGGCTGGGGGTGGGGATGTTGGGCTGGGGGATGGTGTTTTTAAGATGGGCAATAATACAATGTTTTATGGTACTGTGAATAGCTAGTAGAATTAGATGCTGTAGGATAAAGGGACTGTTGTTGGAACAATGTCACTGTGTAGGTAAAGGGCATTGGTGTCTGGAATGGAAGTGGAGGGTTGGCCTTGTTTAGGGGTCCAGGCAGTTCATGCAGAGTGAGGGGGAGAAGGCAGAGTGTATGGCACAGACACAGGTGGGTTGGGAATCGGTGCTGGAACTGATGGACTTCTCTTTGGAGTATTTGTTTTTTCAGTGAAATGGTGAGCAAGGATAAGGAGGAAGATGGAGGAGGAAGTATTTTATTTATATAGTATCACAGATCTGAGAGAGAGACAAGAGTATACAATAGTTGGCTAGGAAAGAGAGAAAGACTGGCCTGAAGAAGTGAGGTTGGATGGCCAGGGGTACAAAGAGCTCCTGGTAAAACCCAAGAGAATTGAAATTTTTCCTTTCTTCATACTGTATTAGGAGAACTTGCCCGGGATAGCTACAGAAGTAACCGCTGTTCCATTGTAGAAATACAACACAATTTGTTTATCCATTTGCCTACTTCTGGATATTAATGTTGTCTCCAATTTGGGGCTATTAAGAATACAGCTGCTATGAATATCTTTACAGAAGTCATTTTATGGACATATGTTTTTATTTCCCCCAGGTAATGTTCTAGAAGCAGAACCACTGGGTTGTAGAATAGATATATATGTAACTTCGTAGAAAACTGCCAGTTGTCTCAAGTGGTTCTGCAAAAGTAACCAGGCAAATGCTTCACCCTTGGCTGGAAGATAAGCTCTAGCAAATGGAAAGCGCAAGGTAGTAGGAATTCAGTTGCAGCTTAGTCATTCGTTAATCTTAGGAAAGTCACTGAATTTCTATGGACCCAATTTCCCCAAAAGCTACATGGAGGACATCAGCGAGGTAATCTACTAGGTCCCGTTCAGATCCCAAAATCTGCACTTTGGTGAAATTCAACTACATGGTAAATAAATAAACAGAAAGCCATATCTCTGCACATTTTTATTCTGTGGGAGTTCAGCAACATTTAATGTACTAGACACAGGAAGAAAATCTTAGAACATAAGGTACAGAGGCAAAATGACTAGGCTTATATGAAGCACACAGTTGCCTGTGAAAATCACATATTCCTTTAAAGAAAACATTGAAAGGTGATAGAGGATTCAATTCAAAATCTGATATAAAGAGTTGTAATACCTATGAATAGCTCCCACTCTGTTTTCATTAGAATATATACTAGGAGATGCAATTGGATGGCTCAAGAAAAAAAAACAAAACTGCTTACACATCCAATGCTTGGATTGTGTGGCTTGCTTTGAAACTAGAGAAACAAAACATTGGCTTTTCTCACTTTTGCAGAACTACTGGGTAGGAGTTCTAGTCATCTGTGCTCCCTCCAGCCAAGAGCAAAGTAAATGTCTGTCCTTCCAGCTCCAGGAGTGATGG
>NW_006292588.1:652506-666744 GCF_000327345.1 Myotis davidii | reverse complement strand
TGTGTATCAACAGATCTAAATGCACGCCGGCAGGTCTTTGTCTGCCACTTCTTGGCTGCCTGTCCCTGCACCTCAGCAGTAACGGTAAAGACTGAGGAGTCACGGTTCACTTGGTTGAAGCCGCCTGATAAATAGAGGAAGCTAGAAAAGACAGATTGAGCATCAGTGTGAGATCACGTACTTCTGTGATTTGTCTTTCGAGTTAATGAGAATTCGGGGTGGGAGGGGGGCAACCAGTTGGAGATAACTCTGAGCCAGGTGGGGAGTCTTGACTCAGCTGTGATTGGTGGGAAAGATAAATGCCCAGTTGCTGTCCGTCACCCTCCCAGGTCCTGAGGTTATGAAATCCTGCCCCGACAGGGCAGGACGAATGCCCTTTCTCAGAAGGGTCTCTGAAGAGTCCGAGCATTGCAAGGCAGACGTAGGCCCATGGAGAGTTGGATTTGAATGTGAGAGGTCAGTTACACCAACCTCTTGTCACATGCGGATTCCCTTCCACAGCATCTCTGACCTCATTGCCTTCTGGCCTCCACTTGAATGCCTACAGTGACCTGGAACTCCCTGCCTCAGCACCATCACTGTAGGACACACACGTGTGCTTTTCAGACATTCTCTCAGGTGCAACCTCACCAAGCCAGTGCCATGCAACCTTTTTCCCATGGCGCTATCAAAGAATCTAAACACAAAATCAACCCACAGCTCCATGGGTGGCAGTTCTGGTTGATTTTGTTTCCTCAGGTGGAGATGGATTGTGGGCACCGTAAGCATTTTATTTCTGATCTTTCTTGGTGGTTTGAAGAAGCACAAATAAGGTCATCCCCCCAGTTCCCCAGTCAGGAACCATTGTATCCTAAGTGGCCCTGATATATCCTTCCATTGATCTAGAAAGATGACTCCTTTCTCACATTGGGCTTGTATTTTTTCTTATCTGTTCAAAAGTCTATCTATTGTAATTCTAAAACAGTGATTCTCCACCAGATCAACCTTGTTTATTGGGGGACATTTGGCAGTCTCTAGATGTCTCAGTTGTCACATCTGGTATAGGGGGTGCTGTGGTATCTGATGGTTTGAGACCAAGGATGCTACTAAAGTCCTACAGTGCACAGGACAGCTCTCCACACCCAGCCCCACCACAGACAAAGAATTATCTGTCCCAAAATGTCTTTGCACTGGGATTGAGAGACGCAGGTCTAAAGGAATCAGTCATTCCAGCCAACAACCAGTAGTACGGTAGTACCGTCCAGTAGTGGCCAACATAGTTGACTTTTTCCCCCCTCGGGCACAAAACTTTATGAGGACCTAGGACGATTCAAGGGTTTTAATTCATAAGCAAAAGAGCTTCTGCATTTGTGTTTGTTTTCATGCTTCTTACAGAAGAGTTAGAGTAGACTCAAGCATTTTGCCACAGAAAAGATTCATTAAGAATCTTTGTTGGGGACGCGTTGTAATATGATGCTAGTGGCAATGCGCTTTGCTCACTTTAATCTGTAACTGTCCTCATGGAGGTGTGGGCATCTTTGAATCTTAAATGGGGATTTATTTTTTAAAGGCCGCTGGGTTTTTAAAGATCTTTCCTATTTACTGCTAATAAACCAAGTTGGTACAGGTTGTTTGTTGTTACCTGGTCAGCTCCGACTTTTGGTGACCTGTGCCTGCGTGCTGTGCACTGCACCCTGGACTCAGTGGCCCTGCTTGGCTCCTGTAAGCCCCTGCCTGTGGCTCTCTTATGGAATCAGTTCATCTCATATAGGCGAGGCCCAGCCAAGAGAGGAGTGGGCAGTCAAGAGCAGAGTTGTAAAAGGCTTTGTGTTTTCAATAGGTTAGGTACAAGCTTTCAGAGAGCATTTGTTTTTAATAAATTACATAGAATTCTAAATCTGTTGCATCATTGTTGGTAGGGGTTTTGTTTCAGTGGTTTTATTTGTGTAGGAGGGAAGACAAAAGAATTTTTCGAATAAAATCTTGTGAGGTTTTTATTTCCTTCACATTGTCTTAAGAAGGCAAAATTACTTTTGATGTCAGTTTTGATATATAACAGCATAACAGACATAAACATTGGATCATTTCCCCACCACCACCCTTTTTGGGGTAGAACCCCTGCTGAGAGAGGCCTCAGAAGAGCTTGTCAGCCTAGGCAACAGCTAATTAGATTAGCTCCAGTGCTTCCCTGGACAGCTTTCAGGCACACGCCCTGTCACATGTGCCGTGAGTGTCAAAGCAGGTCCCTTCTTCCCCAACTCCTTTGACTCAAACCAATCCTAACTTGAAAATGAATGGGGTGAACATTCACAGGGTGCCCACTCTGTGCTGGACTCTGTGTTAGGTGTGGTTATTAGAATGGGAAACAGGAAACACATTCTTTGGGGCCATAAAAGTAGGCGCAAGAAGGAGACGCCTGATTCACAATGAATGTAACTCCATGAAATAACACAGGGATAGTATATCTGCAGTATAAACAAAGAAATTAATTGCTCCATCAAGTGAGTTCCTTTTTTTATTTTCCTGGCTTGTAAGCATAATTATTGAATGACTCTTTTTACTATTAAATGAAAATTGGCAAAACTAAAGTTAGTGAACTGTTGTTAAGTAGTGGTGGACCCATTGGAATTTGACGGTGTTCTAGAAATCCTCCTTTGGTGGTGGAGACACACACACACACACACACACACACATATATCCCCTTCTCCATTTTCATTTACTGTGAGGCTCACAGGAACACACACAGGCAGCTGGGCCCTGATGGTGGATGCCACTGGGCCAGTGTGCTCTCTGAAGAGTGACTGCTCCCCGCTGTGCTAGCAGCACCAGCCCCCATGCGCCCGGCTTGGTCCTGGCTTAAATTATCTCAGTGCTCTGAATTCCTCCCTCTGGAGATGTGCTCTGAGCCAGCCCCACCCAGGATGGCGTTGCAGCTCTCATGCAAAAGCTTGTCTTCTGATCCTCCCATGGAACATGACAGTTTCTCTGTGATGGCCGAATTAATTATCAGAAATGGTTTGCTACAGACAGTTGGGTGCTAATTACGATTGGGACCTTTGGGGCCCTTAAGCCCAAATCTGTTGTTTGTTGTTGTTAAAAATGAAAAACCATAACATATTAAAAGAATTGTGCTGGTGTTTTGTTTTAACAACTGAAAGTGATGCTGATTGGGCCAGGAAACTTTGTGCTAAAGCGACCTCCATTAAACCTCTTTAATCTTTGATTGTGGGGAAAGGGATTGAAGAAGTGGTTAATTAATTGCTACTTTCTGGTAAAGAAGGGATTGAGTTTGGATATTTCAATGCAAAGCAAAAAAAAAAACAAACTGATTAAACTGGAGGTCACATCTGGGGAGGTGTTCTCAGAATTTCTAAGTTTGATTACCTGATTTGACTGCATGATGTGTCCCAGGTTTGTGAAGTCTTTCTAGCCAGTTCTACCTGGGAAGAACTATTTTCAATTAAATGGATCGTGACCATTGGAGAGAGAATCATGAAACACACCTGTGGTGTGGGGTCATGGTGTGAACAAAACTGCCCAGCTCACAAAGCCACGGTTTAGGAGCGGGCCTGTGCTAATACTGGCCTTAGGTATCATTTCATCCTTCCCATCAACAGCTTCGTTAATGAGGTAGCGAGAGGAAGGCGGGGGAGGGGGGGTCCTGCCTGGAGCTCTGTGACAGCAGATGGTGGATGCTTTCACTGGATCTCATTGGAGGAAACGAGGAGACCCACAGAAACTTGATCATTGGAAGGGATGATATCTATTGGGATACTGTTCAAAAAGTAGGAAGAGGACCAAGTATTAATGGGAAAGCAGAAAAGTAGAGAAAATAAGGACAGGGAACTTCCTAGTCAATTCACATAGGTATGTGAATGAGCTGGTTTTCTTTCTTTTTTCTTTTTCTTTTTTTTTAGGGGTGGGGGTGTAAATCCTCACCAGAGGATATTTTTAGAGAGAGTGGAAGGAAGAGAGAGAAACATTGATGTCAGAGAGACACTCTCACATCAGTTGGTTGCCTCCCGCACATGGTCAGCCAGGAGCCTGTAACCGAGGTATATGCCCTTGACTGGAATTGAACCCAGAACCCTTCAGTCTACAGGCCAATTCTCTATGCACTGAGCCAAACCGGCCAGGGCTGGGCTGGTGTTCTTTTGCAAGGCTTAAGATGTGATATAGGCAATGTTCCAAGCATAAATCTAGAAAAATCTTGAATAAATATATAAACAAAGGGCACCGAGAAAATGAATACTTTTGGGAGATTCAATAGTGTTTTTAAACAAGTAGGATTTGTTTGGGTTTTTTGTTGTTGTTGTTAAATCAGGTGGCTGATATAAAATAAAAATATGAAAAATACATGTACCTAATGTTGCATCTGAGACATTACTCATCAGAATAGACTGTCTGGCAGAAACATGCACTGCCCTTTAGGTCTTACTTACGGACAAGGCAGTGCGTTGAGTCCTCACTCATGAACCACTGTCAGTGCAGAATCACCTTGGGGGAAATTAACAGAGGCAAAGACAGGAGTATAAAGTAAGCGGCAGTGTTCCATGCAGAGCAGGCTGGAGTGGAGGACACATTTCTGTATAAGGCGCTATTTAAGGGCTCTGAAGTTTTCCTCCAATTACACTTTGGTTGAATTTCCTGATACTTTTTCTTGCTTCCAAGATATGAGTGTAGGATAAAACAAATGGAAGTTTAGAGAATTGTACTTATTAAATCTCATTTCTCTTTTTCTCTTCCAACTTCTTCTTGATAATTTTAATTCTTACCATGCAGCAATTCATGACCCCAGTGTTCTCTCTCATGAGCTGGAGGGCAAAGCCCTCTGTATTTAAAGAGACTCAGTGTTTCCAGTCTGCCCTAGTTCTGCTCCAAGGAAGCTGTGCTGTATCAGAGCGTCACTGGCACAGGTAGAGATGGGGAGCTTGGCTCTGTTGGAAAGGGTAAGGCAGGTAAGGGCTAAGCCGGCAGCATGGACACCGGGATTTGTTCACAAGTTTCCTCGTTCATTTACTCACACACTTGTTCACTCACTAACTGGCTCACAGTAACTTGCTGAGTGTGAATAGAGTGCCAGAAACTGTACATCCATCGTTGTGAAGAAGACATGGGCCCCACCCACAGGGTGCAATTCCCCACCAAGCATTGCAGCAACCATGTGGCCTTATGACCTCACACCAGCAACTTCCATAGACATGAAGCATGTGGGAACCAGGCTAATACAGCCCGAGAGCTGGGCACACCCTTTTATGAATGGGCACAGGAATTACAACTTTACACTCCCCAGTTTCTGAATATTAGAAAATTACAACTAGCATCAGTGGTTTAATCAGTGTATCTCTGGACACTGTCAGCTTTTGTGTGAGACCTTCCGGGTGACTTTGGACAGAGTGATGCAGTCAGTCTGAAAATAGCCTGCACCAGGCTTCCAGCAGTTTTTTGCTTTGTTTTATTTTGTTTTGAATCCCCACATGAGGATTTTTCTTTTAAATTGATTGGGAGGGGGCGGGGGACATCAATCAGTTGCCTCCCGTATAGGCCCTAACTGGGAATCAAACCCGCAATCTGTTGGTGCACAGGATGACACTCCAACCAGCTGAGCCCCCAGCTACAGCACTTCCAGTAGTTTTGAACATGTTTCTGCCACTGACTATTCCTGTCACCTTAGCTGACTGGTGCCCCGACCGAGTCCCAAGTTCTCATTTGTAAAATAGGACGTTTAAACAAAGTAAATTTAAGGCCCTAATTTTTAAAATCTGTGCTTTTTACTTTAATGGGTGATATCATCCTAGTGATTTTAAAGTTTAACCCAACGATTGTGTAACCATAATGGGGAAGAAAACCCAACCAAACTTTTTTTTTCCCCTTTTAGGACAAAATATATTTCAAAAATGTCATCTGAGCTGCCTGAGGTCAGAGGCAGTATTTCAGTCATAACACCTATCATCTGTTGAACAATTAAAATGTGTTGATCTAGCAGACATGATCTCAGTTAATACAACAACTTAGGAGGGAGGTTCTGTGATTGCCTTTGTACCATTAGAGTGTTCATACTGTCCCCAGTGTACAGATGAGGAAATCGAGGCTCAGAGATTAAGCAACTTCTCAGGGATCAGTGAATATTAAGATAGGGTTTGAATCCAGTCCTTCTGTGTGCCTCAGAACCTGTACACTCATAGTCTAATCAGCTTTCTAGCCACAGCTCCCGTCACAGTGGAGAGCTCCAGTGCCTGCCTGGTGGTGGGTGGAATAAGGTTGAAAGGATTGAATGTGATCACTGCAGACGTACTCATGTGGCCTTTCTGTGTATTTCCCGTTATTGACTATTTTGTGTCACAGGGCACAGAGGAATCAGTGTATCCAGATCATTTTCTTGCCAGTGGTTCCAGTGATAAACCTTCATTAATTAAAATAATGATGTAGTCCTCTGGCAGCACAATACTCAAGTGCAGTCTCTTGAACCAGCGGCATTGGCATCGCCCGGTAACTCCTCAGAGCCGCCGGATTAGACTTCGCACGCGCACAGGTTCCCTCCACATGCATGGGGTGGGGAGCTCTTCGTGTCTAGCGGGTCCGAGAGAACCCTGTGCTGCAGGCAGAGAAACACACCACCGCTCATGATCGTAGTGTTAGCGCTGTGACCAAGGGGGAAGGTGCAGTGAGCGGGGCAGCCAGGAAGAGTGAGGCTGATCCAAGCACAGGGAAAGCTGTAAAATAAAAATCGATTTCCATGGGCCTGTGACACAGTTGAGGTAGAAATATTCTTTATTCTTTTGGAAAGAATCATTCTAGATTGTTTGGAAGTTCAAACAACAGAGTCCAATTAGTGAAAAGAATTAATAAAAAGAGAAAAGATGAAAACTTAGTTATAAAACACTTCTTAAGGCTCTCATTTTAAGCTCACTGCAGGACTCCTAGGCCCTTTGTGTGTGTTTTTCTCTCCTAAAAATTCACATTTCCTATGAAACAACTCCAAAGTGAAAAATCATATGTGTCGTATGAAATAATTACCGTATTTGTTGTTAAGAGGAAATACATAGCATGCAGCCCCAAATGCCTTTCCTCCCTGTCTCATGCGGCTGTTTCTTAAATGCACAACATTTTATATTCTAACATAGAGTAAAATATGTAAGATTTCTTGGAGTCAGTTTAGTCTAACCTACCAGTGAACATTGAAGCTTAGCTTATTTAGAGGAGGTCAGTTATGTGTTCAGTGAAGTTTTTAGGTTTACTCTGAAAAAACTAAGAATTGTGTACAAAACATAAATGGATGATAGTGTAAATCAAATCTGTTGTGAACTGGGGGAATGTAGGTGAGTTAATACGCATGTGTACATATTGTGCTCGGATGCCGAGGAAGAGTTTTACAGACTCCTTGACCTTGTGGTGTGCTGATATGTTATAGCAGGTGGCCGCTTTGCCAGGATTCCCAGAGCGCCCCATGCCAACGTCTAGGCTCATGTTCTCCAAACTGCTAATTAATGTAAAGTCAGCTTCATATATTGAGATGTCTAATCGATTGGCAGACTCCTGTCAATAAATATGGCTCTTAAGTGGTTTGTAATAGACAGGCTAATGAAGTCCTCTCGTGCGTGTCAGAGCTATTGGGAAAAATCTCTCCTCCTCCTGAGCGTCCTGCCACACGTTGTTAGTCTCCCTCCGACGCAGGGAAGAATGTCCTTCAGCATCGCTGTCTGACCTATGGAGAGGGTATCTGGAGAATTAGAACTTGAACTTCATTTTATTTTTTTAATGTATTTTTATTGATTTCCAAGAGGAAGGGAAAGGGAGAAAGAGAGAAACATCAATGATGAGGGAGAATCACTGATCGGCTGCCTCCTTCACATGCCACCCTGGGGATTGAGCTCCCAACCAGGCATATGCCCTGATTGGGAATCGAACTGTGACCTCCTGGTTCATAGGTTGACGCCCAGCCACTGAGCCATGCCAGCTGGGCATGAACTTCATTTTATGCCAGTGGTCAGTCAAGCAACGCAAGGTGGAAAAGATGGTCACTGGTGATATGAATGATTTTAATAGTAACGTTCCCTGAGCAGACACTGCATGCAAGGCTCTGTGCTCAGTACTCTAACTTCAGTTACCTCACTCATTCCATCTTAGCAGCAACCCTGTGAGGAGGGGCACATTTCTCAAACCTCTCAGACCCTTCTTTATAACCAATGTTTTTGTCAGGCCGCTGCAGTCCTGGAACAGATTGCATTCCACATGTCATTGTTTTTAAAAAGTCATTGTAATTCCATTTTTCGGAGCTTTGAAGAAGAAAACATCACCAGTTTATCAGTGCTACTCACATGCAGAGCTAGGGAGGTGCCACCACCTCCGTCAGAGCACCCCGGGCCTCTGCCCTCACAGGCGCTGACCACCTTGGAAGGACAATAATTTTTCTGTCTTGAGATCTTTTCCAGTTTAAAATTTCCAACTCCACCCATCCCAAGAGCTCATAGGCCCAGACAGGCAGACCTGGAATATTGTATTGGAAACTGCAGTATTAGGTTTATTAATATTGAGCAATGGTATGTTTCTCTGTCCGCAGCACAGGGCATTGTGAGAGTAGACAGGCGCAGGCCTGGTGGGGACTCCCTGGACCCAAGAGACAGAGCTCTTCTTAGGTGGACACTGGGAGAGGAAGCCTGCCTCCTGCTCGAACCTGGTCCCCATCCTCTGGGAAGCAGGCAAAAGAGGGCTCCCTGCAGCATGTATGGAAGGCTTAGCATGAAGGAGCACAGTGACTGATTCTGCCTGAATTTCCCCACGCTCCTCCACTTGCCTTTGTTTATTAATAAATACGGTGCACCTAATGTTCCCATCTGGCAGCGCACAGAGAGGGGCATCAAAATGAAGTAGTGGTTATAGCTCCTAAATACTAATGAAGGTGAGATCCACTTGGCATGGTAGAAAGGTGGGTCTTTACTTTAGAGTTCTTAATTAAGAATTGCCAAGTGACTAATATTAATTAGGAAGCCAGCTGTATCCTTCAGTTCTGGGGTATATTTCTTCTTAGGAACCTTTGAAGGGAGTAATTCTGAGCCTCTTTTAATCAATCAGCCATGAGCAATTATCTATTAAGTATACTCTGTCTGTGGGGCCAGGCCATGTGGACAGAGATTTATAAGGTACAGTCTCTGCCTTCAGAGGAGCGTGCACCAGCAGAACAGTGTTTCAGGACAGTGAGGCAGCTTTTTATCATCGGGGCCGGTGAGGAGTGTGGCAGTGCCGTGGGAGGGAGCTCTTCCACACACCATAGGTGCCCTCTCCGCCAGGGTCGCAGGGGCCCGCCAGTGTAAGTGATGGGAAGGTCTGTAGCCCTAAGCGTGGTGGGTGGACGAAGGCTGAGGGCCACCCAGCAGACTGGGAAGTTGGAGTTCCAAAGAAGGAATAAGGATCATGGGCTGAAATAGTGGGGATGACTAGAATGGGCTGCAAAGAGAGAGGGACAAGATTTTCAATGGATAATGAGCCCTGGGCAGCCCTCAGAGGTGGAAGGAAAGGGAGCAAGCCCGTCAGCCAGAAAGGGAAGGAATGGGCAGTGCTGGTACTCACCCAGCTCTTCAGAGCCCAGCCTCTCCCCAGCTGTTGGGTGATGGTTCTGTTGGTGCTGTTCATGCCTCCACACATGTACTTTCTAATATGGCAGTGTTTCTGCAATGTTTTCATGCTGGACACAATGCAGTGGCCGTGTCCTAATATACTTTTAAATTCCATCTGCATTATTAACACATTTTCGATCACTTTCTTTAGTCTAGATGATCAACAGTACCGTATATGAAACCCATGATTGTAGTGTTTTCCAGTTTCCTACCATGGCCAATCTCAAGCTGCCAATATGATGTCACTGGGCATGGAGTTGGGAATAGCGGTCCATACATCCATTTATTCTATTCCCGGTGCACTGATCCAGTAGCTGCAAATAACCTCAAGAGCATAGAAAAAAATAAGATGTTGCCCTAACCGGTTTGGCTTAGTGGATAGAGCCACGGCCTGCGGACTGAAGAGTCCCAGGTTCAATTCCGGTTGCGGGCACATCCCCAGTCGGGGGCGTGCAGGAGGCAGCTGATCAATGTTTCTCTCTCATCGATGTTTCTAACTCTCTATCCCTCTCCCTTCCTCTCTGTAAAAAATCAATAAAATATATATTTTTAAAAAGAATAAGATGTATAAGCATAAGAAAGTGAGAAGTTTTGTTTTTTGAGACAGGTTAATGTATGTTAATGTATGTATAATTGATTCAAAATAATCTGCACATACTTAAAGTGTGATTTTTAAAAAAATCCTCAAATGTGGCCTCCTGCAGGGATTGAGTGCCCTGAGCTGGAGGGTGGGGGGAGTGGCAGGGCAGTGGCAGGATCATGGACTCATACTCTCAGGTCTTAGAATGAGGGGCTTTATAAGAAGCACTTCAGTACCTCTGTCCATATCCCTGTCTTCTTAAGTCTCTTGACATTGATACATTAATATCCATTGAATTCTAGTTTCTTGAACCCCTAGCAATTGAAGATGGATTATATGAAGATGAAGTTGTAATATACTTACGTTTGACTTTGCCTGGCGAGTGTTAATTTTAGCAGGGGTTGTATGTGTGTGTGTGTGTGTGTGTGTGTGTGTGTGTGTGTGTGTGTGTGTGTGTTTCAGTCTCAAATTGCAGGTCAGTTTGTAATTCTCTCTTACTTTTTAATTTAATATGCACACGTTTATTTATTTTATTTATTATTTTTAATTTATCTTTATTGTTGAAACTATTACAGATGTCCCCTTTATTTTTGTTTTTCCACATTGACCCCCTCCATTTTATACCCGCCCCTCCCAAGCCTTCACCACACTATTGTCTGTGTCCATGGGCTATGCCTATATGCATATAAATTTCCCAGTTAATATCTCCCCACCCACCCCGCCTTCCCTCTGAAATTCTTAAATCTCTCTTCATTTCATCCTTAGAAGCACAGATGGCTGAGTTGTATCTGGGAGTGAGTGCGGTAGGTCTTCTCCTGCGGGGGTCCTGAACCCAGAAATCTGCAGCCCTCCATGTTCCCTCACACTCTCTGGGTAGCTTTTCCTTCAGATGACCTGGGAGAGCTGCAGGCTGAGAACCCCTCAGTGCGAGCCCAGCCATGCTTCTTCACAAGTTTGTTCTCTGTAGACTTGGACTCAGCTCAGGGAGCAGTTTGGTGTGCGCGTCTCTGTAAGCTCTGCTGCTGACCTCTTTCTTCCTCCATCTGTTCTACTGGTGCTCATTTCCTTCAGGTTGCACATGCGCATGTGCGTGTGTGTGTGTGTGTGTGTGTGTGTACAGCCTCCAGCCTGGGTTTATAAACAGCCGTTTTCACTAAATCGCCACATCCAGAACAAGCTTTTTCCCCAAATAAAACACTTCTCACTGAGGGCTTTCTGGACCCCTACCTGCTGGTGCTTTGGTGAAGTCCCGATCAGCTGCCCTGCTTGCAATGCTGCCCTAATTCTGTGGCTCTGAAATCTTGTTATTATTACAGACAGTTTCCTTCAGAGAAGAAGCAGCCTTGGAACTAGTGGATCCCTGCTTTTCTCTTTGTTTTGTAACTTGGAGAATTTTACTAACTTGGTGTCACCTTCTTCCTCAGGTTGAATCTGTTAAATAGCTACATATGAGCGGGATGTATACAGAAAACAAAAGAAGTACAGAAACACTGTTCGTGGAGAGAGATTTTGCCATATCCACAAACCCCTGTGTTGTTATAAGGTTTAATGTTTTTTCCTGAAATCAGTTCACATCCTTAAATTAATTTTTAAAAGAAACTATATTGCACTTGAGAAAAATATGTATGTAGAATTAAAATGTAAAGCTTGCATCACTCATCTCACTGAACACCTCTGAGAAACATGCTTGGGGGAGATGGTATATCAAAGGGCTGGGTGGAGTGAGGGAAGCAGCCATTTATCCCTTGCTTTAATATTCAAGTTTAATTTCACTTGCTAGTTTTGTTTATACTGGGATTTTTCAGCCTCAGCACTGTTGACCTTTTGGAGCAGACGGTTCTTTGTTGGAGACTATCCTATGCATCATAGGATGTTTAGCAGCATCCTTTGCCTGTAACCACTACATGCCAGTGGCACACCCCCAGTGTGACAACCACAGGTGTGTCTAGACATTGCCAATCGGGCCCCTGGTGGAAGGCAGCTCTGCCTGGTTGACAGCCATTGTGTAATACACAAGTCATTATGTTGCTTTTACTACTGTGGTGGTTGTTTTGAATTGTTACTTTAGTAAATGTGCATATTTAAAATACACTGCAGTGTTTGAGACCCTGATTGATAGCATTCTTGTGACCATGCGTGTAACTCCCCGGTTATAGGAAAATGGAAGTGGCCTTGGCCGCTCTCTCCTGAGACTGCCTTGGGCACACTTTGTCCCCTCCCTATTGAGATGAGTTGCCTCTGCCCACTGTTTGTCAGTTTCCACAGGACTCCTTGGTGAATGAAAGACTGATCTTCCTGGCATGTTTCTAGCTTATATGCAGATATGCTTCATTTTAAGAAAATGCAATGTCAAGTGACTTTATTCGCTATTTACACCAATGGAGGCCTGCATTCTTGTGCGATACTGCTTTAAATGTATTATCTTTTTTACTTTTACAGAAGTCCTTTTTTATTTCCTGTGAGAAAAACTAAGCTTAGATAGGTTAAGTGGCTTGCCCAAAGCCACAGTGCTGAAGTTACTTTTCCATTAAAGGGGATCCTGGAAGCTATGTGTCCCCAACAAAGAAATGCTTACATTAATGATGAAATACAGCATGGATTCACAGGTACCCTGTCAGTAATTTGTTTATGATTATGTGGTAGATACCAATGCTGTACTTTATTTTTAAAATCATAAACCTATTATAAAATTATAAACTATGATAATTACTGCTTAAAAAATACTTTGGATGTAAACTTGAAAGAAATTTACTGAGATACTAATAAAGGTTATGTTTAAGTAGAAGACATCTGACTTTCTAAATGGGTTGAAGTATGTTTCTATTTCTTTAAAAAGTGAAATTTTTAAGTTAAAAACAAAGGAACATATAGTTCAAATTACTGCTAAAATTTCCTTATGATTCTAGCTAAGAAATGTGTATTTTCTGCACATGTACAAATGTTCATGTGTCCATATGTCTGGGGTCAGCATTCTTTCAGAGTTGATTTAATTTTTGCTTTATCTCTGGCCAGCTACCTCTGTTGACAGAAAGAAACTCAGAATATTTCTATGGGGTACCCAGCCAAAACAATATGCACTGATGGAAGAGGCAGTGGGTCTGCTCCCTCTGTTTTTGGTGGTTTGTTTGTTTGTTTTGTTAATCCTCACCCAAGGCTATTTTTCCCATTGATTTCTAAAGAGAGTAGAAGGGAGGGGGGGGGGCAAGAGGGAGAGAGATCAACATGCGACACATCGATTGATTGCCTACCACAAGTGCCATGACAGGGCCAGGGATTGAACCTGCACCCTCAGCACATGCCGTTGACCAGGAATCAACCCAAGACCCAATGCTCTGACCACTGATCCACACAGGCCAGGGCTGTTTGTTCCCTCTGGGGTGAGACTAAGCCTTACCTACTGAAAGGCAGGGCAAGGTTGGTTCCCTCCTACTGACAGCCATTGCTCATGTTGCTGTCACAGAGGGGTAATGATAGTAGGCCATGTTGTCATCAAATTGATGAGACTGAAGTGCACACATGGTGTGCTCTGTTATGTCAGCTAAATAGACACTTGTTGTCCTGCAGGATTCATAGTACATTTTTTTTAAAACTGCATGGGTGTTATCGCACATGATATTTTTATTTAAACTTTTTCCCTCAATGTCTTTCCATTCATTCTTAATTTCTTAGTACTTCATTATTGACAGACTAGGGGCCTGGTGCACGAAACTCATGCACTGGGTGTGTGTGTGGGGGGGGAGGGGGGAGTGTCCCTCAGCCCAGCCTGCCCCCTCTCACATACTGGGAGCCCTCAGGCGTTGACCCCCATCACCCTCCAACCGCAGGATCGGCCCCTTGTCCAGGCCTGACGCCTCTGACAGAGGTGTCAGGCCTGGGCAGGGGACCCTCATTTCCCCCCATCACCGGTTCTGCCCCCAGCCCAGGCCTGATGCCTCTGGCCCAGGCGTCAGGCCTGGGAAGGGGACCCCCAGACCCCTCCTATTGCTGGCTCCGCCCCCCGCCCAGGCCTGATGCCTCGGCCAGAGGAGTTGACCCTCATCACCATCCGACCGCTGATCACCGAAT
>NW_006292588.1:643150-652155 GCF_000327345.1 Myotis davidii | reverse complement strand
CTGGGTTTCCAATCACTGTCAGTGGCAGGGGGCTTCTTCCTGCTTTCCCTTTCGCCTCCCTGCATTGTGCCTATATATGCAAATTAACCGCCATCTTGTTGGCAGTTAACTGCCACTCTTAGTTGGCAGTTAATTTGCATATAGCCCTGATTAGCCAATGAAAAGGGTAGCGTCGTATGCCAATTACCATTTTTCTCTTTTATTAGTGTAGATGTGCTTTGAGTGGAGTATTTGGGTAACAATCGTGAACTTTGTTTTCAAGATTTGCTAAGTGTCTTACCTTTAGTCCTCATAACCATTGTGTTGGTGATAGGGAGAATGCCCATTTCATATGTGAGTAAGGTGAGGCTCAGACAGGGTAACAGTCCCCACCTCTGTGGCTCTATATCAGGGGTCCTCAAACTTTTTAAACGGAGCCAGTTCACTGTCCCTCAGACCATTGGAAGGCCAGACTATAGTTTAAAAAGAAACTATGAACAAATTCCTATGCACACTGCACATATCTTATTTTGAAGTAAAAAAACAAAACGGGAACAAATACAATATTTGTACTTGCATGTGGCCTGCAGGCCATAGTTTGAGGACCCCTGCTCTATATGGTGGAATATTCCACAGTGATTCCTTCTGAGCATGGGGTAAGTCAGTTCCATTTTAGGGAGCTTTCTTTTAGGTGTGTATAGTTCTTGTTAAATGCTATCTGTTTCTTCACTTAATATCTGCTAAAAGTTTATAATGCTTTTTGCTTATTGACTGTTTCCATGTACACCTAAATTGAGATTGAGATTTTGGTTAAATAATTGCCCTAGCTGGTTTGACTCAGTGGATAGAGCATTGGCCTGCAGACTGAAGGGTCCCCGGTTCGAGTCCAGCCAAGGGCATATGCCTGGGTTGCGGGCTCTATCCCTAGTAGGGGGCATGCAGGAGGCAGCCGATCAATGATTCTCTCATCATTGATGTTTCTCTCTCTCTCTCTCTCCCTCTCCCTTCCTTTCTGAAATCAATAAACAAATATATTGAAAAAGTAATTGTTCAGTAGGATTATTTCCCTTAAGTACAGGAGGACGTGATTTATTAATGTTGTCCCTGTTTGTAATGGGAGGGTGCATACAGCTCATCTCAACTTTAAAGGAACTCTTACCCATAGTTGGAACTCTTTTTTTTTTCTGGACTTGTTTCTATGCCTACCCTCCCCATAACCACTCAATTTCTAAGAAATATCACCTGATGTGAGGTTGTTTTATATATGTTTGCATACATGCGGTCTTCACGCCCATAGATAGATATTCTTCTGCACTCACCAAAGCATTGTGTCCTGACTGGAAAAAGTTTTAAAATGTTGTTTTTAAAGAGCTGGAGGCGTTTTAATAACAGTTTCTTCTCAGCTTTTCTCTGATGTGCCTCAGAAGAAACGTACAGTAACAGAATATGGCATTACTGCAGCATGCCTGTCTGAATAATTCAGACTTCAGGCCATCGAGCTAGATTTCCCCAAAAAGGGAGCATTCCTAGATACGTACCCATTAAAGAGACACCCAGCGTGGCAAGCCCAGACCTTTGGTGCCTGCAGGTGTCATTTTCTTATTCTCACTACTTGAAATTATTCCCCAGCACCATGGCCAACAGGACCAGAGCTCATGGCCTTAATGAAAAGGAACACTGCCCAGTATCCAGTGGGTGTGGACTGAAACCTCAGGCCCAGACAGAGTGTAAAGTTGGCATGTCAGTGGCCAAGCGTCCAGCCCGTGTGGTCTCCGAGCCTTTGTGCTGGTGGCCTGAGGCGCCGCAGTGACGTGGTCTCGCCAGGGACTCACAACCTGCTTATAAGCAATTCCAAGTGCTTGAAGCACCGAGGCATATGGACATTTCACTCTCAGGCTGAATATGCAACATCAAAATGAATTTTCACATTGGGTTTTTTAAAATGGGAAAAATTCCAGCTTTTTCTCACTGGTGGGCCTTTTGGAGTTAGCGCCCTTCAGAGCAGCTGGAGAGGGACTGACTGTAATGTAAGCAGAGTGGCGTTTGCAAGTGAGAGCTGTATGAGAGGATGATTTTGGAAACACTACTCTGGGTGTCAAATTGAACAAAGAGTCATTACTGAGGGAAAAAATAACCAGAAACACATTGTTAATACTCTCTCGGATTTGGGCCTGGAGAGCCATACTGTGAAATGAGGGGAAGATAAATAGAGAGAAAAACAGCAAATTAAGAGGACAAATAACCTGGGGGAAGGTGGGGTGCCCACTGGCGTTGGCAGAGAACATATAACCAGCATCTGACGCATTTCCTTAAGATTCAGTGTGTTTGCAAATTGCTCCGTTGCATCTTACAGAATCTAATCTGAGCCACGAAGAGCTGACTAGTGAACATAGTTGGTTGAATTCCCTCAGTACTCCTGAAATATAACAGAGCAAGGAACAGTATAATGAAAAATAACAGAGAGAGTAGCTAGGGGCTTAACTTATGATCAGTGTTCATTACAACAAATGACACTCACTGCAGAGTTACCATAAAGATTATTGACTCTTATGTAATGTGGTTCCCATCTGAATAGACTCGGGAACAGCTTAGCATGTGAATGGGAGAGCTGAAGCAAGAAGAGGATGGAAGGTGCACTCAATGTCCTTATCGTTTGTTCAATTAGTACTAGTGAGCCGCCCATTCAGAACCCTGGACAGAGCAGGGGCTGGCCCTTCTTCCACAGGACTGACTGCGTGGTCGGCCTGAGCACTGACCAGCATGTGATGTGAAGACCGGGCTCGGAAAGTGACTAAACTTTTTTAAAATTTATTTTACAATTATACTTGACATTCAATACTATCTTAGTTTCAGGCATATAACACAGTGATCAGACATTTTTGTGTACTTTACGAAGTGATCAGTTAGATACGGAAAGTGACTAAACTTGTTGATAGCTTTATATCCAAGCTTTATATCCATCTTATGTTCTCTGCCAGTTTTTGTTTCTCTCAGGCATACATGTTACAACATTTAAAAAATATCTCTTTGGAAAGAAACTATCATTTATGTGATTTCATCCTCCTAATGACTCTGTGAAGTATGTACTATTATTAACAGTCCCATTATCCAGATGAAAAAGTATGCTCAGAGTGGTTTAGTTCACCAGGTTTATTTAGCTGCAAATTATTATAGATGAACTCCAAACTAGGTCTCTCCTGTAGTCTGCCAGACATTCCACGTAGATGCTGAGCAGAGAGAGAGAGAGTTATAAATAAACAAAAAATAAACAAATAAAAAGTAAAAAAAAAAAGTTCCAGATTTTTTTTAAAGCAATTTCATTTTGCTGGATATGCATTTGAGGGAGCATCTTAGAAAAGACTAATAATTGTCCACAAACCTGAATAACTATTTAGCACTGTTTTTCCTTTCTTCCTTCCTTCTCCCCTTCCTACCTCCCTCTCTCCCGTTCTTTCTTTTCTTTTCTCTCCTTTTCTCTCCTTTTCTCTCCTCTCCTCTCTTCTCCTCTCCTCTCCTCTCCTCTTCTTTCTCTCTCTCTCTCTCTCTCTCAGCTGGATTTTGAAATCAGGCAAATTGGAGCTTAGACCTTTACTTTTCCATTTGAGATGAGATTCTGCAAAGTGGCTGAGTGACTTTACCTCTCTTGCCAGTGGTTGTAATGAAAAAGAAAGTTTATGTTTAATGTATGGCTAGAATGATTTCCTCATTCAGTCCTCCCTACTGTAAGCAGTGTAGGCCTGATTATTATACCCATTTTACAGGTTGAAAAACTGAGGCTTACGGGAGCCCAGGCTGCACAGCCAGTGTTCAGGAATCATATGAGCCTTGCTCACTGTGGGCAGTTTGTAAGTCAGCTCTGCAAAATGGCCTTCAGAAGAGAGGCTCCCCAGTAATGTTAGCCACAGGTGAGGGTGGCGGCCCTCAGTGACGTGAGAGATGCAAGCACAGGGGACCCCAGTGAGGCTAAGGGTGAGGGGCTGTGTTGTTGCAGGGAAAGGAGCAGTGGCATTTGGGAACAAGTCAGCATTTGTCAAAAGAATAATGAAGGCATCTGTGGGAGTTCAACAGTGGATGGGTCTTTGGGTCTTCCCTTCATTTAGTTTTCAGTTTCATATTTCTGAGTTTTATGGGGGGAAAAATATCTTTAGAAGGACTGGGGAATTTAAAAATAATGTTACCTCAACATAGCCAACAGGCTTAATATATGTCCCCTATCTCTCCTGAGCACCTGTTCTCTCCTTTGTAAAAGCCTCATGGCTGCCCTATCTGGTTTGGCTCAGTGGGTAGAGTGTCAACCTGCAGACTGAAGGGTCCCAGGTTCGATTCCAGTCAGGGCACATGCCCGGGTTGCGGGTTTGGTCCCCAGTAGGGGGCGTGCAGGAGGCAGCCAATCAATGATTCTCTTTCATCATTGATGTTTCTATCTCTCTCTCCCTCTTTCTCTCTGAAATTAATAAAAATTATATTTTTTAAAAAGCCTTGTGGCCACCTGCAGTGAGATTCTATAGACCTCCCTACAGCCCACCGCCCACACTCTCTGGCCCATCAGTTGGAGATGGACAGGGGACGGAGCAGGAGAGGGTGGAGTACCCAAGTCCAGATTTAGTATTTGCCACTTTAGAAGGAGCAGAGCTGAGTGACAGGGTCTGGCTTGCCTGGAAAATGGCAAATCTTATTAATGCGCTCAGCCTACAGCTGCTGCTTCTTGGACCCCTCCTAGCATAAGCCTCTGGAATGTGTACTCTGGCCAATGTCAAGCTGAGCGTTTTTGGCTTTTGTGGGTGTGTTTGTTTTCTTGCTTTTGGGAAAGAGAGGGGCTGACTATACTTTCCTCCAACCAAGCAGTGTACATGGGCTTTAGGACTCATTTGTATTGGCCTAAAGACCTTCCCAGGTTCATACTCAGAACTATTATAAACAATTAAAGATATTGGAAGGACCTCTAGATAAGTGAGATTACTTTTTAAAAAAATTATGTGGTATATATATTCATCCTTCCTTAACCTAAAGCACTAAAAGTAACCATGTGCCAAGAAAGGGTCCCTCAGCTTTCAAAAAGAAGGTGGCTCCATCCCACCAGACTCCTGTGTCCTCTGTCTGTGTTGTGCAGAACAGTGACCATGACGACCTGTGGCTCCTGGATTCTACTTTGTCTGATTGGGATGTGCCTTAAGAGTAAAATACTCACCAGATTTCAAAGATACTTAGTACCAAAAAATCATTACATGTATATGACATACTTAACAAATCATTCATCTTTAAATTGAGGATACAGTTGATCATTAATTGTTTATATTGATTACATGTTGAAATGATCATATTTTGGATATACTGGGTTAAATGAAATATATTATTAAAGTTCATTTTAGCTGTGTCATTTTACTTTTTAAACGTGGCTACTAGAAAATGTAAAGTTATATTTATAAATCTCATATTTTGGACAGAGATATTCTATAGCCAAGATTTTTAAAAATAGCTTTTTAAAAATATTTATGAGGGGGAAATTAACTCACTGTAAATATTCAACATAGCAAGAACTACTCCCTAAAAAGAGGGGCTTGTTTTACTATTCTCTGGAAAATATGTTGGGCAGAAATCTTTTTGGTTATAATAGCTATTTAGGGAGAATATTTTTCCATGAGAACATAGGTGAGCTTGAGTCCGTTATTGCAGAACATGGTCTGTTAACATTTGAAGAACTACTTTGCATGTGCTTCCTCTGTGATTTTTCACCCAGGCATTGTTGTATCAGCCACCTCATGACCACAACCACTGGATGTACTAGAAACCATTGCCAAGGGCAGGCCCAGGCAGTATTCCATGGGTACTCTGGTCGTCTGGCACCTCCACCTCATGCTTTGACTTTCACCTTACTCTCACCATCTGTGTTTAGATGCTCTAACACCTTCCAGGAGTGTTTTGTGGGTGAGATTCCTAGATGAAACACTTGCGATTCTTGGATGAAAAGATCTGTTGTGACAAGGTTTAGCTCTTCTCTCCCCACCCACAGCCACAGTTGTGCTCTGAGTTGACAAGGTCTCTGGGGAGCATCGAATAACTAAGGCTTGAGTCCTGAGAAAGAGTCAGACCCTCCACTTGATGCATCCCCAGAGTCCCCACCCAGATTTACTGCTAATGCATAGAATCTTCTAGAATGTCATTTTTACATCAGGCATAAACCACAGCATCTTAGTTTTTAACCTGTTTTCACTCGAAGACCATACGTTTCTGGGACTCTTAAAAATCTGATTTTAAAAAACTAGGCGGAAAAGGATGGCATAGCTAAACATTTGCTGAATATATCAGGGTTAAAAGTATTTTTTTAATCCTTAATTCCTTTTGGAGTATATTTTTTCACAAAATTCAAAAACATGAAAGTGAAACTAAAGGGAGGATGGGATCCAAAGACTTGAGCTCTCACAGATGTCTTCTCCATGATTCTTTTGACAACTGTTGGCTTGTTCCCAAATACCCCTTTGTTCCTTTGCCCATGAAAACCTCATTCCTCCCATTCTTCCAGTCTCTCTTTACCATTGGCCAGTGTTTCAATGATTGGGATCAGGATTGGAGGCATAGCACAAATCAACTTCATATGCCATGTCCCAGGTATGGGGTTTGGGCACTTCAGAGAGAGCCCAGCTGACGCGAGGGAGTTTGCTCTGCCAGAAAATGATAAGAGGTCATGCATGAATTTTACCTGTAGCTGCTTCTTCCTGACATTCACCTGGTGAGAGTCTTCTGGTCAGAGCACCAGATAAGTCCATCTCTAGGTAGATGGATGCATTCTCGGTTTTGTTTACTACATTTATTTTATTTTTTTAATCTCTTTCCTCTGTCTGTGAGTGAAATGTGACTCTCCACATGGAAAACCAGTGGAGAAGGGGGAGGGGCAAATGATACAGTGCTATCTAAAATCTCTGGCATCATGCCATAATCTGACCAGAACATACAAAGAACCGTAGAGATGTGAGCCCTGAAGGTTTCAGTTAACATGATTTTGCTTAAGGTTAAATGAGCTGATAAACATAGTGTGGTATAATTTTTGTATGTAAAGTATTCAAGTTCCACTCAGATGCCCAGCTCTGACCAGGTTAGTGCTTAAGTGGGTGCAGTCTGATCCAGCACCCAGTCAGTGTGTGAGGGCAAGAGGCGGCCTGCGTGCTAGACTGTTACCACCTATGTAAGTCCACATGCTCCAATTTCTGACTAGGGAAACGCAGATTGTGGATTAATTCCAAAGAATCTCATTCGGTGTTATTTGCCCTGCACTCTGGAACCTGCAGGCTTGTACGTAAAGAGATGTTTAACTTTCTACTAACTTAACCATGAGTCACCTGCCATGGTCAAATCATCAGGTCCCCTGGACTGTGAGAAACTGTGAGGGAACTATGGTCGGTCCCAGGAACAGAGTCTAAATTGTTAGCCACAAACCAGAGGAAGATGAGGACAATGAGTAACACCTCTCTATTTTACCATTTGTCCTCATCTGCAAAAGAAAAGGAAAAGCCTTCTCTGCTTAGACACTGTCATTTCTAGTTCAGTGACACTAACTCTATATTTGTCACATCATTGCTATCTAGAGCCACAGGACAAATATGCACCCCACAGGGTTTCTTTGATTCATGTGACATTGTGTAAGGTTTAAATGAGTTAATATATAGAAAACTCCACAGAGGCTGCATGTGCAAATGCTACAGTATAGTCAGTGCTGCAAGAGTTTTGCTACCGTGATCACTAGCTTAAAAATGTTAGAGGTTGTGAACAACCTGGAGCCATTCATGAAGGAACCATGTGTGACCAGAAAGACTCATATATCCATAATAAAAATTGATTCTGATTTTTAACTTGTCCAAAGGAAAAGAAAAAACCCACTGGTTTTATGATGTTCATTTTAACGTAATTCTCTGTTATAAGCAATTACTATCTTCAGCTAGTTCTTACTAACCGCACATATGATGAACACTCAACAAAAGCCCATTGTACCTTAAAGGAATTTAATGGAAACCCTGGTCACAGTACTGTGAAAGAGAACCTCCATGAGAGGATGACTGACTGGGCTCCCAGTGGCCTCACTAAATGGTGCCAAGATCCATTTACTCCCTCCCCAGCCCTACCTTTAGCCTCCCAGACTCAGAACCCTTGCAGTAACTGAGGAAAACACATAAGAAACTGATGTAGGAACCAGACTAGAGCAGCCCCTTGGCCTGCATAGCACACATTCTTTCAGTAGACAGCTCTAAATGTGAAAGGGATATATAATCAATTGATGAGCACAGAACTGGGATATTGGGAAATGTTCCTTGGCTAAGATATTCTCTCAATTTACCAGTAAATATTTATTAGGTGGGCTAGTGTGTGGCAGGTACTGGAGAAACAAAATGATTAAGATAGTCCTGTTTCAGAGGCACAAATGACACTCACATAGTTGGATAGTTCCATTACATCATACAGTCATTCATTCAGTCAACAATCATTTATTGTGTGCCTATGGCATAGCAGTCACAGAGGATACTAAATAAGGCAAAGTTCCTACTCTCTTGGGAGACAGGAAACAAGTAATCATATAAACAAAATAATTATATTGTGACTACTTGTGTGAAGGAAATACATATGGTTAAAGATAGATAATGTGGGCAAAAAAGACCTCTCTTAGGAATTCATACTGGAAGCAGAACTATATTTTAAAAACTCTTGGGAGACTTTAAGGGAAAAATTGATAGCATTACCGTCATAGTGGGGGACTTGAGCAGCCCACTGACATCACTCAATATATCTTGAGGGGAA
The DNA here is from genome assembly GCF_000327345.1 of Myotis davidii. Lineage (NCBI taxonomy): Eukaryota > Metazoa > Chordata > Mammalia > Chiroptera > Vespertilionidae > Myotis > Myotis davidii. The sequence goes on along the minus strand of NW_006292588.1, from coordinate 643,392 downwards.
AAAAACAGCAAGGAAACAGTGACCCTAAATGACACACTAGATCAGCTGGATTTAATTGATATTTACAGAACATTTTCATCCCAGAGCAGCAGAATATACATTCTTCTCAAGTGCACATAGAACACTCTCAAAGATAGACTATATGTTAGGGCAAGGAGATTGAAATCATATCAAGCATCTTCTTGTATCACAATGGGACGAAATTAGAAAGCAACTACAACAAAAAACATTCAAGCACAGGG
>NW_006292588.1:639809-643088 GCF_000327345.1 Myotis davidii | reverse complement strand
TCATCATTGATTTTTTTTCTCTCTCTCCCTCTCCCTTCCTCTCTGAAAACAATAAAAATTTAAAAAGAGAATGACAAGAAAAACTCAGAGTAAGTAGAAGAAAGGAAATAATAAAGATCAGATTGGAAAAGATCAATGAAACCAAGAACTGGTTCTTTGAAAAGATAAACAAGAATTAGGAACATTTAGCCAGACTCATCAAGAAACAAAGAGAGGCCCTGAGCGGTTTGACTCAGTGGATAGAGCATTGGCCTGAGGACTCAAGGGTCCCAGGTTTGTATCCGGCCAAGGGCATGTACCTTGGTTGCAGGCACATCCCCAGTGGGGAGTGTGCAGGAGGCAGCTGATGGATATTTCTCTCTCATGGATCTTCCTAACTCTCTATCCCTCCTCCTTTCTCTCTGTAAAAAAATCAATAAAATATATTTTTTAAAAAGAAACAAAGAGAGAGGACCCAAATAAATAAAATCAGAAATGAAAGCAGTGAAGTAAAAACTGACATCACATAAGAATTATGAAAAAAATATTATGAACAGTTAGATTCCAACAAGCTGTACAAGATAGATGGAATGGACAAATTCCTAGAAACAGAATATTTCAAAACTCAATCAGGAAGAATCAGAAAATGTAAATAGGCTGTTAACAAATAATGAAATTGATGTAATAATAATAATAATAAAAACTCCCAGTAAACAAAATTCCCAGTACAGATGGCTTCACAGTGAAATTTAACCAAACATTTAAAGAAAAACTAATACCTGTCCTCAAATTATTGCAAAAAATTCAAGAAGAGGGAAGACTTCCAAGTTCTTTTTATGAGGCCTGCATTGTCCTAATTCCAAAACCAGATAAAGACACTACAAAGAAAGAGAATTACAGGCCAATATCCCTGATGAACATTATATTAGCAAATTGGATCCAGCAAAACATTAAAATGATCATACACTACGACCAAATTGTATTTATTTCTGGGATGCCATGTTGGTTCGATATTTGCAAATCAATAATCATGATACATCACATAAACAAAATAAAGAATAAAAATCACATGACCATAACATTAGACAAAAAAAGCATTCGATAAAATCCAGCATCCAATTATGATAAAAACTCAGCAAAGTGAGAATAGGGATCATACCTCATATTACTAAAGGCCATATGTGACAAAACTATAGCCAACATCATAATCAATGGACAAAAACTACATGTGTTTCCCTTAAGATCAGGAACAAGATAGAGATGGTCACTTTCACCACTCTCATTCAACTTCATACTGGAAGTCCTAGCCACAGCGATCAGACAAGAAGAAAAAATAAAAGGCATATGAATTGGAAAGGAGGAATAAACTTGTCATTATTTACAGATGACATAATATTGTGCAGAGAAAAACCTTAAAGACTCTCTAAAAACCTATTTAATAAATGAATTCAGCAATGTAGCAGGATACAAAATTAACACCTGAAAATCAATGGCATTTTTATACAACAATAATGAATCCTCAGAAAGAGAAACTAAAAAAAAAAAAAAATTCCATTTACCATTGCAACAAAAACAATAAGATACCTGTTAATAAACTTAACCAACGAGGTAAAAGACCTGCACTTAGAAACCTATAGGACATTGAAAAGGGAAACAGGAAGATACAAACAAGTGGAAGCATATACCATGTTCATGGGTTAGAAGAATTAACATCATTAAAATGCCCATACTACCCAAAGCAATCTATATATTTAATGCATTTCCTATTAAAATACCAATGGTATACTTCACAGATCTAGAACAAATACTCCAAAAGTTTATATGGAGCCAAACATGTCTGACTAGCCACAGCAATCTTGAGAAAGAAGAATAAAGTAGGAGGAATCTTAATACCAAATGTTAAACTATACTACAATGCCATTGTAATCAAAACAGCCTGGTACTGGCATAAGAACAAGCATATAGATCAACGGAACAGAACAGAGACCCCAGAACTTGGCCCACACCATTATGGTCAATTAATATTTTACAAAGGAGGCAAGAACATACTGTGGAGTAAAAACAGTTTCTTCAACAAATAATGATGGTAAAATTGGACAGGTACATACAAAAAGTTGAAAGTAGACCACCAACTTACACCATACACAAGAATAAACTCAAAATGGATAAAAGACTTAAATGTAAGTCATGAAACCATAAAAATTCTAGAAGCAAACATAGGCAGTACAATCTCAGACATCTCATGTAGCAGGATTTTCACTGATATATCTGCTAGGGCAAGAGAAACAAGGGAAAAAAATAAACAAATGGGACTACATCAAAATAAAATGATTCCTACAGCAAAGGAAACTATCATCAAAATAAAAAGGAAACCCAATATATGGGAGAACATGTTGGCCAGTGATACATCTGACAAGGGGCTAATTTCCATAACATACAAAGAATTCATACAACTCAACACTAGGAAAACAAACACTTCAATTACAATATGGGCAAAGGATCTGAATAGACACTTCTCCAGAGTGGACATACACATGGCCAATAGGCATATGAAAAATTGCTCAACATCACTATTCATCTTAGAGATACAAATTAAAACTATAATGAGGTATCACCTTATACCTGTCAGAATGGCTACTATTAATAAATCTAAAAACAATAAGTGATAGCAAGGATGTGGAGAAAAGGGTACCCTAGTACAGTGTTGATGGGAATGTAGATTGGTGCAACCACTGTGGAAAGTAGTATGGAGTTTCCTCAAAAAATTAAAAATGGAACTGCCTTTTGCCCCAGTGATCCCTCATCTGAGAATATAACCTAAGAATCCTGAAACGCCAATCAGAAAGAATTTATGCACCCCCTATGTTCGTAGCAGTGTTATTTTACAATAGCTAAGATCTGCAAGCAGCCTAAGTGCCCATCAGCAGATGAGTGGTTAAAAAAGCCATGGTACATTTACACAATGGAAAGTATGACTGTGAAAAAGAAGGAAGTCTTACCCTTTCAACAGCATGGATGGATCAGGAGATGATTATGCGAAGCAAAATAAGCCAGTGAGAGAAAGACAGATATCACACAATCTCACTTATATGTGGAGTCCAATAAACAAAATAAGCTGACGAACAAAATAAGTCCAGAGGCATAGATGCGTGGAAAAAAACTGGCAGATGTCAGAGGGAAGGGGTGTGGGAGGGTGGGAGGGGGGATGGGAGGAGATTAACCAAGGAACTTATGTGCATATATTCATAGCCCATGGACACAGACAATAGGTGAAGGCCTGTGGTAGGTTGGGGGCTGGGA
>NW_006292588.1:605802-638663 GCF_000327345.1 Myotis davidii | reverse complement strand
ATTTTACATGCATATATTCATAGCCCATGGACACAGACAATAGGTGAAGGCCTGTGGTAGGTTGGGGGCTGGGACATCTGTAATACTATCAACAATAAATAAATAAAAATAAAAAGAATAAATAAATATATTGAAATTTTGAGTAGTGCCTTACAACACTTACCCTGACTGTTGTAATCTCTCCAGCCAAGTATGTATTGGCAGAATGTGAAATTTAAGGTGGGTTATGTGATATGGACAAAAGCAGTAATTTGTAATTATATAGTATTAACATCCAGGTATCCATATTAAAAGGACTTATTAGGTATTTATTATTTAGCTTTTAGAGACAGATTGAAGTTAGTGAATTTTAAGGCAGTAGTTTTTTTGTTTTGTTTTGTTTTAGGAATCATTTTGAAGGATGTATGCAAATATAAAATTGTTTTTCTTTCTCACATTTATGAATAGGTTTGTATATCTGTGTATTATAAACACATAGAAACATGCAGTTGGATCTTTTTATAAAAATCTCTACAATTGCAACTACTAGATTACTAGTAATTCTTTTTATAAATAATATTATTTAATCTCCAGATATGAAATCTACTAAGAAAGTAACTTATTTGGGAACTTAAACAATCCATTAGACTTGTTTTCTTTTTCCTTTTGGTTTATTCTGGAATTGCAACATTTAGCATTTCGCAGTTTAATTTAAAAGGATTACCTATTTTCTTAAATGCTTAAGCGGAAAGCAAGGTGCAGTTATTGATTTTTCTCTGCATGTATTCCGTGGAAGCTGTATTTGCTCCTTCCCCAGGGACCATACCTCTGAACTGCATGCTTGCTGGTGACAGCTCAGACCTCTGATACATAACCAAAGACCTTGCCTAATATCCTTGCAACTGCTCAGGGAATTTTTATTAAGTAAAAGCGTCATTAAAGTAGACAGATTGATGAAGTTTAATGAGCATCTTTTGTGCATGAGATTGTTAGTTTTGGTCTGCCAGAATCCTTGTTTCTGTCCTTCAGTGGGGCAGATAGCGAGTCTAGAATATACGGCATATTTTAAAATCTGCTTTATATTTTATATTTTTGTGTAGCTTAACATCTGTTCTAAGCCAGCTGTTATATGTTTTTTGGCTATTTATATAGATGCCATTGGCACTGTATGTTTATGCTTCTTTTTTATACTGTGTGTTGGTTATAATGTGAATGTGAAAGACACATATTACCATTAGTGAATTACATGGAACCATCACTTGGAGGTTTGATCTCCAAAAACCATTGCTTTTTGAATTAATGAGACTTCTCATGAGAATATGCTGTTAATATTTTTTTCTTTAAAACTCAGCATTTTATGTGCTAAGGTTCTGTCACCAGCCCCTCATAGCTTCTAGATGGGATAAAGTTATTTCAAATGCTTATTAATAATCTCGGCTTCCCACTCTGTCCGCAGATTTATTTGTGGAGATTTTAAATTTAGCACCCTACCATAAGATTACAGAGTATAAACAAAATTATTTCTCTTCATCATTGTCACTGGCCATATACTTAGACTTTAAAATTGGTTCTTTTCCTGGTCTGTGTAAGGACTTTCCATGGAAACCACTAAAACAACATGAGGGAGGCAGATGACGTGAGCGCATGACTTAAGAACAGCATATTGTTCCCCTCACATACCTGGCATTCTGAAACACAATATTTACCTAGCACACATGTGCTCCTACCAGTGCCTGAGTATACAGAATACATTAGAAGTGAAGTCAGCTTTCGAGAAAGTGGACAGCTTATTAGGAAGACAAAACTGAGAAATCCACAAAGTTGGGAAACAAGATAACTTAGTGAATCAAGAGTTTGATCTTCAGGAGTGATTGCTTGGGTTTGATCAGGGCCTAAACTTGCTACACCTCGATTTCCTCATTTGAAAAATGAAGACAATAAAGCCTCCACTTCGTTGGATTGCTGTGACAGCGAATGTTGAATGAATGGTAGCCATATTTTAATGTGTCCCTGTAAAGGCACTCTACTGATACTTCGAAATAGCAAGCCAGGAGCAGGAATCACTTTATGGATCATCAAGGACTTAATGGTGAAATCCTGATAAATCCCACAGAAATCGGAGTACAGGGGAAGTGGAGGAGGCTGTGGAATGCCTAAAAATATGAATGAGATCTGAATTACAGAAAAGATTCAGACAGGCATTCCAAGAAATAGTGACACAGATCAGCAAAAAACGGACCAAAAGGCGTGCAGGCGGGCAGGAAAGCCAATCCTAGGCCTCGGGTTGATTTAGCACTTCTGTATTTTTCACAGCATTTCAGTGAACTGAAGCAAGTCTGATGGCCAGATACACCTGAAAGGCAGACGTGCAGATACTCCCATATGCCAGCTAAGATAATAGATATTCTGGAAAGAGATGCAACTCTAGGTTACTCAACTAATATGTGGCAGAACTCACACTCGGTCCCTCTCTCCTACACTCCACGCTGCCTGCCTCCGGACCAGCCTTACTATATGCAGGTGTGTTAGTGAACAGAGATGAGGTTGGGTAAATTAAGTGTGACATGGCATGTTCTGTAGCGGCTGTATGCCATACCAGGCTGGGTACTTGATCCCATGGGCAGGGGCTGCTGTTTTTCATGAGTAAACCAAGGAGAGATTATTCTGTCACGTGTGTAGGACACAGTGGATTAGCATCAGGGAGACAAAAACAGGACCCATTATAATAATCCAGTGGCCATGTGATAGCGGCCTGGATTAGGATAGGAGGAAAAGAATGGATAAGATCATTGGGTGATGAAAGTAAGAATACTCACCATAAAGCGACTAATTAATCCACTGAGTTATGAATCTTTTGAGAAGCTAATGAAAACTGTTCCCCTTCTGCTGAAAAATGCAGCTTTGCTTGGAGTTTCAGATACTTTCCTGGTCCCAGGCTAAGAATGTCTTTTGTAGAGGAAGTGTCAGTCAAACTTGACTCATGTGGTGATGGGGAAAAGAAGCAGACGTCAAAATGACTTCAGTGGTGACTTCAGTTTTGACCCTGAAGGTCTGGAGACATAGAGGGACAGACTGGAAGTTGGGGTAGAGACCTGTTATATGCTTTGTTTGTGTTTTAGAGCACCTAGTCCAGGTGGGAACAAGGCACAGCAGGGGTTGAAGGTGGCGGTGACTTGGAGGGCTGCTGCTCAGAAATAATAGTTGAAGCTATAAAATTAAATGGTTGTTCCAGGGAAGAGAACGCAAAGAGATAAATGCAGAAACCCAAAAATCAAAGAAGTGTCCAGAGAGAGAATAGCAGCCAGGATAGTGCATTGCAACGAAGGATGCAATTTTGAAGAAGGAATGAGGTGGTCCACTCTGGTCTTCATTGCTGCAGCCAAGACGGGATTGAGGATCCACAAGAGACTCTTGGATCCAACAGAAATAATAAGACATACAGATTTTTTTCTAATGGATACACGTAGTAAATAAAATTTACCTATCAATAATAGAAAAGCGTGCTTACCATCCTGCTTAATATAATAATTGTTTGCAAAATGTATTCTGATTTGGGCATGCTAGAATTTTCTCCTGTGCAGTCTTAGATGTACACAGGCAGAGTGTTAGTTGCATGGAGCTTCAAGTGGCCAGTGTGCAGGCTGCTTGCACAGGATGCCTCAGAAAGGATCAGGCTGGTGATCCCAGCAGTCCCTGAATCACTTTGGGATGATTCCTCTAATGCTGGTCTTTGGCAAGGAGTCTTCAGGTGACTGCTCAGGGCAGGGCCCATCCCAAAGGGACGAATGGAGAGCCCTCAGGGTCTGGTGGTACTAGCTCGCTCATGACCCACCACAAGGGCATGCACACACATACTGCCTTCCATATTCTCTTCAGCCTCAGGAGCCTGTTCATCAGACCCTTGAGCATAATGGACCCTTTCCTGTCGTTTTAGATTGTTCTTTTTTGGCTTCTTTTCTCCTCCTTCATCTCCCAGTGATCATCTAGAAACCTCAGATTTCAGGGGAGAGATTTTCTAAGACTCTGTGCCATAGGTTCTCTTCATTTTCTTGGTTAAAGAGTTTGCTCATTGGCGGCAGCTGCCACATTGGTGACCTTGGGCCAAGCTCCCTTTGCCAACATACTCAAGCTGGCATGGCCAATTTCATTGCCCACCAGAATCCCTCATTCCTGGCTGTGCATGAGACAGCGGCTGAGAAGTGGAAGGAACTGGCCATCTTGGTCTGAGTCATGGACCTTCATGAGAGGTTAAAGTGGCGTAGCAACCTGGAACACCTGCTGCATGCCTGAATAGACAAGACCTTGTCCATGTCTGAGTTAATCTTCTCCAAAGCTTTGTGAGATAGCTGCAAATTTTTATCCTCATTTTGCAAATGAGAACTGTGGCAAGTTAGTCACTTGGCCGAAGTCACACATCGTTCAGAGCCAGGCAGGGTGTTGGGGGGAGAGGTCAGTGAAGACTGGACTGTTCCCTGGGGATCCTCAGGGCAGGCGGGCCAGTCCGTCTGAGCAGAGTGCGGAAGCAATGTGCTCGTCTGGGAAGTGCCTTATGCCAGGGTCTGAAAGATGGTTGGAATTTCCCAGGTGGAGGAGGCAACTGTAGCCACCAAAGCCCAAAGGGGAAAAGTACTTCACAAGAGGAGAATATGGGTAATCAGGAGGACAAAAATCCACCCCAAAGGCTGTGGGCTATTTTAATTAATCATGTCTTTTCTATATTTTATGAAGCTTTGACATATGGAGGTCTTGCTGGCTGGGGAGAAGCTGCCCTTCCCAGGGCTAGTTAACTCCTAGAGACAGCAGCCAGCGTGCCTGCAGGTATGCCTTTCACATACAAACCAACCACTCCAAAGCCCGTACCCCCAGCCACCCCCTTTATCTAAAGTACATGCACCAAGACAACATTTCCCCTCTTCCCCATTTCGGACAACTAGACCATCCCTGTGGCCCAGAGGCCACTGAAATTATTCAAACTCTCCAATTCTAAACTCTCTCAAACCTGCCTACTCTACCTCACCCATTCCTTTCCAGGCCCTGCTCTCTCCTCACTCCTTCTGTCTCCTGACCGACCCTCGTACTTCCCCACATGGCCCTGCATGGTGTGGTATATCCCCCTTCTCTCAGGAACTGCATATTATTATAAAACTTCTTTCAGTGGCATTGACCTCTCTGTGTCATCACTCAGTGACCCTCTATAAATTAAACTCAGATACATTCAAAATATGAGCCGTGAGTGTTAGCTTCAGAGAATGGAGGCAGCCGGACCATCGAGTTTAACTACAGTAAAGAGGGGACAGCTTGCCCGTCTGTTCCCCTTCTTCTGGTAGAAACAGTACCCATTATTCCTTTGGGTACACTTTGAGTCTTTTCTGAAATGTAGTTTTTCACTTTCCCTTCTTTTCAGTGCTACCTCAGACAGTTTCTATTTTTTTCTGCTTAAATTAAGCATCTTCCTGGTAGGCTGCCCTGTGTATGACCCAGAGGGTTTCACTTACTGTATGAGTTCCCTGTTGCTGCTGTAACAAGTGGCCATAAACTTGGCATCTGAAAACAAAACAAATGTATTATCTTATAGTTCTGGAGGTCAGAAGTCTGAAATCAAAGGGTCCACAATGTTGCTTCCTCTGAAGGCTCTAGGGGAGAAGACATTTCCTTGCCTTTCTAGCTTCTGGAAGCCACCTACATTCATTGGTAGGAGCCCCTTCCTCCATCCTCAAAACCAGGAGGGTCACACGCTCAAATATCTCTCTGACCTTGACCCTCCTGCCTCCCTCTAGGACTCTTGCCATTCGCTTGGGTCCGCCTAGAAAATCCAGGTTAATTTTTTCAGCTCCAGATCCTTAACTTCATCACTTCTGCAAAGTCTCTTTTGCAATGTAATACATTCCCAGGTTTCAGGGATTAGAATGTGGACATTTGGGGGCCATTATTCTGACTACCACACTTCCCAGATGGAGGCCCCAGGACTAATCACTGGTGGGGGCAGGAATGGAGTCTGAGGCTCTGGACCCTGAGACGCTTGTCCTTATTGCTCTGCTACAGTGACGTCTCCACGTGGGACTGGCCGCTTAGTAAAGCGGCAACTTGCATCTGCCCACAAAGCTGGAGGAGTGAAAGGATCACGCAGAGAAGGGAGGGCAGTGTCATCCTGGCTCTGCAGTGACTCACCCAGGAAGTGGGGCGCTGCATTTAGCTCTGCCGTGGTTGCTTTCTTCAAAGGGGATTAAGACCTTTCTTCTAGAGATGCTAGGGGATTTGCATTGATAGAAAACGCCTTGTTACTTTTTTCAGAGGAAAAATCCCTTAAGAAGTAAAGTAATCATGTAATTATCTATATTTAATCTCTCTGACTGTAACCCCACGTCGGTCCTATTTTTCAACAGGCATTTGCTGGCCACTTGCAATAGGCCTGTCCTGGTGCTGGCTCTTCTAACCACAGCCACCCTGCGAGGAAAACCATTCTTGTTTTTTACGTATGGAGAAACCTAGGCACGGTGAGAGTGAGAGACGCTAATCATTTGACCAGAGTCAACAACTAGGGGGTGACAAAACTCGGATTTAAACATCAGGTTCAGCACTGCTGTGCACCTGGCCCTTCATAGTGACTTGCTGTGCAGCCCCAGGAAGTTCAGGCACAAAGTGGGGTCTGGAAAAAGGAATGGAAACTTTGAAACATCCCAGTTCCTTCCTAAAAAGAGGAGCCTTGCTGAGTCCCGAGAACTTTTGCACCCTCTTCTGAAATGACTTTGCTAGATGGGTCCAGGTAACCTCCACCCCTCTGGGAAGCCTTCCGGGCCTACGAGGCAGGCCCTTAACAAATCTTGCTTCTCCTTCCTCCCACCTCATTTTTGTCATTAACACTTTCTAGTGCCTAAGTGCCCTGCATTTCCAAGTGAGGAACCGTGGCATTGAATTTATGCAGATTTTTGTAACTTTTAAAGTTTGATGTTGTCTGTGAGTAAGAACATGTAGCTTTTTTTCCCTTATGGGGATAAGGACTCAGAAAGTAGAGGAGAGCTACATGAAGCTGTAAGAAAGCTGGATAACTGACGATCCTGGGGCCATGTGAACGAACGCACAGAGTAGACGCAGATCTTTGCTTTGTGCCCAATGAGAGGAGCCTAGAGACCAGAGACCTCCCTCCCGGCACATCGCACTGAGCTCCAAGCTCCTGAGCTTGAGGAGGTCAGGCTGGTAGTCCATACGTATGCTTCAGAGACCATGTGATCAAGGACTGTAATCAACAAGTCTGCTTTGGCTCAGGGTTTCCTCTCCATGTCAGATGCACCTGGAAGGAATGCTGGAGGGATGAGAGAAGGGGGTGTGCAGGTCCCCCCCCCCCCAATAATGCAGGATAATATTCCTATCTCAAGATCTTTATTTAATCGCCTCTGCAGAATCCCTTTTGCCATATAAGGTGGCAGTCATAGGTTCCAGGGATTGAGACAGGGACAGCCCTGGGTTGAGGTGGCCATGTCAGTGAAGCTGGACTGGCTGGACTTGCCTCTCTGCCTAAGCCAGTGGTTCTACACCTGGGATCCAGGGCCCCGGGTGTCCATGATGTAGACTTCAGGGAAACCTGGCATTTGTGAAGTGTGAGGGAAAGCAGCAAACATGGGCTTAAGGATCTGTTTTTCTTGGTAGCAGAGTCTCTTGAAGAGGGAGGAGTTTTTCCTGTAGAAGCTCAGGGTGGCCCCCTGTTGGCCTGGGTAGGCCTGGGCCTCTCCGTTAGATTTAGCAAAAGGTCTAAGCACTTACAGAAGTTGAAAGCTAATTTGCAGGCTCCAATGTTACCTGACCAGGACATGTTGTACCTCTTTGACCCAACAGACGGCCCTCTGCTGCACCTGGCGAGCCTCCCGCACTTGGCTGGGTGTACGCGCTCCACATGCCGCAGCTTCTGGTCGGTCCCCCGCCAACTCCAGGCTCTGCATTCTGAGCTCCTGGGAGCAGAGACCTGTCTTCAGATCACTATTGGTCTTTAGACCACTTTTAAGGAGATGCTTGGAAACTTCTGGAAAAGACAGAATACAGGATCACCTATCAAAACCCTAGTGGCCAGCTTTCCCTAAGCACTGGATCAGTTGTCCAACTTTGTGTGCCAGGTCTACCCCTCAGCTGGCCCACCGGTGTCATCGAGAGATATGTACATGCCAAGTAGTGCTGCACTGTGCGCTGGTGAAATGTGAGTGTCAGGGAGGGCACCGCTTCCTTGAATGGGCCTTAGGACAAGGAAAAACTTGAATATGGAGGTCAGCTTTGTGTCATCCCTCCTCGGTTGGCACAAGTCAGCTGCAACAGGCAGAGTCAGGCAGTGCCTCTCCTGCTGAGGCCGGACACCTGCCGGGCTCCTGGGGACACAGTTATATCAGTCAGGGGAGTTGAGGTTGCGCTGTATTATTTTAGGGTGGCTTTTAATTCAGTTTAATCAGAATTACTCATAAATTATCAATTAATGATATCTGCTGTTCATTTCAATCCTCTCAGCCACAGAGCTAGCTTGCTCTGCGACGAATGCCATCGCCGTAATTGCAGGGTGCTCTGTCAACATTTAATCAGCAGTACTTATTAAGGCGACACTGATGTGTGGTCGCCACCCCAGCACTATCCATCAGGCCTGAGCAGCAGGCGCGGGCGCGGACACCATTGCTCTCTGTCACATTATCCAGCCCCCAAGCGCTCGGCCAGGCAGGATGCTCACTTTTCACTAAATGGATACTCTATCTCTCCAGTTCTACCCAATTTTTGTCATTGTCTACTTAAACACTCACAGCCTTCGGAGATTCTGTCTGGAATGTCTGGGCTAAGCATTGTCAGTTCTCACAGGCCCGTGTCTCTCTTCCTTCAGTGTTTTTGCACCATGCCCAATGACTGAAATTCCAGAACTGGACCTCCTGTAACTTTTCACTAAATGGATACTCTATCTCTCCAGTTCTACCCAATTTTTGTCATTGTCTACTTAAACACTCACAGCCTTCGGAGATTCTGTCTGGAATGTCTGGGCTAAGCATTGTCAGTTCTCACAGGCCCGTGTCTCTCTTCCTTCAGTGTTTTTGCACCATGCCCAATGACTGAAATTCCAGAACTGGACCTCCTGTAGTGCTGTGTGTGTGTGCGTGTGTGTGTGTGTGTGTGTGTGTGTGTGTATATTTTGTCCCAGGCTCATCTGACATGTTCCTTGCCCCACTTGAGAATCAGCCGTTTTTCCAAGGAGCCCATGTTCCTTTATTGGAAAATGGAATTAGACTAAGGTGTGTGTGTGTGTGTGTGTGTGTGTGTGTGTGTGTGTGTGTGTGTGTGTGTGAGAGAGAGAGAGAGAGAGAGAGAGAGAGAGAGAGGATTTTTAGTTCTTAAATACAGTGAATGACCCAGAGAAAGCAGTTGATCTTTTGGTTTTTATTTTATTGGCTTAGTGAGTATTCCTGGAGATGAATCTGTTGTTTAAAGCTCTACCAGTACAAGCATATCTTGTATTAGGAAGGGAGATCTCACTGTTTCTCTCTTTCTTTTCAGTCTCTACGGCAGACACATGCAGGCAAATCCAGAACCACCGAAGAAAAATAATGACAAATCGAAAAAGATCAGCCGGAAACCCCTGACAGCCAAGAATAAGTAAGGGGTCCGCATGACCTGGACTTCTGGTCTTTTTTTTCATTATTGCTTCTGTTCTCTCTTGCTCTGTCCCACAAATACAGTTAACCCCTGAACAACACTGGTTTGAACTGAACGGGTCCACTTATTCATGGAATTTCTTCCATAAATACTGTAAATGTATTTTTTCTTCCTTATGATTTTTCTTAATGAGACTTTTCCTCTAACTTTATTATAACAATACAGTATATAATACATATAACATATAGAATATGTATTAAAAGTTTATGTGATTGGTAAGGCTTCTGGTCAAAAGTAGGCTATTAGTATTAAATTTGGGGGAGTCAAAAGTTATATGTGGCCCTAGCCCCGTGGCCAGCAAACTGCGGCTCACGAGCCACATGCGGCTCTTTGGCCCCTTAAATGTGGCTCTTCCTAAGCCTTAGGAGTACCCTAATTAAGTTAATAACAATGTACCTACATATATAGTTTAAGTTTAAAAAATTTGGCTCTCAAAGGAAATTTCAATCGTTGTACTGTTGATATTTGGCTCTGTTGACTAATGAGTTTGCCGACTACTGCCCTAGCCGATTTGGCTCAGTGGATAGAGCGTCAGCCTGCGGACTGAAGGGTCCTAGGTTCGATTCCAGCCAAGGGGATATACTTCTGTTGCAGGCTTGATCCCCAGCCTTGGTCGGAGTGTGTGCGAGAGTCAGTGTGTCTCTCTCACATCGATGTTTCTCTCTCTCTGTCTCTCCCCTTCCCTTCCACTCTCTCTAAAAATCAATGGAAAAATAGCTTCAGGTGAGGATTAACAACAACAGAAGTTATATGTGGATTTTCAGCTGCATGGGGGTTGCGAGGGGTTGGCACTTTTCTTCCTAGTGTTTACCACCTTACCTTTTAATGTCTTTCGGTAGGTGGTAGATTTTTATAAGTTCTTAAAACTATTTCCATTTGTTTCCTTAAAATTACCAAAGGCAGGAAACAAAGCTCCAATTCAACTGCAAATTTCATAGTAGGCACAGGTTTCAATTTCTTGAATAGATGTTCACAAAGCTGCTTGTTATCCAAAGAATAATTAAATCATGGAATCATTTAATGTCACAGTTAACACTGTTTACTCTTCTGTTTATTCACATAACTCATTCTTTTGCGTTATTAAAAATGTCCCCGCACCACTGAGATATTATGTTAACTTACAAATGATTTTAATAAAATCTTGAATTTGTATCATGTGTTGCTTCTTGAATAAAGAACAGTTTGCTCTTATGTGTACACACATTTTTTACTTTTTCCTGCAAATTTTCTTGTCCACTTTTATTGGTTATAGATAATAAACTCTGAAACTTTCCATGAAAAAATGCAAAATTAGAGCCAGTTTCTTCTCATATTGACTTGTCAGTTGTTTTGTTTTTTTCTTTGAAGACTGTTGCTAATTTAGGAAGGAGCAGAAAAACAGATCTCGGGGAGATTCTGCCAAAGGATTTTGGAAAGGAGCATTTCTTAGCTGAAGAAATGGTGACAAATGGTGACTTCTGCCCATGGCTAGCAGTCAAGATCTGTGAAATGGAGAGAGAGAAAAGCTCAAGTATGTTTCTTGTCACTGCAAAAAACCCACTCATATCAAAGCATTCTTCTAAGGGGATTTAGTGATGCTGAAGTAGTGTAAATGTGCACACTCTACCCCACACCCGTGTAGAAACGGCACTTGCAGAGTCATCCAGCACTGATTGTTTAACAGCTGTGACAGGCAGCTTTGTTCTTATCAACAGTAACACGTGTGTAAGTGAAAATACATCCAAGCAGAATTTTTGTGCTAAGAGGGCTGCCAACACCGGAATGCCTGGAAACAAAAGGTGTGTGAAGGTGTAACGTACTCGAGAATGGTAGTGGATCTACACCAGCATCATCTCCTTTCACAGTTGAATCCCCAAGGCCAGGACCACTGGAACATGTAAAAAGCCAAACTCAAATTACAACAAAAATTCCTGTTACTTAGGAAATGTATGAATGAGAGAGGCCGCCAATCAAGATCTTATTTCTGGATCAGTCCCTGGTAGAACATCAGCTGTGGGAGGAGGAGTCCCCACTTGCCACCACCTGTTTGGGAGTAGAGTTGATGTGATTTTTCTAGGTGCAGTCTTTGCCTCAGCCTAATTTTTTTAATTGATTTTTTTGCTCATGAAATTGTAAGAGGAAGAGCAGTGCTTCACTTGTTGATTGGAAAGACATCCAAAATTAAACTAACAACAAAGCAAAGTAAAATATATGAGAGTTAGTTTAACGTAATGTTTAATTAAAATATCAGTATACTCTTAACACATTGTTTGCGGGTAGTTTTTATCACGCGCTAACAGGTGGCGCGGGCCATTTTTGCTAATTTTTTGCGCAAATGGCAACGTTCAGTAAAATTACGATAACTTTAGTACGTATTTATATGCTACCCGCATTCTACCACTAGTCTATAAAAAATGTATTAATACGTGTCCCGCGCTCTACTACCAGTCAACGTAAAACGTATAAGTAAAACATATAAATACGCTTCCCGCATACAATGTGTTTATGAATAATTTTTTAAAAAATGAACACTCTAGGTAGAAATATGGGTAATACACATAAGTCTACATGAAGGAAATATCTCCAAAATATGTGCAAAAAAAGTCCAAACTTACTAGTAATTAAAAAAAAATACAAATCAAGCAATCTGTAACAATGGAATATGTGCAATCATTTTTAAGATAGTATTAAGTGCTAGAGGAATAACTTGAGATAGACATTCTTACACATTGCTTTTGGGAATATAAATTTCTTTCCAGGTAAGTGGTAGCAATTTGACAATAAGTAGCAAAACTTTTTTCTGGAAAAAGATGGGACATTTCTATTTGAAAATATTAGTTTTGATAACTGGAAAGAATAATTTAAAGGAATGGAACATTCCTTTAAACTTTTTTTTTAAGAGTTTACAATATTTTTTCTATCTGATTCAATTTTCTAGTGTAGATTCCTTTTTTAAAATTCCCATCCCCTATACTCGCCCCCTTGGCATCCTCAATCAGCCTGTTCTATATATCTGTGGGTCTGTTTAGTTTTGTTTATTCATTTATTTTGTTAATTTTAGATTTGACTTAGAAGTGGAATAATACAAATTTTTTTTCTCTCTCTGACATTTCACTTAGCATAATACCCTCTAGGTCCATTCATGATGTTGCAAATGGCAAAATTTCATTCTTTTTATCTATATTAATAAAAGGGTAATATGCTAATTAGACCAGGTCAAGCAGACATATTCTGGTCGTCTGGTCCTCCTTCTGGACTAAGCCACGGTGGCGGGGGCCGAGGCAGAGGAGATTAGGGGCAATCAGGCCCGCAGGGGAGGGTGGTTAGGGGCGATCAGGCTGACAGACAGAGGGGTTAGGGGCAATCAGGCAGGCAGACAGGCAGAGGCAGTTAGGGGCGATCAAGACCAGCAGACAGCCGAAACCGGTTTGGCTCAGTGGCGAGAGCGTCGGCCTGCGGACTGGGGGTCCCAGGTTCGATTCTGCTCAAGGGCATGTACCTGGGTTGCGGGCACATCCTCAGTAGGAGATGTGCAGGAGGCAGCTGATCGATGTTTCTCTCTCATCGATATTTCTAACTCTCTGTCTCTCTCCCTTCCTCTATAATATTCCATTGTATATTTATACCACATTTTTATTTATCTGTTCATCTAGTTTGCTTTCATCTCTTGGCAATTTTGTAAATGATGTTGCACTGAACATAGAGATGCAGATATCTTTTTGAATTAGTGTTTTTGTTTTCTTTGGATAAATGCCCAGAAGTGGAATTGGTAAATCGTATAGCAGCTGTATTTTTAAATTTTTCAGGATCCTTCATACTGCTTTCCATAGTGGCTGTACCAATTTACAATTCCACCAACAGTGTATAAAGATTCCCTTCACATCCTTGTCAGTACTTCTTTTAAATATATTTTTTATTGTTATAGTAGTATAGATATCTCCCATTTCCTCCTCCTCCTCCCAGGCCATACTCATCTCCTCAGGTCTTCACTAACCTATTGCCTGTATCCAATGGGCTATACATTTAAGTGTGTAAGTTCTTTGGTTTATCTCTTCTTGTCCCTTGTCAGCACTTTTTATTTGATTTATTGATGATAACCATTCTGATAGGTGTAATTTGGTAGCTCATTGTGGTTCCATGTGCATTCCCATGATGATTAGTGATGTTGAGCATCTTTTATGTAAGTCTTTTAGCCATCTATATGTCCTCTTCAGAGAAATGTCTATTCAGGTCCTCTGTCCATTTATAATCAGATTATTTTGGTGTTAAGCTGTATGAGTTTCTTATGTATATTGTATGTTAACCTTTTATCAGATGTATCATTTGCAAATATCTTCTCCCATTCAGTAGGTTGTCTTTTCATTTTGTTGATGGATTCCTTTTCTGTGCAACTTTTTTTAGTTTGATATAGTCCCATTTGTTTATTTTTTTCTTGTGTTTCTCTTGCCCAAGGAGATATATCCAAAAAGACATTACTAAAATCAATGTCAAAGAATTTACAGCCTATGTTTTTGGGTAGTAGTTTTATGGTTTTGGGTCTTAACTTAAGTCTCTAGTCCATTTTTGAGGGGTATATTTTTGTGTAAGAAAGTGGTTCAATTTCATTTTCTTGCGTACTTGTCTAGTTTTGCCAACACAAATTGAAGAGACCGCCTTTACCCCATGGTGTATCCTTACCCCCCTTGTCATAGACTAATTGACATAAAGTGAGGATTTATTTCTGGGTTCTTCATTCTATTTCGTGTGTGTGTGTGTGTGTGTGTGTGTGTGTGTGTGTGTGCCAGTACCATACTCTTATTACTCTAGCTTTGTAGTGTAGTTTGATATCAGAGGCATGTTACCTTCAACTTTATTCTTTCTCAATATTTCTTTGGCTATCCAAGGTCTTTGGGGTTCTACATGAATTTTAGGATTTGTTCTAAATCTAAGAAGAATGCTATTGGTATCTTAGAGATTGCATTGAATCTGTATGTTATTTTAGGTATAGACATCGTACCTTTATTAATTCTAATCTATGAACATTTATTTGTATCTTGTTTAGTTTCTTTCTTTGGTGTCTCTTATTTTTCAATCTATCAACTTTTTAGTTAAATTCATTCTAGGTATTCTTTTTGATGCAGTTGTGAATGGAATTGTTTTCTTCTTCTTCTGATTGTTCACTATTGGTGTATAGAAAAGCAACAGCATTCTGTACATTGAGTCTATATATTGCAACTTTACTGAAGTCATATATTAGTTCTAATAGTTTTTTGGTGGAGTATTTGGGGTTTTCTATATATAGTATTATGTCACCTGCAAATAATGAAAGTTTTACTTCTTTTTTTCCAGTTTAGATGCCTTTTATTTCTTTGCCTCGTATGATTGCTGTGGCTAGGACTTCCAATACTATGCTGAATAGAAATGGTGATAGTGGGCATCCTTGTCTTGTCATAAGTAGCAAAACTTTAGAGTTTTTATTTCTAGGAACTTATCCTGAGGAAATTATCAGAGATGCACATACAGAACTATGTTTGGGAAATGCTCTATAACACTGCATATACAAATGGAAACAGAGAAAAGCCAAATGCTCAATGGAAAAAGGGTTAATTGTGGTGTATCTACATGGTAAACTTTTATGAAGACATTGAAAATCATTGAACAATATCTAAGGGCAAAGGACAATAGGTATATCATCCAGTTAAATAAAGTAGGATGTATAAAACTATATCCCCGGTTGTGTAAAAAGGAAATTGTATTTGTAATATTTTTGTGCAGAAAAATTAAATAGAGACTGGAATTTTATGGCTGATAAATTATCTCTGTGTGGCACTTTTAAGATTTTTTAGATGTTATTTTTATACTTATTGTGTTCTTTAAATTTTCTATAATGAGCATATATATCTTTAAAGTATTAAATGCATATTTTTAAAAATAAAATTGGTATATTACACAATCCAGAAAACATGATTCAAAGCATAATATAAAATCTCGGGATGGTTTTCTTTTTTCTTTTGTCACTAAAGTTGGTTCCCACATCTTTTCATACTTGTTCTAATTACTTAATACTTGGATTAACAAAAGACCCACAGTTTAAAAGGTAGCTTTTCCAAAACCCCTTGATTTTATTGAGATACAATTGACATACACTGTGTAAGTTTAAGGTGTATATCATAATTACTTGACACAGATATTGATTCCACAATAAGTGTACTTTAACATCCATGATCTCATACAGATATAAAAAAAGAAAAAAATGTTTTTCCTTTATGATAACTGTTACTCTTTTCACTTTCAAGTATACTGAACAGCACTGTTAACTGTAGTCACTATATTGTACATTACATCCCTAGTACTTATTTGTAACTGGAAGTTTGACTTTTTGATCACTGTCATCTCTCACCTCCCACCCCCTACCTCTTGTAACCACAAATCTTACCTGTTTTTCTATGAGTTAGTTTTTGAGGTATTTTTTGGTTTTAGATTGCACAAATAAGTGAGATCATACTGTGTTTGTCTTTCTGCATCTGACTAGTTTCACTTAGCATAATGCCTTCAAGGTACATCCACGTTGTCACAAATGGTAGGATTTCTTCATTTTTGGTGGCTGAATAATATTTCATTGTATATGAAATGTACCACAACTTCTTGACCCATTTGTCTGTTGATTGACACTTAGGTTGTTTCCATGTCTTGGCTACTGTAAACAATGATGCTATAAACATGGAAATGCAAATATATCTTCAACATAGAGTTTTCTGCTTCTTCAGATGTATTTCCAGAAATGGAATTGCTGGATCATGTGGTACTTCTATCTTTAATTTTTTTGTGAAACCTCTAAACTGTTTTCCATATTGCCTACACCAATTTATATTTTCATCAACAGTGCACAAGGGTTCCTTTATCTCCGATCCTCACCAGCACGTATATCTCTGGGGTTTTTTATGGTAGCCATTCTAGCAGGCCTGAAGTGATATCTCATTGCAGTTTTGATGTGCATTTCTCTGATGATTAGTGATGTTGAGTGCTTTTTCCTGTGTCTGTTGGCCATTCATATATCCTCTTTGGAAATATAGCCATTCAGGGTTTGGCCAATTTTTAAATTTGGATTATTTGTTTTGTTGATGTAGGGTTATATGATTTCTTTGTATATTTTGGCTCTTAACTCCTTATCAGATATATGGTCTGCAAATATTTTTCCCATTCCATAGACTGTTTTTCATTTTGTTGATTGTTTCTTAAGCTATGCAAAAGCTTTTTAGTTTGGTATAGTTCCATTTATGTATTTTCTTTTAATAAGAGAGTCATCTTTTTCTTTTTTTAATATATTTTTTATTGATTTTTAGAGAGAGAGGAAAGGAGAGGGATAGAGAGATAGAAATATCGATGAGAGAAGAACATCATCGATCAGCTGCCTCTTGCACACCCCCTACTGGGGATCAAGCCCGCAACCATGACCGGGAATCGAATCAGCTACCTTTTGGTTCCTGTGTCTACACTTAACCACTGAGCCACACCAGCCAGGCCCACTTGTGTATTTTTTGTATTTTGTTGCTTGTGTTTTAGGTGTCATAAAAAAAATCATTGCCAAGAACCATGTCAAGGAGCTTTTTTCCTATCTCTTCTGGGAGTTTCATGGTTTCTGATCTTACATTTAAGTCTTTAATCCATTTCAAGTTAATTTTTGTGAGTGTAAGATAGGAGTTTAGTTTTATTCTTTTACATGTGAATATCCAATTTTCCAAGCACCATTTGTTGAAGACACTGTGTTGTTTTCATTGAGTATTCTTGGCTTCCTTGTCAAATATTAGTTGAGCATATATGCATGGATTTATTTCTGGGCTCTTGATTCTGTTCCATTGGTCTATATGTCTTTTTTTTTTTGTCAGTACTATACCATTTGATTACTATAGTTTTATTATATAGCTTGAAATCAGGAAGTCCAATGCCTCCCTCTTGAAATAGCTTTGGATATTCAGGGTCTTTTGTGGTTAAATATAAATTTTATAATTGCTTTTTCTACTTCTGTAAAAAATGTCACTGGAATTTTGATATGGATTGCATTGAAACTATATATATATATATCTTCATGTAGTATGGACATTTAAAAAATATTCTTCCAATCCTAGGAAAACTTTCTATTTATTTTTGTCTATTTCAATTTCTTTCATGTCTTATAATTTTTAGTATAGAGATCGTCCATTTTTTTGGTTATATTTATGCCTTAAGTTTATTATTGTTTTTTAACCCCTTCCCCAATAATTTTTTTGTTAAAAACGTTTCTTTTTCAGACTAATTTTTTTATTTTGGTTCTATATAGTATTTTTGATGCTGGTTATGAAAACAGTTTGTAATTATTTTTTCTTCCCATTTTTGTGGTTAAGAATAGTATTTCCTCAGGCAGTTTCTAGATGAAATTATTTAGAATGGTACGTATGTAGTTGGTTTTTGAAGGTAAAGTTTTTAGACGAGTATACTCGTCGCCGACTGAAAAAAGAACATTTTGTGAAAACGTGTATACACGTTTCTGCCGGGGAAGGGGTTAATGCTGTTGTAAATTAGATTTTTTTCACTTTGTTCAGATAATTAATTGTTACTGTATAAAAAGGCTACTGATTTTACATGTTAATTTGTATCCTGCAACTTTACTGAATCCATTTATTAGATCTAATAGTTTTTGTTGAGTCTTTATGGTTTGTATATATATATTATATGTAGTATGATCTTATGACCATATTCTAGATGTAGAGAGATATACATAAATGACTAATGCCTAATTTGAGGTCACAATGTATCTGGGTAGATCAGAAGCCAGTAGTATTTTGGCTTCTGGCCCTGCCATCTTTAAACATCATTTCTCAGAGTGTATTTTGGTGAAGGTTCTCTTGCAGTTAACTCACACTGACAGAGCACTTTGGGTTTTACATTTGGGCACATAAACTGGGTACCAGGCACTTCCAGTTCAAGCTGCTACACAAGAACTCTCTAGTTATTTAAGGGCGGCTTTTAAATAATTAAGTATGCCACAATTAAGTCATTACAAGAGAACCAAGAAGGTGAAAGTTTGACATTTTAGAGGTTTGAATAAAGTGTCACCTATACTATTCAGAGCATATTAGACATCTAGATATCATTGGGTGTATGGATGCCATTTCCACTGGATAAGCCAAATGTCTTGTTGCTATTTTATCTAAGCATTGATGCATATTTTATAAATCGGTAGGCCATGTCTAATTAGGGATATGAGGAGATCTGAAGAATGGGGCCGTACGTCTGATAAGTTTGCAGGCTCAGGAATCAGGAGTGAGCTAAGTAAACAGGATTGGGTAAGAACATAGTGTTATCAGGAAAGGTCTCTAATTAGGAAAATAGCTCATCACCTGCTACTTACGGAATGCGTCAGCTCCTCCTGTAAGAACTGAACAAGGTGTTGGTTCCACAGCTGACAGCACACACTGCTGCCTGGGGTCGAGGCCTGCTCTCCCACCCCGCCTCCACATTCACAGAACCAGCCTGGTCTGTCTCTGGAGGCACCGGTTCTTGATGCTTCTGCCCTGCATGCTCTGAAGTTGGCATTTTCTGTGAAAAGGTGTGTTCAGCACCACTGGCTGGTTCCTGCCCAGGAGGAAAGCAGCTTCCACTGGCTACAGCTGAGAGTAGGGGAAGCAGTCCGTCCATTCATAACTCCCCCGGAGCACCACCCAAAATATCCCCGCCACGCCAGGCGGCCGGGCTTGCTGCCTGTGTGGGCTGCTGTATTTGTCACTGTGCAACCACTTCAATCACACCGCAACCATGAGACAGAGGCTCCCATTACAGAAGGCCCTGCCCAGAGGCGCTCTCTGGGCTCCAGATTGCCTAGCCGATTTTAAACTCGTGTGGGCTGCAGCTTTGTGGTGGTTGTGTGGTTAGCATCGGCAGTGGAGAGGATTTTGGTGAAAGGCAATAGAAACCACTTTTGATCTCAAAGTAAACTGTTTGAGAGAGGTGGTTTGAATTGCAGGTGCGTGGAAGACACACGAAGATGCCTGGGGTCCCAAGGGCTGGGAGGGAGCTGCAGTCGGGGGAGCCATCCATGTTAGTGGAGGCGTTCAGAGGGGCCCTGGCCTTGGCTTGCCTTGGTCACAAGCCGCCTGTCTTTGGTACTAGGCTGGGTTGAATAGTGCCCCCCCAAAGATTCATGTCCCCCTGGATGCTCAGAATGTGCCCTTATTTGGAAATAGAGTCTTTGCAGATATATTAGTTAAGATGAGGTCATACTGGATAAGATGGACCTAAATCCAATAACTTTTGTCCCTAAAGAAGGCCATGTGATGACGTGGGGTGGGTGGGGGGGCTTCTTGGGAAATGTGGCCAGGTGACCAGGGGCAGGAGCTGGAATGATACAGGCGCAAGGATTGCCGGCAACATAAGGAAGGACGCTTCCCAAAGCCTTCAGGGGGCACGGTCCTGCTGGCACCTTGATTCTGGACTTCTCACCTATGGAACTGAGATAATCTAGTTTTAGTTTAAGCACCAAGTTGGTAGGACTTTGTTACATGAGCCCTAGGAAAGGAACACAGGCACTGGAACCAGCACAGAACTCACATGGCTGCCCCCGGGAGAGGCCAACCTTACTGCCCCGCTCATCAGACAGAAGCCAGAGCAAGCAGGGCATCTGCGGTTTGCATTGTGCTGGAGGCTGACCAGAGGAGGTGTGGTCCACTTGCTGGGCTCCCGCCTGTGAGCCTGACTGGGACCCAGGACTGTCCTAGGGAGATGCCGCACCCCATTCCCCGCTGTGCGTCCAGTTCCCCAATTAAGAACCCGAGTGATTCCTGTTTTATCAGGTAGCTTCTTTGCCTGCAGAAATATCTAAAAATGGAATTCTCTCTTTTGAGGAAAGAGACCTTTTTGGTTACCTCATTAAAGAAATCTCATTTCTTTACAGGTGTTGGTTGACAGTCTGTATTCATGCTTATTTTCTGGCCCAGAACTGTAAACAAAGACGAAAAGAATCGATATGAAAAGGGTTTTTTCTGTGCTGCCAAATTATATATTTTTTTCTTTGTTGCCTAGGTAAGACTTAATTTATACAGTTTTGTGTACAGAATTAAGAACTCTCATCTAGCTGCCCCCTGGAAAACTTCCACAATGGTTTTGGGCTAATAGAGGTGATTCATTAACTCGTTCATCAGAGAACACTTGGGTGCGTGTGGAAGATGTGCTAGTTCTCACAGAGCATCTCTGGCAGGACACAAGTAATGAAGCAGCGGTTTCCTCTGGGGGTGGGAATTGGGGACACATTTTTCACTGTCTGCCCTTTTTAGAAAGTATCTACATGTATAAATATTTAGAATAAATAAATATATTTAATTTTAGAATGCCAATGGTTTCTCTAAAATATTTGTTGAGCATGCAGTATAGATGGACACTACTAATTACAGAGTATGCAGTTTTAAACAAAGCAGATACAATCCCTGCCCCAGGGAATTTTATAGTTCATTCCAGCGATTTTCAACCTTTTTCATCTCATGGCACACATAAACTAATCACTAAAATTCCACGGTCACCAAAAAAATGTATATTTTGCTGATCTGGCAAAAAAAAATAGGTATAATTTTGATTCATTCACACCAGACTCCTATTGTTGTGTTGCCTATTGCCATTTTTGTTTTGACAATCTAAGGGAAAAGAGATCAGTGCCCCTGACTAAACAATCAGGTATTGCATGTTTTAAAAATTCTTGCGGGACACCAGTTGAAAATCACAAGTCTAGTCTAATGGAAAAAACCATCCTCACATTAATAATCGCACAAATAATTATGTAAGCACAAATGTCATAAACCTCTGTAAGAGGAGAAGTGGGTGCTATAGGAAAGGATGATATAAGGGACAAAATAAGATAAGGGCATCCCTGCAAGCCTGAGAGAATGGTGTTTTGTCTGAAGGAAGGAGGGAAATCGAGTTCAGGCTGAAGCCTTGAGCAGACCAGGAACTGGGGACATTTCTCAAACTAGAACAGGTCAGAGTGGCTGGAGATGAGTAAAGAGAGGTAGGAGAGGTGAGCAGGGACCAGATCCCAAAGATTGTCATCCATCCAACAAATGATCATGCCTTGTATGGTCCCAGGACCGGAATCACAGCAGTAAACAAACACTTGGCTCTATGAGCCATCGGTGGAGTCTGGATTCCATTAAAAGCTCAGATGGAATCATTGAAGGATTTGAACTAGAGACTGCATGTGATCTGATGTAGACATTTAGAAGACCGCTTTTGGGGAAGGGGAGAACAGATGTACAGACTGCTTTGGCAGCACCTGGGCAGTGAGTTTGGTCAGGCCGCTTTGCTGTGTGGGTTCCAAGGTTAAGAAAACCAGTATTTATTTCACCAGCTTTCGCAAGATGGTGGTCATCTGATCCCACAGTCATGGTGTGCCCATTCTGAGAAAGTTTCTCTAGGAAAGGAAAAACTCAGAAGGTGGCATTTAATCTGGTTGTTTTGACCACTAACTTTCAAAGGAGCTAATAAACTTTATTTTTCCACAAAGATCAATTAGCACAAGTTCCCCGTTGCACCATCATTTAACAACCTGTCATCAGCGCAGGGCTGTGTAACGAAACCAGAACAAGACGAGGCACCAAATCATCACACTGAATCAATTAATGATATTTCTGTTATAACTTTTATTTTGCTATTTTACTCTTCAAGGACATTAACACAGCCCTCCTAGCAAGTAGCTCATTGATTTTTTTTCTTTATAATTTATCACTGCAGGAGAACAGAGATCACCAACTTTATAGAGATCATATGTGTGCAGTATAAAAGAGTTCTTAGCATATATATTTTTTTTCATATTTTCCAAAAAAAAAAAAATGCTTTCTTGCATGTAGTTAGCAACTTAAGCTGTTATATCTGGAGACCAAAGTAGAGAGATACCAGTTCCCTATTCAGTTTAATCAAAGGTTTGGGAAATAAAATACTGCCATCTTATCTATACCCTCCTCCCTTTAAAAAAAAAAAAAGATCATTGTATGAAAACATGATGTGAAGCAGGGGGTCCCTCGCGGGTGAGGACGACGGAGCCCCAACGCGCTAGGGCGTCTGCATGCACTATTCCAGAGACCAGGTTCAGCGACGCAGATCCGTTTTATTGTGGGACTACAGGGGTATATATAGCATGAGGGGACCAATCAGAGGGAGACACGTTGCTACAGACGACCAATGGCTGAAAGGCTGGGGTACTGTGCACGTGGCTCTAGGAGTTCATTCAGGCGGGTGTTCCTACTTCCTGGTGTGCCAAGGAAGCATGTCATAGTGGAGTGTGCTCACACCATTGCATCAGCCGCAGCGCTGAGACATACTTCCCAAGCTCTACGTACAATGATGTAAGAGAACCTTGGAGATTCATTCAGGCAGTTTTTGGAGATCATCTTATCCAACCCCTGCATTGGACATATGAGAACACTGATGCCCAGAGAAGTCAGGTGATCCCAGAAATTCAAGAAGATCATGGTCAACTAGCAGCAAAATCAGGACAAGAATCAGGATATCCAGATATAATTTGGGGATCATTAAAAAATGCTAACGGGGAAGAATAGAAGAAAAACAACAGAAGGTATGCTAACACTGTCTGTAATCACCACACTTAAGTGCACCCCACTTCCCTCCTCTGAAAAGTGAGAATGACAACTGCCTCTTCTCTCTTCTCTGAGGAGTTAAGTTACTTAGGACAGCGGTCAACAAACTGCAGCTCATGAGCCACATGCGGCTCTTTGGCCCCTTGAGTGTGGCTCTTCCACAAAATACCATGTGTGGGCGCGCATGTACAGTGCGATTGAAACATGTGCAGAAGTCGGTATTTTGTGGAAGAGCCACACTCAAGGGGCCAAAGAGCCGCAGTTTGCCGACCACTGACTTAGGAGATCTGATGTTCCAGGAGTGCTTGGAGTTACCAAAGGTCAACAGCGTTAGTGGCCTGAGAACACGGGTACCATTATTTGCCCTGGAGCAGACCCTCAGCCCCACCAGCACACATGAGCCAAACCTCCTGGATCCATTCGGATCCAATTTCAGCTTCCTTGAAGGCCACATGGCGAAGCCCCTTGCCTGGAACAGAATAGAACAGGATATTTATGTGTATAATCCCAGAGATTTGTTTGGGGGGAGACCCAACTCCCCAAAGCAAAAACAAACCCTCTTCATTAGTTATCTGAGCAAAATAGAGCAATACTCTTTCAAAGATGATCATTTTTTTGGAAAAAAAAAAACTAAAGAAAGATCTAAATTCAGTCAAGGTATAGTGGAATGAGACTGGTGGTTTCATATTCATTTTGAAAACTGCCTGAAGCAGAAGACTCTATTTGAGTAAAAATCCATCTAACCTAACTTAACAGAGACATATACCGTCCTCAGGTCTCTGTGGGCCAATCTGTTCAGGTTGGGACTAGATTTCCTCTAAAGTAACAAAGAGGTAGAAGACCATCTCTTCTTTTTAAGGAAAATGCTCATTTTTCCTGGCCCCTAATGTGCGCCTGGGTTTGTGTAAGTTGTTTCACCTACATTTCAACAATCCAGCATCATGCATTAGTGCTAAATATTAGCTTTGCATATCTCCGGTCATTGCTCTTTTCCATTGTTCTAAGATGGCTTACACATTAAACCTGGTTGACATTCGCAGAAGCGTCTTATTGTAGCTTTGCCCCTGTGCTCTCTCTCTCTCTTCCAGCCCTTTGCACTCCGTCTCCTCCAAGAGAAGATTACAACAAGCCCTAAGCAGCTCTCCCTAAGTTAGGGGGAGCTTGAGTAAAGGAAAAATCAGGGGTGACCAGAATAAATGAGCATCTAAAAGGATGTTCCAGTGAAAACCCTTAGCAGACTGGTTCATGGGCATCAAAACCTAGAACCTAGTACAACAACATTAAGGAGAAACAGAAGCATGGCAAAAAGATGGTCATGAAAATCCACCATAAAATAATTCACCATTGACAACTGGAATGATGAGATTCACATTTTTATTCAGTATTATTTGAAGTAACAATAAATAATAACTAAGTGTCCTTCATCATACCTCTATTTCCAACATACTAATTAGCCTGTTTTATTTCCATCCATATCAACTGAAACCCTCCTGTTAAGGGACACACAGCTCTTTACAAGTGTGATGTTAATTGTCTTTCGGGAATACATAGCAAAGCAGTGTACTTCCAACCTCTTTTCCACAGGAAAGTTTTAAATGTAGACGTTTATAGAAGGATGTTGTCAACCATAATTTTAGGCTTAGATCTGTGTGTGGGGCAAGCAGCTGTTAAACATCAGCAAAGGCTGTGGCAAAATTCCACTATTTATAAAGGTGCCCAGGGGCTGGGATCTGAAGCATCCCAGTCACAAAGGGTTCTGCGCTGGTGGAGGGGCTCACATTACGGAAGAGTCTATAATAGATGTGAACCTATTGCTGTATTTCAAAGGCTGTGTTTCTTGAAACATTTTAATGTCCTCCCTCAGTTGGAAGTATCTGTGTCCAAAATAATAAATGGTCCCATATTTTTCCCTTCTGTGCCTCAGGAGGCTTGCTTTTTTGAAGTAGATGGAAATTGGTGTGGAAATCATGAGGCCCAGGGAAGACTAAAATCAGCCATTCACAGCTGCCAGCCACCGCTGGACCCCCCTCTAAATGGCTATTTCCATGTCACAGAGTTTTTTCATTTTAAAACATTCTGAGATATTTTCCATGGTGTTGTGGCTAACCATTTTTAGTCAGTTAAAAAAATGCCTTTATCACCTCCCACCAGGAAACTCATGGAACACACTGTTGGAGATGCTAAAACTTTGTTCATTTCTCCTTAAAAAATATTAATGGTAAGCATTAAAAAAAAGAAAGGAAAAGTATTTAATTTGGTTTTCTGAAAGCTAAGTTTGAAGTTATAAATTGTACATCTAACTGTGAATAAAGCATGTGTGAGTAATCGCAATTAGCAAACCTGATCATTTTCATCGGCAAGACAAGTGCCAGGCTCTCCATCCGGCGGGGGTGCCGAGAATGTGCCCAGGTGCACGAGTAGAAGCAGCTTGTCTTGGGTGGTTCAAATGTACAGCATTTAAAAGCTCTGGTTCCCAAAACTAGTAGGTCTGGTAGAAAAGAATGAAGGAAGAGGGAGGTGGACAGGGGCTGGGGGAGTGCGGGTGCTGAGACCAGACTGCTGCTCAGGTTGGCATAACGAATGAGAGTGCTGTCCTGCAGAGGAACAGCATGGAGAGGCCCTATTAGTCCCCTCTCATCTTCCATCTCTTTCCAGAAATGAAACCCATGGCCCTAGGTGAGAGCTGGACAGACCGTGCAGATGGCCTTGGTGTTCCCCTCAAGCAGCTGAGAGCACTCGCTGAACGTTTAATAGCTTACAAACTCTCCCTGCACCTGGGAGAACATGTAAGCTGGTAACAAGTATTATGCTTTGTTTACTCTGTGGTCAACATAAGCCATGGCCGAATTCCAGGGACAGCCTCAGCAGGATACAAGGAGGCAACAAACAGCACTTTCACAGACTCGTGGTCATTGGTTTTCTCCCCCATGTTGGGAAGAAATGCAAATTATTGTAATGAGATTTCTTTTCTTAAAAAGGACAAGGAAATAAGTGAGATGCAGTTGAAGGGGAACAGAGTAAAGGAATAAAACCAGGGTAAACAATATAATCCTATATAATAAGAGCCCAGCAACCAAAATGGTGGAACAACTAGAACGACCAGAGACCAGAATGACCACAGACCCTCACCCCGGCCAGCTGCCCCCCAGCAAGTGGTTAGGGGCGATCAGGCAGGCAGGCAAGCAGTTAGGGGCAATCAGGCAGGCAGAGTGCTTAGGGGCAATCAGGCAGGCAGAGGCAGTTAAGGGTAATCAGGCAGGCAGGTGAGTGGTTAGAGGTGATCAGGCAGGCAGAGGGGTTAGGGGCGATCAGACAGGCAGGTGAGTGGTTGGGGCATTCATGCAGGCAGAGTGGTTAGGGTTGATCTGACAGGCAGGCAGAGTGGTTAGGGGCAATTAAGCAGGCAGAGGCAGTTAGGGGCGATCAGGCAGTTAGGGGCAATCAGGCAGGCAGGTGAGCAGTTAGGGGCCAGCAGTCCCAGATTGTGAGAGGGATGTCTGACTGCTAGTTTAGGCCTGATCCCACAGGATCAGGCAATCAGGCAGACAGAGGCAGTTAGGGGTAATCAGGCAGGCAGCATCAGGCCTAAACTAGGAGATCTAGTCAGAGGCAGTTAGGGGCGATCAGGCAGTTAGGGGCAATCAGGCAGGCAGGTGAGCAGTTAGGGGCCAGCAGTCCCAGATTGTGAGAGGGATGTCTGACTGCTAGTTTAGGCCTGATCCCACAGGATCAGGCAATCAGGCAGACAGAGGCAGTTAGGGGTAATCAGGCAGGCAGGATCAGGCCTAAACTAGGAGATCTAGACCTCTGAACAGTTGGCCCATTTCTTACTTATTTTCTTTCTTAAAAGGAAAGGTCTTTTTAAAAGTATTAGTAAAGACTAAAGCAAATTGATGAGCAGTATTATGGGTTGAATTTCCTTGCCCCCAAATTCATATGTTGAAGTTCTAACTTCCCCTAGTACCTCCAAGTGTAAACTTACTTGGAAATAGAGTCACTGCAGGTGTAGCTCGTTAAGATGAGGTCATACTGCAATAGGATGTGCCCCTAATCCCATATGACTGGTGTCTATGCAAAGAATGCCATTGAAGAGAAAGGCACAAGAACA
The DNA here is from genome assembly GCF_000327345.1 of Myotis davidii. Classification (NCBI taxonomy): domain Eukaryota; kingdom Metazoa; phylum Chordata; class Mammalia; order Chiroptera; family Vespertilionidae; genus Myotis; species Myotis davidii. The sequence goes on along the minus strand of NW_006292588.1, from coordinate 611,330 downwards.
GAGAGGACAATGTGAAGAGATGCAAGGGAGGGACAGACGTCTACAAGCCAAGGAGACGGATTAGAACAGAGCCTGCCTCCACAAGGAACCAATCCTGCTAACACTGGATTTCAAATTTTATCCTCCGGAACTGTGATACAGCAAGTTCTGTTTATTTAAGCCACCTCGCCTGTGATACTTTGTTAGGGTAACAGACTAATATAAGCAGTTTTCTGTGGAGCAAAATAGTATCTCATAATACCAAAAATAGTAAAAGCTAACATCCATTAAGAAATTGCTATGTGCCAGGACCTATGCTTTATATATGCGTGACTTAGTCCTCAAAGTCTCTATCTCAGTTGCCTTGGGATGTGATGCCCAGAGCTGCGGCAGCCATTTGTGTACGTGAACATGGACAAGCCAGTAGACTGAAGCCAATATTCTGAGGATGTCAGAGGGGAATGACAGAAAGCACCTGGGTCCTTCGTGATGAAACTGGGCCATGGAATTAACCAATCCTAAAATCTATCTTGAGGCTTTTTTGTTTGAGAAAATATTTTTATTATGTAAGGCACAGCTTTTTAGATCTTTTGTTACATGTAGTCAAGAGCATCCTAACTATACAGTTTTCTCCTATTAGATGTCATTTTACCAACTTCCTCTGATGGTAAGGGTTATGTTGCTTTTATTCGTATATTTGAAGATCCACTCACAGGGATCAACATGTGGAGGTAAAATTCAATCAGTGTTGCCGAGACCGGTTTGGCTCAGTGGATAGAGCGTCGGCCTGCAGACTGAAAGGTCCCAGGTTCGATTCCGGTCAAGGGCATGTACCTTGGTTGCAGGCACATCCCCAGTGGGGAGTGTGCAGGAGGCGGCTGGTCGATGTTTCTCTCTCATCGATGTTTCTAACTCTCTATCTCTCCCCTTTCCTCTCTGTAAAAACTCAATAAAATACATTTTAAAAAAAATTCAATCAGTGTTTGTTGAATAAGCAAGTAGAACAGTGTCCTTAAACATATCATATCATGCCATTTAACAGATGGAGAGATGAAAACTCCATGAATTGAACTGCTTTTCTGAAGATCATGGGCGTGATCCCATGATTCACAGGAGGGCGGGGTCTCCTGACCACCTCCTTTTCACATTGCCTTGCTTTTGGTATGATTACAGAATTCGCTACCCAATAATGCTTTCCTCCTCAGTGCTCTCAACTTGTGTACAATGTGCAAACTTCCTATTTCTGCATTGTTTAGAAGTTTTGGTTCTGTCTATAAATACTTTACCTATTTGTAAAGTAAGAGTCTAGAAGCCAGGGACCATAACTGTGCTATTATTTTTGTGCAATCCCTGATACAGCTCAAGCTTAATTTGGCAATAACTAAATACTTCCGGATAATGATGGTATCTGAAAATATAAAATGAATTCCTCAGAGGCATAATCCTCTCTTCTCAGCCTACGGCCTACATGCGCTTTAGGAGGGAATGTCTAAATGAGAAATTAATAGGATTGGAAACTCTCCATACCTGGTGTTTTCTGTTTTGTTTTTAAGTTTGTGAGTTCAGTTTCTTTGTACAAGTTGCAATTATATGGAAGAGATTCATGGCTACCCACAAAACTTGTCTCACCATTTTGAGGCCAGACCTCGCAAACAGTAGGCACTTGGCTCATTTTAGGGAAGTGATGGATGTGGCTCAAGCAAGCATGCAGCCTGGTACTGACTACGATCCAGCGGAGATGCCGGACCAGCAACCCCGTTTCCCACATCAGGTAGGGTGTGCGTGGTGGTTACCTCCAGGAGACTCTCAAGTCATCCCTATCCTTCGGTTTCCCTAACAGCTGCAAATAAAAACAAAGGGAAAGTGAAAAGCCCGCATCCCCGGCACTGCAACCTGCCGGATCCTGGGGCCAACGGGGATCTTTTCACCACGTTGGTTGATAGGGTGAGTCAGTACCTTCAGGATAAACCACACAAGGAACGTTCTATAAGGAAATGTGGTCTTCCTTGGGTGACTACAGTCTCATTTTGCTGTAACCAACACTCTGCACGTAGCAAAATTCTTGCTCCCCCAGAGCACCCAGAGCTCAAACTTGTCATGAAAAAGTAATGGCAAGAAGTTCCGCAAAAGAATCGCTGACAGTAATTGGAAATAATTTGAGTAGAAGGGATATGAAAAAGGTGCTTTTTTATTATTAATTATCTTTTTATAATATAAATGATCATTTGTAATACATTTATTTTGACAGTACTCCAAAACTTTAAAAATATTCTCAGGAATCAGTTATAAACTGTGATAATCAATTTCTTGGCGATTATACTGATTAAGGAAACCATTCATCTATATTTTTTATCTCAGATATTTTTCAAATGTCACTTAAGTCTCTTAAACTTAAAAAGCCTCACTGTTAGCCAGTGTGCACGATAAATGTAAAACTGATGGCACAAATATTATGAATAGTATCTCTGAGGACAAAATTTGATTTGTTTGAAGGCAGATGACATTATAAAGTACAGTCAAGATGTCAGGTGAAGGAGTTGATATGCTACTTGATTTACTTAGCATCTTTGTCACTTTATAGATTGAGATATGATTGATGGTAACATTAATATAGAAAGTATGTTAATATTAGAACAGGCTTTAAGATTCCCCTAACTAAAAAATTCTCCCTGCCCTCAAGCTGATGTAATTTGGAATAAAGTGCCCTAAGGATACAATTCTTCTTGGACTGCAAGGTTTTGATGTAAGAATTCTTTCATTTTTTAAGTGAAATCAATTTTACGGAGGTATATGTTATATACAATAAAATGTACCTATTTAAAGCATGCATTTCAATACATTTTGATAAATTTATACACAAATGTAACCACCACCACAATCAAGGTATATAGGGCCTTTTCATCTCCCCAAAAGTCCTCCTTTCTTTTTTGTCTTTTCCTAGTCGGCTCCCCCTCCTCCTCCGACAGAGGCACCTGCTAAACTATTTTCTGCCACTACTGTTATTTTGTCGTTTCTAGAGTTTTATATAAATTGAATCTTATGCATATGGTGTATTGTTTCTAACTTCTTTCACTCAGCATAATGCTTTTGAAATTCATCTACCTTATTGCATGTATCAGTAGTTTATCCCACCCCCCCCCCCCAGTTTTTTTTTTTTTTTTTGGCTTGTTAGATCTCCGGTATCTGAAGATAGTGCATGTGTTTATCCATGCACTTGATGATGGTCATTTAGTTTGTTTCCCCTTTTTGGCTCCCATAAATGAAACTACTTTATACATTCATGTCTCTCAACCCAGCCTGCACCCTCTTGAAATCTGGGACCCCTCGGGGGATGTCTGACTGCCAGTTTAGGCCTGATCCTGCCTGCCTGATTACCCCTAACTGCCTCTGCCTGCCTGATTGCCTGATCCTGTGGGATCAGGCCTAAACCAGCAGCCTTTCTGTGAATATATGTTTTTATTTCTCTTGGGTAAATATGCATTAGTAGTATGGTAAGGCACATAGTAAGTGTATATTCTTAAGAAACTGTCCAACTGTTTTTGAAAGGGGTTGAACAAATTTATATCCCCACCACCAGTTATTCCCTCTATTGGCCAACACTTGTTATTGTCACATCTTTTTAATTTTGGTCATTCTAATGGGGTAGAGTGATATCTAAATGGGTGATGACTACTGATGTTGAGCATCATTTCATATGCTTATTAGCCATGAACAGATCTGCTCTGGTAAAGTGTCCCTTCATATCTTTTATCTAGTTTTATACAATTGGGTTGTTCATCTTCTTGTGTAGTTGTAAAGTTGTTTATATTTTCTACATATATTCCTTTATTAGATGGATGGATGGATAGATAGATAGATAGATAGGTAAATAGATATAGTATTGCACCCCATAACAATGTTTCAATCAGTGACAGACTATATACAACAGTGATCCCATAAGATTATAATGGAGCTAGAGTGTTACTGCCTAGTGACATCATAGCTGTATATAACATTGTTAGGTAGGAAGTTAGACAGGAGCAGCTGGGGTGGGGCCTGCCCTGGGGTCCTGAACAGGGGTCAGACCAACATTGCCTTCAGCCTGCCTCTGTGTGGCTGGCCCAGCAGCCAGCAGACTGACAATGAGCAGGTTTGGAACCAGCCAGTAACCTATCCTCTTCTAGCATATCAGCGGTCATGTGGTTTGGACTCCTAATCTTTCATATTGCAGGTCAGGTGGTTTAGATGCTCCAGACGTTTTCTTCCCTAAAGATAATATCCAGGCCTCAGTTGTATTTCATCTCCAGGCCCAGAAAAGCACCAAAACCAGACAGATGTCACCATGGCTGCCTCAGGACCAGCTACATTGACTAATGACCCCCTGCCCTGGCACTGGCCAATCAGTGGAGACCACAACCTGAAAGGGCACACCTGGAAAGCTGATGAATATTCTACTGAGACCTCCCCTAAGATCTCCACCTGCAAAAGAGAGATACAAAGCTAGGCTGGTGTGTCTCAGTGGTTGAGTGTTGGCCTATGAACCAGGAGGTCAAGGTTTGACTTCTGGACAGGGCATGTGCCTGGGTTGCAGGCTTGATACCCAGTGTGGGACGTGCAGGAGGCAGCTGCTCAATGATTCTCATCATTGATGTTTCTATCTCTCTCTCCCTTTTCCTTCCACTCTGAAACCAATAAAAATATATTTTTTAAAGAGAGAGGGCGAGAGAGAGAGAGAGAGAGAGAGAGAAATACACTCAGGACAAAGGACCCAGGGTGCATTCTCCCTCTAAGGAGCATACCTGTGCGGTTCCCCCACAGACACATATCTCCCAACCTCTAAGGGACCCCAAGAGACTGAAATCAGGGGAGCAATGGGCAGTGGCAACTCTTCCTGGACTCATCCCCTGAACCTGTCTCCAAGGCCCCCTTTTTTCTGACTTCCCAGTGAGCTAAAGCAGCCCAGCCATTCATTCTCTCTCTCTCTCTCCCTCCCTCTCGTCTACTCCTCATTTGGAGTGTATCTTCAACAAACCCCATTTTGCTTTACTTTTCACTTTCGTTGACCTTAAAATCTTTTTGCGTCCATGAGAAGAACCAAGGTCCCAGCCAGTAACCCCAATTGGTAGCAACGCTGTAGCTGATTACTCACGTGTGTGTGGAGATGCTGGTGTAAGCAAATCCTTGCTACCTACCAGGTGTATAAAAGTGTAGCACATGTAAATATATGTACAGTACATAATACTTGGTAATGATGATATGTAATACTTGATTATGATAATGACAACCTATGTTAATGGCTTTTGTATTTACTATACATGTTATTATTATTTTAGAGTGTACCCTTTTTACTTATAAAAATAAGTTTGCAGCCGAAACCGGTTTGGCTCAGTGGATAGAGCGTCGGCCTGTGGACTGAAAGGTCCCAGGTTCGATTCTGGTCAAGGGCATGTACCTGGGTTGCGGGCACATCTTCAGTAGGAGATGTGCAGGAGGCAGCTGATCGATGTTTCTCTCTCATCGATGTTTCTAACTCTCTATCTCTCTCCCTTCCTCTCTGTAAAAAATCAATA
>NW_006292588.1:603437-605632 GCF_000327345.1 Myotis davidii | reverse complement strand
ATATATAAAATAAGTTTGCTGTAACATAGTATGCTGAAACAGCAGCAACATTATACATCTCCTGTTTACTTATCTCTTGGTTACATCATTTTTTCTTGTGCTTGATTTAGTCTTGTGTTGTTTTGTATAGTTACATGCAGCACAGGCCCGTACCCCAGGAGCAATAGGCTATGCGATATAGCCTAAGTGTGTAGTAGGCTAAACCATCTAGGGGTCTGTAAGTGACTCTATGATGTTCACACAATGACAAAATCACATAGTGATACATTTCTTAGAATGTATGTATCCCCATCGTTAAGTGGCACATGACTGTATCCTATATAATAAAAGCCTAATATGCTAAGTGTCTGGTCGTCTCATCACCCGTTCAACCAATCAAAGCATACTATGCTAATGATATGCTAAGGCCGCTCAACTGCTTGCTATGACGTTCACTGACCACCAGGGGGCAAATGCTCTGACCAGTAGGTTAGCTTGCTGCTGAGGTCCAGCTGATCAGGACTGAGCAAAACAGGCCAGACACACCCTGGAGCCCTCCTGCGGTCCCTCCCCAGCTGGCCAACCTCCCGTGTCCCTCTCAGACCCTGACCATGCACCGGTGGGGTCCCTCGGCCTGGCCTGCACCCTCTTGCAATCCAGGACCCCTAAGGGGATGTTGGAGAGCCAGTTTTGGCCCAATCCTGCTCAATGCAGGAGCTGCCCCCTGGTGGTCAGTGCGTTCCCACAGGGGGAGTGCTGCTCAGCCAGAAGCTGGGCTCATCACTGGCAAGCACAATGGTGGTGGCAGGAGCCTCTCCCACCTCCGTGGCAGCACTATGGATGTCCGGGGGTGTGGGCCTAAGCCGTCATTCAGACATCCCCCAAGAGCTTCCAGGCTGCGAGGGGGTGCAGGCCAGGCTGAGGGACCCCCTCCCCTGAGTGCACAAATTTTGTGCACTGGGCCTCTAGTATATATACTTTCAGTCCTCACTTAATATCATTGATAGGTTCTGTGACTTGAAATGAAACAACACTTAATGAAACCAATTTTATTATAAGCTAATTGATATAAATAAGAGTTAAATTCCTACTACATCTCATCAATGTTAAAACAAAATAATACTGAATGAAATGATATTATTTGAGGACCCGCTATATAATATTTTCTCCAATTAGTTTATTGCCTTTTCTTTCTTCTTTCCTTTTTTTAAAATATTTATTGTTGAAAATATTACATATGTCCCTTTTATTCGGTGGGAAGAGATCAACCAAAGAACTTGTATGCATATATATGCATAACCCATGGACACAGACAATAGTGTGGTGAAGGCCTGGCGAGGGGGAAGGGGGTGGCCTAGAAGGGGTCAATGGGGCCTTTTTATTTTATTAACATGGTCATTTGAAGACAAGGAGTTGTGAATTTTGATGAAAAGGGACTCTTTTAATACCTGCTTCGTGTCTCCTCCACAACTTTGAACTTTGAATAAAGCTCTTTGAACACAAAAGTAGACCCTTAGACGACCTTTGTTTATTTACAAATTAGGAAAAGCAAAATCATTAGCTCTGAATTGAGAATTCTGTTTTAAATGTTGACATTCTAGCTTCCTTCAAGTAAATTATACAGATTTTTAAAAATCAGCCTTGTGAGATAGAGAAAAGATCTAGGCTCTCATTTTATAGGGAAATAATCTCGGGGTGACAAGCCGATAATGAAGCACCTGACCGGATTGCTGGGAAGTGGCTGAGCGAGCAGGGAATGCAGCGCAACTGACTGGTCACAGTGACGGTTCTAATCCAAGCCCTTTAGGGTGACTCACTCGGTGCCCAAACACACTGAGCTAAATAATTATAGCAAGGCCAGGGCCTGAAGGGATCAACCACTTCTGCTGGTATTGGTTCTTTTCATTTATTTTGTTTCTTATCTTTTCTTGCCCTCCATTCCTCCCTCCTTTCCTTTTTTTCTCTTTCTTTCATTTCTGTCCTCAGGGCCATTATGTGCTTCATTGAACTATGCTTAGTTTTGCCCTTCCTTCTGTCTTCCTTTCTTTCTTCCTCTCTTCCTCTCCCTCCCTCCCTTCCCCTCTCTGCCAGTCTTAAATGAAAAACTCACTTTTTTAAATATATATTTTTATAGTTGACAGTATTACAGATGTCCCCCACTCCCCGCCCCTCCGCCCAGCCCCTACCCCTCCTTAGGCCTTCACCACACTATTGTC
>NW_006292588.1:577077-603385 GCF_000327345.1 Myotis davidii | reverse complement strand
ACAAGAAATGCCAGTCTGTTCATGCCTCGGAGACTTAATGAAGGACCTCTTAGCCTTTGAGACATGGATAGACCTGGCGGAACTCACTTTTCATAACTAAGCAAACCCTGATTTCACAGTGCGCAGGAGAACACCCATTTGCCTATAGACTCTCCTGATGGTGGTAGAACCGAACGCGAAGACCAGACTCCCCTCCAGTGCCACATGCTAGCTACGGTGGAAGTGCCGACTGCGTGGGTGAGTCGAGTAACACTGAACAAATTCACCTCATTTCAGGAGCAAGCCCTAATATTTTTAAATTAACTCCACTAGAAATGATTTTCCCCCCGCTATATTAAGCCTCTGTACAACAGCAGCCATCTAGGTACATTTTTAAAGAAGTGATCTTTGTATCATACAAGTATCATATTTCCCTGTTTCAAGATTGGATGAAGTCCTCAATCCTTACAGCAGCCTGCAAAGTCCCACATAACTAGGATCTCTCTCTATCCTCACCTCATCTCTGGCTACTCCCTCATATTCCAGGGAGAGCGAGAGCGAGAGCGAGCGAGCGAGAGAGAGAGGGAGAGAGCGAGAGAGAGAGAGAGAGAGTTAGTTTATTTATTTGTTTGTTTGGTTGTGTGTGTGTTTGTTTTCACTCCAAGCCCCTCCTACTGCAGGCTGTTCCCTGTAGGCCTCTCCTGGCATCAAACCCTCTTCCTGCCCGTCCAGGTGACCCTCCTCCTATCCCTCTCCTCACCCTCCTTTTTCTTCATAACATGATAACTAGACTTACTTATGAAGACAATGCCTGCTTGAAATAAACCCAGCCGATACAGAGAAGTTTTTATAATGTATTTTGTTTACATTTTTATAAGAATAATAGATAAATGCTTAAAATTTTATTAAAATATGATTGTATTATATAAAGATTTTAAGTTAAAAGTTTTACATTTATTTGAACTTATAAAATAAAAGAAACTCAGGGGAAACTGAAAGATAAAGGTTTCTTCATCATAAGTAACATTACTTCCTAGAAAATCCCTCTAAAGTAATAAAAACTCAAATTATTAATAGAACCATTCTGTTTTATAAACATTTATTAAGATATAATTGGCATGTAGTGAGCTACACATAAAATGTGCCATTGTATAGAAACTGTACAAATTATACAATTACAATGTCTGGTTTGGTAAGTTTTACATGTGTACACACCCATGAAATTTTGACACTCAAGACAGTGAACATACCTTCATCCACAGAAGTTTCTTCATGTCCCTTTGCAAATCCTCTCCTTCACCCCTCCCTGCCAACCTTGCCCCATCAAAGAGATGTGTTTTCTATCATGTAGATTAGTTTGAATTTTCTAGAGTTTTATATAAATGGAATCATGTAGTATGTCCACTTTTTTGCCTGGCATTTTCCTTTTTTCCTTTTTATTGATAAGAGAGAATCATTAATCAGTTGCCTCCAGCACCCCCCCCACACACACACACACACCAGGGATGGAACCCACAACCTGGGCATATGCCCTTACCAGGAATCAAACCCAGGACCTCTTAGTTCATGAATTGATGCTCAGCCACTGAGCCACACCAGCTGGGCTTGCCTGGCATTTTTCACTTAGCATAATTATTTTGTGATTCCTCTGTATTGGTGTGTACATCAGTGATTCATTCCTTTTTATTGCTACACTAGAGGCCTGGTGCACAAAATTCGTTCATGGATGGGGACCCTAGGTCTGAGGTTGGCTGCTGGCCCCAGGAGGGAGCTGGCTCTCAGCTCCTCTGGGAAAGGGCCACATCTGCCACCACCCATCCCCGGTTCCCCATTCCAGCCTGGGGCCTGCTGGCCAGGGAAAGGGACCACGGGAAGTTGGCCAGCTGGGGGAGGTTGGCTGTGGGAGCACACTGACCACGAAGGGGCAGCTCCTGTGTTGAGTGTCTTCCCCCTGGTGGTCAGTGCATGTCATAGCGACTGGTCGTTCCGGTCGTTTCGATTGTTCGGTCACTTCTGTCACTTAGGCGTTTATATATATAGAAGATAGTATTTCATTGTATGTATATGCAACGATTTATTTGTTATACCCTGTTGATGGGTATTTGGGTTGTTTACAACTTGAGGCTACAACAATGATGAATTGGACTTCATCAAAATGTAAAACTTCTGTCCTTCAAAAGAAATTGTTGAAAGCATAAAAAGACAAGCCACAGACTTGGACTAGATATTTTCAAAGCATGTATCTGATAAAGGATTTGTGTCCAGAATATAGACAGACCTCTCAAACCTCAAGAAAATAAACAACCCATTATAAAATTTTAACTACATATTTTTATTTTAACAGAATCTGCTAACTCCTTGCTACAAAAATGATGAAATTAGAACTTACACTTCCTCCTACAATTTCCCCCTTCTCTTCCTATTTTTATGGTTATATTACTGTTTTTATATTGTCAAGATTTATAACATGTTCAATGTGGTCTGTAACCATAATTGCCACTATATTTATCCTTAGTTCTTTATCTAAATAGATTCAACAGCTAGCTCTTCACCATATCTGCTTTATTCCTAAAGGTTTTATTTTATTCATTTACGACTGGCTGGATCTTGTCAGCAAGCGACTCTGTTCCGGAAGGGCCCCTGTGCTCCCTGCGTGCCTGGCTATAGCTCCGTTGCTATTGTTCTTGATCATTTTTGTGTCCACTTACCTCTCATCCTAAAAATCAGTGTCTTCCATGACTTTAAAGTTAATACCCCTGTACTTTTTCTTCCAATTGAACAGAATTATAATTAATTAATTAGTTGTTTAATTTTTGTTTAATGTCTTTCCTAAATGATATCAATTTTAAAGATAAAAATCATGTCTGCTTTATGATGATTACACATTCCTAGCACAATATATGGCTCAAAATAGGTACTTGAAGCATTTACCCCTTTTTTGGACAAGTATCTATTGTTTGAGGAGCTAGAGATATAACTGTAAGTAAAATACACTCTCCTCCCTGCCCCCACAAAAATCCCTACCGTCATGGGGGGGGGGGGGGGTGGCAGAGGAGGCAGCAAATGAACATATAAACGTATATAGTATTTGGAGTATTTTAGAGAAAAAAATATATAAGCTTTATAGAAATAATTTATATATAAAATATATAATATGTGGAGAGTTTTAGAGAACATTTTAAAAAGGGTAGAGATCATGGTGATTTGAGATACAGACTGTTGGTGGCCAAGGAAAGCCTGTATTACAGCCAAGTGATATTTAAGGAAAGACCTGACGGAGGCAGCATTCACTTAGGACCAGAATGAGGATGGCAAAAGGGAGAGAAAAACTGTAACTGATACAAATATGAGGAGGAAGAAGGCAGATTTAGAAGGGATTAGTAATCCCTTTATGGTCACCCACGTTCAACCAGGAATTGATGCTGAACTAAGGAGCAGACATGTAATTTGGATTTTTTAATTCACTTTTTTCCTTCAACCATCCCTGTTCTTGACCGAGGAAGGGGAAGGTATTGGAAGGCAGCCTTAGGCCTCTGTTGGGGTTGCCTGATCTCAGTAACAAACGGGGGACAAAAAGTAACAATAAACTCTAAAACAAAGAATTTTAATAAAAGACACTACTGAAAGGTTAGGAACTTCTGTATCTTATTTATTTCAGAATAGAGAAGATAGAGAGGACTTTTTCATCCTTTAAATAAGTGTATTTTGAGTGTCTACCATGCATGTGCCATGAGCTGTACAGCTCCTGATGTACAGCATTAAGTCAGCAGATAAGGCTCTGCCTTGCCTTCATTGAGCTTCTAGCTTAGTGATTGACATCTGAGGATTACATTAAGATTTACACCAGAGAAATTGGCAAGCACCACACATCTGAGGTTGTTTTATTGATTATCTGGACTTAAGATTAAGTGAAGAATATTAAAGAGACAAGTTTGAGAAAGCTTTGTGGGAATTGGACTATAGGTGGTGGACCAGGAAATTCCTTTGTCACTCAATTTCTTTCTTTTTTAATATATTTTTATTCATTTCAGAGAGGAAAAGAGAGGGAGAGAGGGAATCATTGATTGGCTGTCTCCTGCATGCCCCCTATTGGAGATTGAGCCCCCAACCCAGGCATGCACTCTGACTAGGAATTGAACTCTGACCTCCTGGTTCATAAGTCAGTGCTCAACCACTGAGTCATACAGAGCGGGCTGTCATTCAATCTCTTCATCTCTAAAATTGGAATAATAATAATAGCACCAAGTTCATAATGTTATTATGAAGATTCAATGTTTTAATACCTATACAGTTCTTGGAATACTTTCTGGCTTATAATAACTATTAAATTTATGTTAATTAGTATGTTAAAAGATTAAGTGATGGATAAAATGTTCACCATACAGATGAAATTTAAAATTGTGTCATATTTGTAGCTAATATATTGAGTAGCACAAAAATGAGGTAGAATCCTAGTATTCAAAATTATTACCTGATTCAGCAGAGAAGTTACTCATGTCATTGATAAATTAGTGAAATTCTAACATATGTCTTCTTTGTTGTTTCATTTCCCTCTTATTCATTAATGTAAATGAAAATATCAGCCACTTTCATGTCAGAACTAAATTCATTTATCATTTGCAGCCATGGCTTGCCTACAGATACAAGAATTCATCAAAAGTCAACAAAAACATGCTGTAGAATCAATCTGCTCATGTTTGAATCCATTGTCATTTGTTTCTGTCCTTAGCATCATTGTGAGTTCAAAATCAAAGGTCAGAGGGCAAATGCTCTGTATTGCCTGTTGATTATAAGCAAACATCTTCTCCTGTGGGCTGCTCTCTCATGGCCCACAGGGGATATGGCAGAGGCTGATTGACACCAGTGTTAATGCTTCTCCCTGGCAAATTTTCATATGAGGAGTTGACTGTACTGCTCTTCCACTAGGGTTAGATCGCATTGAATAGTTCTTTCCTCTGTCTGCCTAATGCTTTCATCAGTCTACTGATGGGTGGGACATCTTGGGATGGGTAAGTCTAGTAATTGGGTCAGCATTTGCAAAACAGCCTTACCTCTGTGAGACACTGAGAGCTGTATGGACACCCATCCCCAGCCCAGGCCGTGGACTGGCTTTTAATGCATAACACATGTTAAGTAAAGGGGTAGTGCAGCACTGACACTTCTGTTGGTTTACTGAGACTTTGCATCTGAGTGTCTCTTCCTCTAACATTTTCTTTTTGTAAATTTGAGTCATTTGTAGCATGCCATAAAGGGGGAAGGAAATTTGAAATTTTGTAACAGTCTGGAATTCACCCCTTTGAGGAAGTGTTTCTACTTCTTAGGGGAATTTGCCAGCATGATCAAATCAGTAGGATTCTGAAATGTCTCATTTTACTATAGATAAAATATGTTGTTAAATAACTAGAATACCTTGTATATCTCTGCTTCTGATACTTGCTAATTCTGGACTTTGTGGATTTAGGCCAGTGGTACAAGTCAGTATTGAAGACATGAGAAGATGATAGGGAAGAAGGAGGGGGTAGAATTTTCTTCAGACTCCCTTTCTAGACTCAGTTTCTAGTATAGAAGGCTAAGGAAACCCAAAGATTGGTGATGCCACAGATTAGATGGGATTTCTAATTAGTTCAAAGATCTATCTATGAAAGCCTGCAACACATTGTTTTACTAAATGCAAACAGCAGTATTCTTTTAGAAGTTTATTACTAACCTGAAAGCATTCTGGGAGTGGTGATAGTCCGTCCACTGAATCTGCTTGGTTCATTCTTTTACTTAAAATTTTCATTCATAGATAGATAGATAGATAGATAGATAGATAGATAGATGATAGATAGATGATAGATAGATGGATAGGTAGATGATAGGCATATGGACACACATGACTCATGGGATGTTTTATCAGTCAGGGTCTAATCAAGAATCAGAAATCATTAGAATTTTTTTAAAAGGGGCTTTAATGGGAGTGGGTTACCAAGTATAGAACAAGTGAGAAGCTAAAGGTGGAGCAGTAAGGTGAGCCTAAAATTGGCAACTTCAGGGAGCAAGGCCGGTGAGAAGAGGTGGAATCACTGGAGCCTGCAGGCAGGGTGAAGTGTGATGCGCTTCTTCTCTGTTCCCCCCTCCCCTACTTGTCTACTTCCCTTCTCCATCTTGCCTATAGCAGTGTTTGATGTCTCAAACCCCTAGAAGGGGGAACAAGAGGAGGGGCAGTGGAAGACAGTTCTTACCTCATGGCAGCTGGAACCACCATGGGAACTCAGTGATTATCCCAGAAGCCATCTGCAGCAGAGAGGCAGAGAAAATATCCTGTTTTCTCCTAACACCTCCCTTTCCTGCAGCACCTCTTACTGACTGAACCCAGCTAGAGCCCAGCTTACACGGGAGCCTGGAAAGTAGACTCCCGAATTAACTCTCCTGTATTAGTTTTCTATACCTGTATAACTGGATATCACAAACTTAGATGCTTAAAACAACACATATCCCAGCTGGTGTGGCTCAGTGGTTGGGCATTGACCTATGAACCAGGAGGTCACGGTTTGTTTCTGGTTAGGGCACATGCCCGGGTTGTGGGCTTGATCCTCAGTATGGGGCATGCAGGAGGCAGCCAATCAATGATTTTCTCTCATCATTGATATTTCTATCTCTCCCTTCCTCTCTGAAATCAACAAAAAATATATATATTTTAAAAGAGTGAAATCCTATTTAAAAACAACAACAACAACAACAACACATATTTATTATTTCATACTTTCCCTGGGTCGGAGTCCAGGCATGGGTTGCAGCAGTTCTCAACCTGTGGGTCGCGACCTCTGAAAATACATCCTGCATATCAGATATTTACATTACGATTCATAGCAGTAGCAAAATTACAGTTACAAAGGAGCAACGAAAATAATTTTATGGTGGGGGGTCACCACAACATGAGGAACTGGATTAAACGGTTGAGGCATTAGGAAGGTTGAGAATCACTGGGTTAGGAGGGTCTTTTACTTAGAGTCACACATATTGAAATCAAGGTGTTGGCCAGGGTTGTGGTCTTATATGAGACTCTGGTCCTCCTCCACACTCATGCAGGCTGTTGGCAGGATTAAACTCCTTTTGGTTGTAGGACTGTGTTTTCTGGATGGCTATGCAGTCTCAAGAAGCTCCTGGACGTGGCGCTCATGCCCTAACAATCAGGCTCTCTAACAACATGGCAGCTTCCTTCTTTTAAGCCAGCAGGAGATTCCCCCTCTCCAGTCTGCTAAGGCAGAGTCAACACAACCTAGTCAAGGGGTACCTATCCCATCATCTTCACAAGTCCTTCCACATGAGTGTATATACCAGCAGTTGGAGATTTGGAGGCCATTCCAAAGTCTGCTACCACAGCTCTGTGATACTGAAGACAGTGGATGAGGCAAAACATGGGTTTGGAGGCAACTAGATTCAGGACCAGTACAAATGCAATAGCAAAGCAACTTTATTTCCCTTTTGCTGAAATACCATTATTGAGGCTCCTTAACTGCTTACCTTTGATGAAGATGGTAGCAGACCCATGACTTCTCTGATCATTCTTAGGTCATAACACACGGAGTCAGTTAGTGGTGGGAATGTCCAGTTGTGTGGAAGAGTCAGTACTTTAAAGATGATCAAAGTTGATGCTTTTCCTCTTTCCATCTGGAGTCCAGATGCTGTGGTCTGGGAAGGTGGTGTGATTAATTTCTGCTCTGTTTCCTTACTTTGCTCTTCTTCTCCGCCTCCACCCTGCTACTAAGTGGAGGTTCTAACACCCCCACCATTGAAGCAGAGAGGAGGGTGGGGTTTCACAGTGAGGGTGGCAGGTGGGCTGGAAGGTTCTTATTTGGCTGGGACTGTTGAGTGTTTCCTTCCCACGTCCCGCGTGGGTCAGGGTTCAGGAACTGGAAGCAGGGCCGCACACAAATGAAAGAGAAAAGACTCGAGATAATTTGGAAATATTGGGGGACCAAGCGGGCAAGTCTAACTCAAGGGGAAGGACTTCCACCCGTGCTCAGGCCTCACCAAGCTTTTATTGATCTGGGATGCACCCATAGCATAGCCCTTAGGCAGGTGACCCCTGGCAACAGGCAGACTAGCCCATCAGGAAGGATTTACATAATAATAAATGGGGGAGTAGTTTCAGCTACCACTGTCTGGACAAACAGAGGTGGTGCCTAGCTCCACCTCTGCTAGGGCTTCAAAGGCACCCAGCCTTGGGGTTGGGGTGGGGGTTCTCTGTCTATGCTTATCAGATAGTGAAGGCAATAAACAGTTTCCCACAGGGACTGTTGAAGGTTGGTTTCATGCTCTCTAGCCTGGCAGATGTTGAGTGCTTTCTCTTGTGAATGCTTCTGTTCTTTGGTGATATCTTCATGGCTGTCCCACCTACAGTTCCCTGAACGCAGGAGAATGAATCTCTCTTCCCTGTGGTTTCATCAACCTCTGTGAATCTTTCAGCCACTTTCAGCCACTGTCCCTTCATCTGCTGTGTGGCCATCTTAGACTTCATTCAGACTGTTGCTGCTCAGCTCTCTCCCACATGGCCCAGCTCTAGTCTACAAGAGACACTGGTAAACCCTTTTACTCTGATAAACTCTCATAGACAGAGTAATGCCCAGCTAAACTGTACACCTTTGAGCTAGCTGGCCTGCTCTTCATCCTTTAGGACACGAGTTAGGAACCATCCCACTGAGCCCACCATGTCATTCTAACTGTGGGGTTCCTGATGGACCCCAGTAAGTTGTAAGTGCAAGGTACAGTCTCTCCACCCAACTCCCTTGGGTGGGTGTGGAGAAGTAAGGCTCAATGTAACCTAATAGCTCATTTTTATACCTGCTTATTCCTTAGATGTGGGTAAGGGCTTAAGAATCTATAATACCTTTTGATCTCTTTTGAGAAAACTTGCACCTTTGTCTGGCACCTGACTTAGGAATATCATCTAATTAACTTGATGTCTCAGTTATAAAAAACACAAACAAACAACTTTAGTTTTTCCAGATGGAGAATCTTAAAATCAAGAAAGGACATACCCTTGTTTTGAGAGAAGCTGATTTATTTTTCAGCCCCATTCTTTTCTCCCATAGAGAGACTCAAACTGTTCTGAGAAGCTGTCCCACATATACTCCCAGGAAGATCATTTGATTTTAGAAACTGGAATCCAACACAATATTCATAGCTTTCAGACCTATGCAGTCATTCTAATAAAGTTAATAGCTTCGACATCTGTCTGTGAACATTATAAATCATGTTCCATCAGCAAGCTGTCATAAGCAACTTGAGTTGACTTACAGCCCAAGAAAAAGAATGGAATCAATGTTGTTTCCCTGCAGCATTCTTGTAATGCCACTGGTGTTTCAGAGATTTCTCATGTCTCGGCATTGAAACATCCATCTTGACTAATGGCGAAATTACACCCACGGGGTTTCACAAAAGACAAAAATTTGTCCTCATCTTTACCTGAGTATCTCTTAGAATGCTGCAGCCTGGCATCTCTGAAATACCATGTTTCTTTGACCATGTTTATCCATGTGTAGATGGTAGGCCCTTCATGATTTTTCTTCTTCCTGTTTTGCTGATAAAGTGGCTCACGGAGATATTTTCCATGCTAGAAATTAAGAGGAAAATATCAAAGATGTCTCAGGGGAAGACAAACAAGTTGTTCATGCAGGAAAACAAAAAGCCCACCAAAAATATATATAATAAACCACACGTTGAAAGCAGACATTTCACAGTAAACTGTTCATTAACAAATCCTCCATTCCAAACCCATTTTCTGCCTTTGTCTTATGCATCTCTTGTCACTCACAATTTCACATGTTTCCAAATATCAATTTTTTTAGATGTCCCCAGTTCTCAAATATGTTTCTGTCTGCCCAGAATGCCTTTCTCCTTTTTTGATGCCTAATAGCCAAGGCTTAATTCAAACATCTACCTCTTAGCTGATGCTCAATTCTTTGTTATCCCCTAACACAGAGCATGGAGATAAGCAAACTATAGTCCTGTTGGTCAAACCCAGCCCATCACCTGTTTTAATCATTAAAGTTCTATTGCAGTGGTTTTCAACCTTCCTAATGCAGCGACCCTTTAATACAGTTCCTCATGTTGTGGTGACCCCCAACCATAAAGTTATTTTCGTTGCTACTTCATAACTGTAATTTTGCTACTATTATGAATCGTAATGTAAATATCTGATATGCAGGATGTATTTTCATTGTTACAAATTGAACATAATTAAAGCATAGTGATTAATCACAAAAACAATATGTAATTATAAATGTGTTTTCCGATGGTCTTAGACGACTCCTGTGAAAGGGTCGTTCGACCCCCAAAGGGGTCGTGACCCACAGGGTGAGAATCACTGTTCTATTGTAATACAAACACCTCATCTGTTTACCTATTGTCTATGGCTATTTTTTGCTTCTAAGATGGAGTTGAGTAGTTGACACAGGAGCCCTATGACCCACAAAGCCGAAATGTTCATTATCTGGCCCTTGATGGGAAAACTTTCCTTACCCCTCCCCCAAATTTATATAGTAAGGTCTTTGACATCTTGGGCTGACACTGTTTGCTTAGTCACCATTTTGCCCACATACATCGTCATAGTCTTAGCTCTTCAAGATACAAACCCTGAAGAACAGGGGCTCTGGAGGCAGACCACCTCATTTCTGGTTGTAGCTCTGCCACTTGTGAGCTGTGTGACCTTGAGAAAATTGCTTCATCTGTCTGGGTCTCAGGTTTCTCGTTGGGAAAACAAGGGTGGTAATAATAACCTCACAGGGTTGCTTTGAAGATTAAATGAGATATTACAAAAGTCCTTCAAATAATGGAACAAATATGTCAGCTGTAAAGAATCTTGGTATCCCAGGTGCCGTTAACATGCTCCTTGCTGTGAGAGTGCCTGGAATCTACTGCGTTCTCCATGAAGCTTTCTGGCACATGTTGAAAGGGTGAATGAAGAGAAAAAGACATAAATATTCCTGAGAGATGAAAATAATGGGAAACAACCAATGTTGCAGACTAATTCCATGCCCAAAGCAGATGTTTGACTCAACATACTTAAAGGAGGGACAGTAAATACAGGACATGGAAATCCTCATAGAAGAAAGAAAAAAGGAAAAATTGGAAAGCTTTTGAGAAATAGTAGAAATTATCCTCCAGTTACATGGTTAATTAAACAAAAACACACAGAAGAAAAAGCAATGTTATAGGAAGGCGCCCTCCCATATTCCTTTGAGTTGAAAGGAATGAATCCCTGACACCAACATAACCTTCGCCTGCCGTTTATGCTAAGAGAGGAGCCCTCATTACCACGGTTATTTAACAAACCGAATTTGTACCTACAAGAAATACCTTCACTCCGCCCCACCGGCTCAGTGTTTGAGATCAAGGTGTCAGGAGGGTTGTTTTCTTCTGGGAGCCCTGAGGGGAGTTTGTTCCCGGCCTCTCTCTTTGGCTTGTAGATGGCCATCTTCTCTCTGTCCTCAAGGGTCTTCATTCTGTGTGTCTGTGTTCCCATCTCCTCCTATGAGGTCACCAGTCACATTGAATTAGGACCAACCCTCATGACCCCATTTGAGCTTATATCTCCAAAGACCCAACCATCAAATAGGAGAAAATTCAACTCATAAATTTAACTCATAACATCACCATTGACCTATGAACCAAGAAGTCACAGTTCAATTCCAGTCAGGACACATACCCTGGTTATGGGCCCAATTCCCAGTAGAGGGCATGTGAGGCAGCGGATCCATGATTCTCTCTCATTGATGTTTCTACTCCTTCTCGCTTCCTCTCTGAAATCAATCACACACACACAGAGGCAGTCCTCGGGTTATGTTGGACACAACGTACGTTGTTTGGTGGTTACACTGCTATCTCCCATTTACAGTATTTACAAAAAAAAAAAGTTCTAGCATTTTGACGTATGGACATATGTGCTTTATGTTTTTTATTATTTATTTACCACAAGTAAAGGTCAGGAATTGCTATCTTTCTTTTACATTTTTTTTTACTGTTTCACTTCATTACTGCTGTGTATGTGCTCCATGTGAGTGACGTAGATGCTTATGTAGGTAGGTTCCGACTTACGGTGTTAGGTTGTGCCTTAGGATCGGATCTCCGACGTAACCCGAGGACCTATTGTGTGTGTGTGTGTGTGTGTCCCCTTGGCCCCAGATGTGGCAAGGTCCTCCTCTAGCTTGTGAATACCCAGGGCTTCCCGGCCACCTCTTCCCGAGCGAGCACTTCCGAGGCTCTATGATCCCGCAGCCTCCTAGCAGAAGCCAGAGCCACGGCACTGCAGCTCTGTCACTGCTCAGGTCCCGTGCTAATTTGCCAGATTAGAAGACCTTTGAAGGTCTTTGCCAGTTTCTATCAAAGCATGAAAAGCGATTATTACAATTAATGCAATCTACCATGTGTTGCTCTTCCAGAGAAGCTATTTCAGGGTAGGTCTGCCATCTGTCCCTTTCAGAGTTATAAACCTTATCAATTAACTCTGTCCAGAATCCCAGGTTGTGCACGTAAAACCTCAGAGAGCATCCTCAGCGGGATCCACTCCAGCATTTGCCTGTCAGGCTGTCCGAGGTCTCAGGTTCATTGACTCTCCTCACCGCCATTGTGAGCAAGGCTTCCTTGGCTGGGCAGGAGATGGGAGAATCCAGCCTCTAAATGAATATTCAGGCATTTGTTTCTGCAGAGGGAGCCCACAGCCGGCAGAGGGAGCTTAATTTTTGCAGTCAACAACCCTTTTCCTTAGCACAACTCTGATGCGGGAAGGTGCAGTCTACCAACAATGCTCTTGAGAACCAGGAAGTGTGCAAAAAGCACCGTAGCTGGCACACGTTGTCGCCCAAGCCACGGGGAATTGAAAAATGCTTGCAGAGGGATCCAGGCTGAACAGGAAAGAAACGAGGCGGCAGAAACATGACTTTTAGTTTATATCAGGTGTTTTTAAAAACGATAAAACTCGACATCAAAGATCAAAATTTAGCTATCAGAGATCAAGATAAAATGTAAAACAACTGCTTGTTGTTGTCATCCATTTAAAAAAAATGAAACACTTGATTTCTGTCTTTCTCTTTTTCTCGGGGACTTTGAAATGATATAACCGATTTTGGAAAGCAAGGTGTCAACCAAAAGTCTGGAAAACTCCCACTTTGCCTCCCACCGTCTCCCTCAGCCCTCGGAAAGAAGGGTGGCTGCGGAGCTGCCAAGTGTACAGTGGAAAGGAAACAGGACGCCTTATCCCCACAAAAGTAGGAATTCTACAGAGAGTGGGAAACAAATCAACTTTTCTCACTGTTCACACATTTGATGGAAGCAGCCATTTCTCAGATTTGGCACCTCTTTTCTTTCCCATCATCAAGCAAATTTTATATACGATACACATAATCTATAAAGTACCAGCTCAATGTGTTTCTAATGACTAAACGTTCCTACGGTTTGTATAACCCCAATGCTTTGGCTTGTACAATGACTGTCCTTTTAAACTGGGATCCATGTAGCCCTTGGGTTTTGAACGGTCGCTGGAAAATGAATTGGGTTCTTTGAGAGGACCTTTGGGACCTTCAGAACCCCTTTTTCAGGAGACAGACTCTTTCCTCCTCGCCTACCTTCAGATGAGGCCCAGGGACTGGTGCAGGTGCAGGAAAGGGCGTTTGTCTGAGCTGTAATGGCAGCGTGTCCTTCTTCAGTCCAGAGGCTGTGGAGGGCAGTTGCACTGGCTGTTGCTGGGAACTTTCCATTTTCTTCAAGTCCCTCAAGCCAACACCATGATCTTGCTTATGTGGCAAGGGAAATATAGACCTCACTCTTCCTTGTCAGTTTCTTAAACATTATTTGCGTGAGACTGTTTTCACCATGTATTTACTGTAACATTTAATATTCACTATCAGGATTTTGTTTACCAGTGATGATATATATTTAAAAATTACTATCAAGATGTTGCAGTCAACTTAAGATATATTTGAAGTTTTTACACAAGACTGGATTTTGCATATACTAGCTTATGTGCAAATGAAGTATAATTTGCAAAGTAAGTTAAATCAAGTTAATAGGTAGGAAAATGACCAATAGAGATCTTCATTGTTACCTAAAGCTTATTTCCAACCCTTATGTACCATTCCAGACTGTGAGCCTTAAAGTGGGACTTAGGTGCAACTGAGATTCAAATGAATGGGATGCAAAAGCAAGGTGTCCCAGACATGCCTGTCATATCCCAGGCAGACATGCCTGTCATATCCCAGGCACCCCAACTATTCCTTCTGAGAGAGTGGGCTCAGACTGGCCCAGCGTGTGCACGTGGCCCACAGTAGCCCTGGAGTCACTGTGCACAGCCTGTGCAGCCTTGTGACATGGCCCTGGGCAGCGAGGCCTTTAGTCCGTGCAATGACCTGACATGGCCTCATACAAAGGACTCCTCCCAGAGTTACTATATCAATAAACTAAGCAAAGAGACAAGGTTCCTCCAGAATCTTAGATTATATAAAGGAATGACCAATAAGACCGAGAGGAGAGCTGTGCCCACACACACAGAAAGTCAGGAAAATAAGAAGAACTACTTCACAGGGAATACAGACACGAGAAAGTCAAGCCCGTCCTTGAAGACACCTTACTCCCTGATGTTGCTTCAGCCCTGATATATGTTTATGATACATACCCTTTGCTTTAGTTGTGAAGTGAGCCTCTGTTTCTTCTTTAAGAATAACCCTGGAGCCTTTAGATATGACTATGATGGGATACTATAAAAGCCTCATTTAACCCATGGAAATTATTGTTATACGTAACTATCCATTCTTGTCATTCTTAAATAGCTCACAAATGTCCTCTTACACCTATGAAAGACAAACATGGCCACTTTTCTTTCTCACTTGGTGCTTTGTACATCCAGTCTCTAGGGCTAGAGTATTTCTGCCACATTAGCACTCTGAGGCGATGGAAGAGTTCTCCAGGAAAGGCCGGACCTGGTGCAGACCACCTAGAGTACCAGTGCCCTGGAGACTTCCCTGGGCAGAGTGATGAGAAAAAGCTGACACCTATTTTCTTATGGCTGTTCCATATATATATATATCACTGCAGAAAGTATAAATGGAAAGGCTATTAAATAAAGGTTAGATGAAAAGGAAACACCGGGAAGCATGTGGCATTTTTCAATCCCGTGGAAGATGCAGGCATGAAAGTAGGACAGATTTGGGACGGTGTTGATGCCCATTCCCTGTGACTTGTTTATAGAAGATACGGGAAAGCTATGAGGTCATGTTTACCTTTAACCGAGGTCAAATGGCACTGAATTTTGTAAAGGGAACATGGAATAAGAACATGGGATAGATTTATGTGCGTGGAATGGCGTAAAGCCACATGCCTATTTCTTTTATTTAGCAAATATTGAATTCCAAGCACAACTTCAGGGGCTGAGGTTATAGCAGCTCCAAGAACAAAGTCCCTCCCTCCAAAGCTTCCATTCTAACTCAGGGTGTCCCACAGTGTGACCTACAGTGCTATCTTGTGCAGGGTCAGTAATAGCCAAAAAGGGAGCCCTCTAATTTTAAATCTTGAGTGAAATTAAACAGGTTTTTTAATAGCAGGTCTTCATAGCCATATTAGTTTGCTCTGTCTGCCATAACAAAGCACCGTAGACTGGGAGGCTTAAGCAATAGACATTTATTGTCTGGAGGCTTGAAGTCCAAGATCAAGGTGTTGGCAGGGTTGGTTCTCCTGAGGCCTCTCTCCTTGGCTTGTAGATGACTAGCCTTCCTGTGTCCTTCCATGGCCTCCCCTCTATGTGCGTCTGTGTCCTAATGGTCCAAGATCAAGGTGTTGGCAGGGTTGGTTCTCCCGAGGCCTCTCTCCTTGGCTGTAGATGATTAGCCTTCCTGTGTCCTTCCATGGTCTCCCCTCTATGTGTGTCTGTGTCCTAATGACTTCTGAGAAGGACGCTAGTTGTATTGGATTGGAGCCCATGCCAAAGACTTCATTTTACCTTCATTACCTCTGCACAACTCCTACATCCAAACTCAGTCACATTCTGAGGTACTTGGAGTTAGGACTTTGACATATCAATTTTGGGGCGAGAAACAATTCAATAACAGTAGCTTGTGAACCCGAGTCTTCCAAAATTGTACATCAGACCAAGCCCATTCCATTCCCCTGCCTATGCTAAAGCCCCTTTAATGAAAGAGTGAAGCCTAATATAAACTATGGACTTTAGTAATCATGCATCGGTATTGATCCATCTTTTGTAACAAATACCCCACACTAAAGCAAAGACATTGATAATAGGGAAGACTGTGTGGAGGGCAAAGAGGCTATATAGGAACTCGGTACTTTCCACTCTGTTTTCTGGACACCTAAACCTGATCTAAAAAATAAAGTCTATTGATTTTCTTTCAAAAAAGGACAAATCCTATGTAAACAGGGAAAAAAAGACCCCTTGAATCACTAGAGATGTTTCATTACCAGGGACCTTGAGAAGTGGTCCCCTTCCCGCCTCCCTGACCTCTTCTCCCCTCGCTTCACTCTGTTCCAGCCTCACGTCTGGCTCACCAGCATGTGAGGCTTGTTCATATCGTGGGGTCCTTCGCTAGATGTTTCCTCAGCCTGGATTCCTTTTTCCTCCCCAGAGTTTCCAGGTCTCAGCTTACATTTTACTTCCTCAGAGCGGTCCTGTCCTCCCTGCTCCCTTAACCATCAGAAGCACCCAGGGCCCTGTCCCATCACCCGCTTTTATTTCTTTCCTAGAACTCCTCATTGCTGGGTATGTTCTGTTTCTGTGCCTATGATCGACTTCCTTCCCTGCCCCCTGGTTCTTTGCTCACTGAGCCCTCACTGACCACTTATCACCATTTCCTCTGAGACCTGGTCTAGGCTGCCATCTGCTCTGATCTGTTGCCAACAACCTCCTAATTGGTTATCAATAAGATACAAATGAAGATGGGTGGGACTCCTTGAAGACGACTCTCACAATTAGTTCTTTCAGTCCACCATGGATTTAATTTTATACACAAGGATCCTCCCCCTCTCCCCCCCCGCCATTTTCTCTTGAACAGTATAGCTGCAAACACAAGGGAGGGGAAATGAACGCCTTTCTCCCATAAAGATCTTTGTTTAGCATTTCAGATTTAACATCTTGGAACTGTCAGGGCAACCACCTGAGTTGATCTCAGCTGGTATCATTGAGAAAGGTGAGTCTGAGAATGGTGAGAATTATGAGGTAATTTAGGAAAAGATAGATTTAAAAACATTGAGTGCTCCTGGTAGATCTGGGAGCGCAGGTGTACTCCCTTCTATTTGGAAAGAATTGCAAAGAGATGCTGTCCAACCTGACATTGGCCGATGCTTGCCAATGCTCCTCGGTTACCTCAAAGGACGGGGCTTTAATGTGTGGTGTGAGAGGTGGGGGAGGGAGGCAGGGATTTTTATGCCACATTTTCAGAAAGGAGTGACCCTTATTTAAAAAACAAAACAAAACAAAACAAAAAATGATCACGGAGTGAATGAGTTAATGGTTTTGTTTTATTTTTTGTCCCTTTTTGGTTTATCCTTGTGTGTGTCTTTTGTTTTGTTTTTATAAACAACAGAAACAAACTCAAACCAACTGAAGCAAAGATGTGGGGACTGATGACAGGAGCAGAGGGCTGTCTGGTGGAAATGATGGGCAGAAGTAGAAGTGGCTCCAGGAAATGCCTGGAAAGCTCTCAGGGCTCCTGTCACTGCGGCTCTCTGCCTAACTACATACTCCTTCTCTTTCTCTGTGAATTGCCTTCCCTTCTCAGTACCATACAGTGGGCATCCATTGCCCTCCTTCCATTTCTGAGAATATAAAAATTAAGTCATGCAGCCAGAACGGCCATCATGAACCTCTTGGTCTCAATCCAAGATCCTGGGGAAAGTCATCTTACTGGCACAGAGTCCATCTCTGGTCCAGTGTCTGGCCACGGGGAAGGGGACAGAGAAAGAGTCAAAGTAAAAACTCACCCATTTCACCTCTGTGCTCTGTGCACTGTGGAGAGGAGATGAGGGGTAAGGAAGTGAGAAAACTCTCTGAGAAGGGGACTCTTTGGGAGCCGAGCTAATATTCCCCCAGGGCTCCCGTGAATGCATATACTGGTCTTTCAATAATTAAGGATTTAATTAGCTACTATTACAAGAGGGCAGAAAGGCTGGCACTGAGGACAATCTCTGCCCTCTAGAAGTTTAGAATCAAAATACACATGCGTGGAAATTGTCAGGAAATATGCAAACAGGATAGTTTTGGATAAATTACTCATTGGGTAACTGCTATTTATTTGCAAGATAGCAAAATGTTTGGGAGCGAGGGCACTGATAACTGGCATTCCTCCTGGCCCAAGTTCTAAACCAACTGAGAAACAATATAAAGCAAACAGAAACCGAAGTATGACATTTGTTACCAATAAAGGCTTGGTTGGGGATGTAGTTTTTATCTGCAGGCAAATGGACATCCTTTGCAAAACCCCCAAATTAGGCAGCAGTGGCTGGGGCCAGGCATGTGGAATGGCATTCCAAACTCCATTAATTGAACAGCAACTATATGCCAAGCACTACTCAAATATGGAGATAGAGGGGAGCAAAATTAAGTTTCTGGCCTTATTTACTTGACTTTTTAGTCGGGGGAAGAGAACAAAAAAAGCTGGTAGTAATGAATGCGCGGTGTTAGTTTGCTAGGGCTGCCATGACAGCACCATGGGCTGGGTGGCTTCAATAACAGAAACAAATTTTCTCACAGTTCTGGAGGCTGCAAGTCTGAGATCAAGATGTGAGGAGGGTTGTTTTCTTCTGAGAGCCCCGGGGGGAGAGTTTGTTCCCGGCTTCTCTCCTTGGCTTGTAGATGGCCATCTTCTCTCTGTCCTCACTGGGTCTTCCCTCTGTGTGCCTGTGTTCTTATCTCTTCCTATGAGGTCACCAGTCACGGTGGATTAGGACCCAACCTCATGACCTCATTTGAGCTTATATCTCCAAAGACTCACTCTTCATATAGGAGAAAAGTCAACCCATAACAGCATCACAAAGCACCATAACACAACAAAAAGCAGGGTTATAGGATTCCAGTGGCAAATGGAACAGTATTTTAGATAGAACATTCAGGAAAGACATTTCTGAGGAAGTAAAATTTGAATAAAAGTTTTCTTTTAATGAATAGTTTGTCTCTTAAGAGCTGGAGGCTTTGAAGATATCCCAAATGGGGTAACATAAGCAAGGACCTGGTCCTGGGAAAGGTGAGAGATATATGAGCGGAAGGTGAGGAAATAATCTAGGTGGTCAGAGGACCTTTGTTCGGTAGTAATAGAAATTAAAGTCATAAGCAGGGTGTAGGGAGGTGATAAAGTACACTTAGTGTGAAGTTGGGATTTGGGGATTTATCTTGAGACAACTGGGCTGAGAATCCTTTGAAGATTCCAGGAAATGGGGGGAAGGGTGGAATATGGTCTCTTGCGAAGAAAAACGAATGACAATGAATATAGAATGAATGAGGACTGGGACAGGTTGAAGGCCAGGAGATCATGCTCGAAGCTATTATGAGGATCTTGGTATGTGGTCATAAGGACCTGTTGTAGATAGCAATTTCAGGAAGAAAAATTCAAAATTAGAGATAATTTTAAAGGAAGAGCCCACTCACATGAAATAAGGCAGACTCATTAAACTCCCTGAAAATGGTAACCCCGAGTAGAGCTATGCCCATATCTGTAGTTCATCTGTTGCTTCATTGAAAATGCAGAAAATGCAGCCAAACTTGAGCTGCAAATGCTGAGCGGGTCTCCGGTCTCAGGAGATGGCAAGTTCCTGGCTAAGCTAACAATTGGAATTTTCTTTGTTCTTCTGCCTCTCAGGCATGTCCACATCAAGATCACTAGATATGGGCTGAATGATGTCCCCCTCCCCAAATCCATATGTTGAAGCCCTAATGCCAAGTACCTCCAAATGTGACTGTATTTGGAGACAGGGCCTTTAAGGAAGTCATTTAAAGAGGTGAGATACAATTAAGCCACATGGGTGCGCTCTGATCCTTATGAGAAGAGGGGGATTGGGACACAGACACACACAGAGGGAAGACCCTGTGAAGACACAGGGAGACGACAGCCATGCATAAGCCGAGGAGAGAGACTTCAGACCAACCAACATAGCCAACACCTTGATTTCGGACTTCCAGCCTCGGAACTGTGAGGAGATAAATTTCTGTCATTTAAGCCACCAGTCTGTGGGAGTTCACTATGGCGCCTGGGAAACTACTACACCATTCTATTCTGATGGCCACGTCTGAGCATGCCAGAGAATTCCAGGAACTTTCCTTGATCATCTTGTTCTCAGGTTTTGCTTACCATTAATGCCTGACCTCATCACATCTATTTGAGTCCATTTCCTTTGTTCTGCCCTTAATAGAGAAAAAAGCGTTCTGGATGTCCTCATCATACCACCCTATGCAATACATAGCCACTGGTCACTTATAGTTATTGAAATCTAACTTAATACAATTAAATAATATTAAAAATTCAATTTCTCTTTTGCACTTGCCACATTTCAAGTCTCAGTACCACATGTGACTAGTGGCTGCCTTATTGGGCAGCACAAGGACAGGACATTTCCATCATCATAGAAAGTTCCCCTGGACAGGGCTGGTGGAGGAGAGAGTGTAACCATTCCTTGATGCTCCAACCAGGCTGTACTGATTAAGGTTTTCTCAGTGGTAAGCAACATAAACCCACTCTAGGTAGAATAAGTTTTAAAAACATGGGGGAGGGGAGTTCTAGCAAGGTTGGGCTGGGCCTTATTGGGGACATAAAATATCTCAACATGATCAGAAGGACAGTTGAAAGAATCATGGGCAATTCCAAGGATGCTGGCTTTTCTGGGACTTTCCTGTGTGGAGCCGTGAATTTCCACATAAAGCATAGAAAAGAATCTGAATGGCCCGTTTTGAAACAAGGGTCTCAAATGTGCCGGATACAGAGATGGCATTAGGGTCCAAGAGGATAAAATGGCCACAGGATGCCTCCCCAGTGTCTTCCCAGTGATCCAGAGAAAAAGGAGTCATTGTGGGTGGGGTTGCTACCTCGGTCAGAGTCCACTGCTCTGGATAACAGTGCATCTGTTATCCAGAACCTTCCATTACACATTAAGCATTGCATATACTTTGATCTTTATGTTCAGTAGTGTGAAAGCAGCAAATTTGATTGTTCCCTTACGTAGTTTGACAAACATTGAGGACTTGTTTGGTGCCCAGGTGCTGGTATAGATGCTATGGGAGATGTTAAAAAAGGATAAGGTATATTTTGTTAAAAATACATCTAGCCCCTTAATAGAAACTTGTCTCTGCAAAACAGAATCATTTCAGAATGGACAGGAGGCTGGTTTCATTGGATTCTTTGCCCCTTAATTCACAACGTTAATAAATATTTTGATTCTTTTGCTGCATGATCACTATGAAAAACTACACAAAACAAAGGAATAAATAGCCCTTCAACCTAAGGTCCAATCTCATTTGCTTTAAGTAGTTCTTATTGTCAAGGTCAGCTATAATGACACCTTGCCAAAGCCCACAATTTATGTCAAATCCTATAAATTTCCACTTTCATGAATAGTTCCCCCCAAAAGAGTTTTCCAAATTCAATCTTGTACACCTTATTTAAGTCGGTGCACAGAGAGCCCAGCCATCCGGCAGCACCGAGCTCTGATCACAGCTGACTTCCACGCAGGCTCCAGAGCCCCTTGATATACGCTCTCTACCATGAAGAGGCCACTTCACTGCAGAGAACTCAGTGCAGAAGGAACTCACTCCTACTATAAATCTAAAAAAATGATACACAAATGGATCATTAAAATAATTCCATTTGTGGTTAAAAATTAAATCACTAATGATTCTGCAATTAATAATCAGGAAACAATATAAGGGGGAGTACACTGAGTGCATGGCAGCAAACATGAATCTTCAGGTCAGCAAACAGTGGAGATTTTAATTTGGAATTGCCCACTCCCAGCTCTCCCATTCACACACACACATCTCTCAAGCTCTGATGACTGTGAAGGACCACGGTTTATCATGCCACCAGAGCACGGCCTAGGGTACCAATAGAGCAGAGGTTCTCAACCTGTGGGTCGCGACCCCTTTGGGGGTCGAACGACCCTTTCACAGGGGTCGCCTAAGACCATCCGAAAACACATATATAATTATGTATTGTTTTTGTGATTGATCACTATGCTTTAATTATGTTCAATTTGTAACAATGAAAATACATCCTGCATATCGGATATTTACATTATGCTTCATAACAGTAGCAAAATTACAGTTATGAAGTAGCCACGAAAATAATTTTATGGTTGGGGGTCACCACAACATGAGGAACTGTATTAAAGGGTCGCGGCGTTAGGAAGGTTGAGAACCACTGCAATAGAGTCTGAGATGGTCAAAGGAAAGGCCGGCACCTGTATGGTGAATTTTCTCTCATCTTCACATTCCTCCCTATTGCTTATTTTCAACAGCACCCGGTAAATACTGTAATTGTTGTTTCAAAGGGATTCCAATTCTTTCAATACGCTCACATTGCTCCAAAGTCTTTCCGTGACCATGATGAAATTTAAACTACAAGCTTCACTGTGCTGCCCTACTCGAAACTCGGGTTACTCTAAGAAAGCTGGTATGGAGAAGCCCTCAGAGAAAGAACATCAGCAAGTCATCTCTCTCTCATTCAGACTCTCCTTTCCTAGTTTAAACCCCTGTATCTATTCTTGCATTTTTATCTCCCTGGCTCCATTCCCTTTTGTGTCCTGAAGGAGTATTCATTTTTCCATTTTTGTGGTATGTCCTGTTGGTCACTTTGTAAAAGCAGTTTGCCTTTTATTTTTTGCTGGTGGGAGAGTGTTAGCTTTTGAATGGTTTCCGATCCCCAGTGTTAATGGACCCATCACAGGGATGTATTACCATCCACCGAACCCACTTCAAGTTCATTTGCATTGCACAATACTTCTTGCTGTACTGGTGTGCAGATCTAAAATGAGTTGAAAATCATTAAAATTTATTCTCTACTGAATGCTTAAGATCTTCAGAAAATTTATTGATTGTCTAGGAGTGCTGGATTCTTTCACCATGCATATACTTGTCTATATTTTAAAGATTGTGAGTAAATATCCAATGACCTGCTATAGGCTAAATGAAGGAGTTACTGGAGTTGAAATAAGTACTCTGACTTACAAGTAACCAATTAAATGTGAAGGGAGGAAAGTGATTTTTATGTTTACAGTAAGCAAATCAGTGCTTGCAATTCACAGGGGCACAGATAGTTGTTAATTTTTTTATGAGTAGTTTCTGGTGTTTGTGAATATTGTTATCAAATAGTATATAGCCAGTGGTTCTCAACCCTCCTAATGCCACAACCCTTTAATACATTTCCTCATGTTGTGGTGACCCCGACCATAAAATTATTTTTGTTGCTACATCATAACTGTAATTTTGCTACTGATATGAATCATAATGTAAATATCTGACATGCAGGATGTATTTAGGCGACCCCTGTGAAAGGGTTGTTCAACCCCCAAAGGGTCGCGACCCACGGGTTGAGAACCGCTGGTATATGCAATCATTTTCTATTTTCAAAATTGGAGATTTAGGTGTGACTTAGTTAACTTCCTAGTTGTTCAAGATTATGTTTTTATAAACGAGCAGTAATACTTTTATATCTATAGTAATTCACTGGTCAAAATATGGAAGGCATGACTTGGGATCAAATCTACCAAATGGTTTTACTTTTTTTTGTCTGTAACTAGTCACATTTGACTGAAAATTACATACTAAAAAGCAACAGAAATGTGGAATTTATTTGCATTTGTTTTTGCTGAGCTTGGTCCCTCCAGTGATACCATTTACTGCATTTCTGATTTTGATTTGAAAGTCAGTTGTCACCTCTTCTGGTTTAAACCCTACTCTCTGTTTATCTTATTCATTTTGTTCTTGCTCATTGTGTATTTCCTAGGAGTAGTGCTTGCCTCTTATTCAACACATCTGCTTTCTTTGAATGAATTTCAAGGTGTACTCGTGTTGGTAAGCTGAATTAGATTTGGGCTACTTATAGCTCCTCATTGGGGAAACTTTCTTCATTTTCTTAAAGTTGCCTTTGACTGTTAGCCATGACATTGTTTAATACCCCTTACATGGTAAGTTCTTCTTAGAATTCTGTGATAGGAGAAATTCTTTCTACTGAAAGACTGACATGTTTCTTTCTTCCTTTTTTAAAAGAATGTGTTTGTATTTTTTATATATTTTCATTGATTTTAGATGGACAGAGGAATGGAGAGGGAGAGAGAGACATTGATGTGAGAAAGCAACATAGACCTATTGGCTGCCTCCTCGCATCCCCTCTACTGGGGATCAAGCCTCCAACTCAAGCATGTGCCCTGACCAGGAATCCAACCTGCCACCTCTCAGTGCATGGGACTTTGCTCAACCAACTGAGCTCTCTCTCTCTCTCTCTCTCTCTCTCTTTCTTTCTTTCTTTCTTTCTTTCTTTCTTTCTTCTCTCTTCCTTCCTGTCTCTATTGCTCCCACCACCTAGGAAATTCCAAGGGTTTAGGAACTCTGTGCCAGAAACCTAGCTGCTGATGTGAGATAAAGGCATCCTTGGCTGTTGGGGAACAAAAAAGCACTTTATTTTCTATATGGCAGCTCCCATCCTTGGTGGAACATTTCTGCTGCAGTTCTTTCCCCCTTGTCTCTAGCTTTTCTTTCAGTCACATATCTAGTTCTCTTATTTTTATGTTAAAGGAAACTATTTTGTATGTCTTTTTTTCCTTGTAAAAAACTTCAACCACTTCTTTGGGAATAGGGGAAGCTTAAAAGAATTAATATAATCATTCTGTATTTTAGAAAAAAATATATTGTCTCCCTTTCTTGAGAGTAAATAGGGTATAGACAGAATACTTTTCCTCAAAACTTAAAGAAATGGAGGAACAATGCCCTCAGAGATCCATTGTGGCATATCCAGTGGTTCTCAACCTTCCTAATGCCACGACCCTTTAATACGCAGGGTACTGGTATGTGGGCGGACCCGCCTGGAGACAGATAGAGGAGCAGTCTCTCGGTTCCTAAGACCATCGAAAATATGCGTTTTCCGATGGTCTTAGGCGACCCCTGTGAAACGGTCGTTTGAGCCCCCAAAGGGGTCGCGACCCACAGGTTGAGAACCGCTGGTGTAGGCAATTCACATGGCCATCTTCTTGGGCACAAGTCTCTGAAGAACTCACATTCCCTTTCAGTAATTACAGGCGAATTTCTGCTCCCCACCATACACATGGTGTAAGGCGTTTGGAAAAGGCAGTGGTTAGACAAATCTAATCGTTTTTTTAAACTATTGGAACTGGTCCGAAATATTGAGTCTCCAGGCATTCCTTCCTGCATAGTAAACACATACTAGGTATGACACCTAAGTCCCTAATACATTTCAAACTCCGTCTCTTATACAGGCTCTTTCTCTGTTCTCATTTTTACTTCTTTTATGAGGAATCTATGCTAATCTGGTCTTAACCTAATACGTGAGGCAGCGTAAAGGGTGTTCTGTCCTTGGAAATGTCTATTTTCCAACCCAGACTTGTTCACTACACCTAGATGTCTTGTATCTTTAAGAGTGTTGTTGTTTTTTAAATGATGCTGTTTATTCCCAATTCAACAATTCAATCAAGAAACTTGTATTTAGCTCCTAATAAACATGTCTTCAGTGCCTCTGGGTGGGAGAGAGGTGGGGGTGCGGGGAGACCACAGATGAAAAGACCAGGTATTCCTCTCAGTAACAGGAGGAAGGACAAGGGCCGCTGACAAAGCAGAGGGGCGGAGGGCGGGGGGGTGTAAGAGAAGTGGAACACACAGTGCTTGGGAAGAAGATGCAGCAGGAGGGGGAGGGGACGCAGGTGGCAGGGAGCTCTGGGGAGGAGGGATGAAGAGAGTGGCTTCCGAGTAGGTCTTTGAAAAAGGGATACATATGGAGATTAGGGGAGGAGAGAGGAAGAGGATAGGTTGAAAGGGTAGAGGGAAGGCAAGAGGAAAACAGGACATGACTGTAGTTTCAGGCATGATTCATTGATAACAAGACAATGGAGTAAATAGGTGATCATTTGTGAAAATGAAGGCTGGGAAGTTAAAGAAGCCTTTAGCAAGTTGTGCAGCACCTGGCATCCCATGCTTAAGTGATTGTACTTTCGTTCATGTGGACAATGAGAAAGGTATTGTTTCTGGACAGAGTGGTGACACACTTAGATCAGGGGCTGAAGAAAGATGATGTAAATGTCATGAATGAGATTCTTCAGAGATGGGAGGGACTGAAGGAAGAGGAAATGGACA